>NW_027104172.1:85936-97668 GCF_902728285.1 Clytia hemisphaerica
AGATTAACAACATACTGGGTTAACAAGTGTTTCTCTGCCACTCAAAGCACCCCATGGTGCAATCCCCAACAAACTGATATCTGATCCATCTATCCCAACATTCCCTGTATTACTGAATGCATCGCCCACATGCTGCATAACACCTGCGTTTGTACCAGCTGAAAATAAAAATGAATTATAGAGATATTTTGCTGATACAATTGACTTTCTCTCTGATTCAACTTTAAAAGGGCCAAAAATGTTCTTCGAATTAGAGAAAAGTTCGAATAACAGAGTTTATCGTCCACCTCTAGGCAAAACGCACTGTCGAATATTTTTACATATCCGATAGCAAAATATTTCTTCTGTATCAGCGATCATAAAGAAAAATAGTTTTTTGATCAAATAATTATTTAAATGTCACATATATAAAAACAGATTAAAAAGAAGGTTCTTTTAAACAAAAGAGAAAGGAAATTCGAACGTTTTGTAATAAGAGAAAAAAAAACAATGAAATTGACATCTTTAAATAAGACAGTAAAACGTTCGAAAATGTCATAAAAAAAGAGAGAAAGACTGAATGCGAAATAGGGAAAAATTAAAATGCTTTTCTGTTAATTGGTGAACGATAAACCATATATTCAACGTGAAAAATCAGATATCGAAATTATTCAGTCTCGCTTGATGATATTCGACTCAGCTGCGCTTCTTCGAATATCATCAAGCTCGACTGAGTAATAAGCAGATATTCGACAAGAAAAATCAAATATCGAAAATTATTCAGTAGAGCTAGATGATATATCATTAAAACGAGACTGAATAATTTTGCTATCCGATTTTTCACGCTGAATATATGGTTTATCGTTCACCAATAAGCAGAAAAACATTTCAATTTTTTCCTATTTCATTCAGTCTTTCTCTCTTTTTGCGGAACGACTGTTTTGAGGGAGCGAAGCGCCCGAATAGGGAGTGTAGCATCCTTTGGCAAGATCTGCGTACGCGGGGCGTAAATTTGTATATGTTCAGAAAAATGTCCCCAAAATTGCTACCTCCAAAACGAAAAATATCGACTTTGCTCTGTATTGAAGAATGGAACCTGTTTAGCCAACGAAAAGAAGTATTTACCTCGTAAATTTTATTGAAAATTAAATTTAGTAAAACTTTGGTTCTTAATTTTGTCGTTTTTTGTTTTTAATATACATACTTTTGAAAAAAGTAAAAGTGGTACTAAAATTGTATCGAGTTTGACTATCCAATCAAGTGCGAGATGTCTGTTTTTGTGTCATTGCTGCTCTTTTCACATTTGCACACTTGCGAAACATAAAACAAAGATGGCGATTTTTGTCAAGGCAGGATCTTGCTGATTTTTTAAGCTGGAAGGCATCTTTTGCTTGTAAAATGACGTTGCTGCTGTTCACACTTATTGGAAATTTTAAACGAGTATCATTCTTGAGGTTTTTTTACCACTTCCTCTGGGAGAGGTGAGAGCTGTCCTATCCTCCACTTGCTGATGGTGGTGGCTGTCGTCAACTGCTGAAATTTTCCATAAATGGTGTGATGGTTGTTTACTTTGTGGCATTCAAACTTCATGGCACATTTTTGTGATATATAATTGATTGGAGTAACCATTACTATTACATCAATTAATTTCATGGAAAACTATTTTTATGGCTTGATCAAACCAAATATCTGCAACAGCTAAGTCAGATTTATAAAACAACATTCGGATTTCGAAATATTTTAACTTTTTAGACCCTATGATTTTATTGGAATTATGTCATGGTTAAACTTAACATTCAGTGGGTATTGTTGCCAAACAATGATTTATTTCGTCACATTGTCAGCCAATATACTGTTCGACTATTCGAGTAACACTTTTACGAAAAAGATCATACGCCATAGAATATTGAGTGATTGTGGTCAGTAACATTCGTTGAGGCTGATTGAGGACGTACGCTGCTGTGAAGAACAGACAAAATATTTGCAGGAGTTTCTTAATTATTCAACATGACATTAGAAAGACTTTGCTGTGGTTTGAGATCAAGCAAACGCTTATTATGTACGTATTTTAATGCAACACAAGAAGGGGGTCAAATTGTGATCATGTTTTGTGACATGTGATGTTCAATGACATTTATAACTTTTACATATACTATAAGGCAGCAATTACTAATACACTTCCATTTTATTTGAATCTTTTTCAGTCAGTAGTAGTAGAAAATTTCAAATTCACTGGTCATTCACTGGTGCTGATGGTCATTATTCAGTTCAAACACTTTAAATAATTCCCAAATAAAATAAGCACTTTTAAAGCATTTTTCTCAAAACTCTTGAGCGTGTTTTTGGTGAAGTGAAATCAAGATGTTTGTGATTGCCGCCTTAGAATATACTTTAAGTGGATAAATTTTGGCGTGGATTTAATTTGGCAATTGGCCAAAATACAATTTTTGACGGGGATTTAGCTAATTTGACGATAGATCAATTTCATAAAATTTGGCGGGGATTTAATTTGGTTATTGGCAAATTTTGAGACACTTAAATTGGTAAAAATTACTATAAAATATACTGAAAAGTTGTTAAATTTGGCGGGAATTTAGTTTGGCAAATGGTCAGTTTTTGAAATTTTGGCGGGGATTTAATTTGCCAATATTTGTTAAAATTTGCCAAATTTGCCAAATTTAATCCTCGCCAAAATGACGAGAAAGACTACACTTTTCCTAAACTACACATCAGTGTGTTATTGTTTTTATGACCTCGTAATTGTGTCTTTTTCACAGGGTACGTATGTTGAAAAATTCTAGAAGGATCTTTTAAAACTTATCAAATTATTTTTAGCTCAAAAGCCATGTATGAAAAACTCTCTGTGTTACCCTTTTAGATACCTAAGGACACTAAAAAACAAAAACATTTGTTTTTAAATTTTAAATAAGATAAGTGCCGCGGATCATCAGTGGATACCGTGTGATATTTTTTAACTAAACCAAAACATGAACATAATATGTGAAATTTTGTATTTCATGAGTTTCTTAGTCTACACTGTAATACCCCTATGTTATTAAGTCCATGCTACAATGCTATACTCTTTAGAGTTTTAATTTTTTATTTTTGTTATTATTTACTTTTGTGGAAAGTTGTATTGAACAGATATTCTTGTACTTTTAATCAGGGAAATTTATTTAAAGCTACAAGTATTACAAAATCGAGCACAAAAAACTTTTTGTCTTTTAATTTTCCAACATCCTCTTTTTTGGCATTATTGTTATGACTCGCTAATAAATTCTAGGTGAAATGTAAGGTCTTATTAGTTTGTTCTTTAAATTCTGCATTAATTAATAATGGAGTCGATTTCTTGTACATTTTGAGATTTCTTCGCTTTGCGAAAACAGAACGCTCGTTCCGCAACCCCTATTATGTTGATTATGACATTTTCGTTCCGCATCCTTTGGCAAGATCTGCGTACGCGGGACGTAAATTTGTATATGTTCGAGAAATGCTACCGATTTGGCTCACAAAAAAAACACCGAGCAAAGTAGACTTTTCTTTATTTTATAAAATAAAAGCGTTTTTAAAATTATATCGAGTCTGACTATCCAATCAAGTGCGAGACCTTGTTTTTATGTCGTTGCTGCTTTCACTTTTGCAGACTTGCGAAACAAAGATGGCGATTTTTATCAAGGCAGGATCCTGCTGATTTTTTAAGCTGGAAGGCATCTTTTGCTTGTAAAATAACGTTACTGCTGTTCACACTTATTGGAAATTTTACTCCAGTATCATTCTTGAAGTTTTTTACCACTTCCTCTGGGAAAGGAGAGCTGTCCTACCATCCACCTGCTAATGTGACAATGTGTGCGGCTGTTTTTTGTTGTTGTCAACTTGAAATTTTCGATAAATGCAATGGTTTGACAGATGGTTGTTTACCTTGTGGCATCAATACTGCATGGCACATTTTTGTGACAATTGATTGATTTGAGTAACCATTCCTACTACATCAATTTATCTCATCGAAAACTATTTTTATGGCTTGAGATCAAACCAAATATCTGCAACTGTCAAGTCAGATTTAAAGCAACATTTGGATTTCGAAATATTTCAACATTTAGACTTTATAATTTTATTGGAAATGTCATGTCATGGTTAAACTTTACATTCAGCCGAACAATGATTTTTTTGTCATGTTGTCTATACACGGTTCAGCGTATTTGAGTAAACGCTTTTACGACAAAGATCATACATACGCCATCGAATATTGGGTGATCGTGGTCAGTAACATTTGTTGAGGAGGTATGCTGCGAAGAACAGACACATTATTTATTAATGGTCCTTATCAGAGTTTTTGACTTTTCTAAAAAGCGATGCATTGTGGGATCGTTTCGAGTGTATTACAAATAATATCTCTTAGGAACTCCTCGAGGGAATTCTATTGTAATACACATCGCTTTTTTAGAAAAATCTAAAACTTCAATAAGGTCTATTATTCAACACGACAAGTTGTAGTTTGAGATCAAGCAAACGCAAACATTACCAGATTCCCATCAAGATTCAATATTAATATTATGTAGCTACGTATAATATAATGCAACACAAGAAAGGGACAAATTGTGAATGTTTTGGTGGTACATGGGATGTTTTGTGTGTGACATGTGATGCTTAATGACATTAACTTTTACATGTTAAGGCAGCAATCAGAAAATACACTTCAATTTTATTTTTAATCGTTTTAAGTCAGTAGTAGAAAATTTCAAATTCACTGCTGCTGGTGGTCATTATTCAGTTCAAACACTTTAAATAATCTCCAAATAAAATAAGCTCTTTCACAGCATTTTCCTCAAAATTCTTGAACATGTTACTGGCAAAAAGAAATGCATCCGGAGAGGTTCGTGATTGCTGCCTTATAATATTGGAATGTTTCAAGGGGTTTGAAGTCATTGCATGATTTGCTTTTTTGATTGCATGAATGTATGAAAACTAGTAGTAGTGAATTTATAAACTAGTGATATTTTTGTAAAAGTGGATTTTACCCCATCAATAATGCTCAATTTTGTTTTAAATAATAAAGAAACTATTATGCCAACATAATCTTAAAAAGTTATGCCGATAAAAACATTTTAGATTTTTCTACCGGGTGCGCCACAAAAAAGTTTCTCTCTTTGAAACTGATTTTCTCAAAGTCTAAAAATTTAAAACTAACCAATCCTTTTTCATTGGAAATAGGAAAGATAAACTTAAATTTTGATGGGTCATTTATTAAATTCGATTCATTAGATCAAAGGTTATGCTCAATTGAATAAAAGAGTTACTTTCGGAAAGGGCTCAAAAATGTTAACAAGCTATATGCTGAATGGACCTACCTGATGATGAAAGTTAGATAGCAATGCAAAAGAAAAATAAAAAAAAATCATTCAGAAAATGTAGCGCTTGGCGAAAATACACAACACAATAAATTCATCATTGATCGTTGATGGGGGGAGAGGGAAGGGTTGTAGGGAAAAAATAAATAGGAAGTTCTGGTCGCAAAAATCAGTTTTATTGACAATTGAATCATGCTTGATGGTGAGCAATGTTATCAATAATGTTTTTGTGTGAAAAACATAGAAATATAAGGAAAAAATCCAATGAAAAATCTAGAAAAACGGCGATTTCCGTCATATTTCAGGCATTTTCCGCCGGAAAAAAAATATTCTCAAAAATCGGACTAGGTCATGTTTTGGGCATTGTTAATACGCATCTTTGAGCAAAAAATCAGAAAAAACTAATGATGAAATCTCGAGAAAATGCCAAAAAACCAGTTTTTCCGGCATATTTCCGGCATTTTCGGCCGGAAAAAGATGTTTTTCGAAATCGGGCTCCGTCACAATTTAGGTATTGACATTTTGCATCGTTGTGCAAAATTTCATGAAAGAATAAGTAGTACAGCTCAAGAAATTCAAGAAATACCGTTTCCGGCGAAAATCGGCTGTTTACGCGATTTTAGAAAGTTCCGGCTTCAAAAATCTATTTTATTGAAATTGAAACATGCTTGATGGTGGGCATTGCTATAATAATGTTTTGATGAAAAAAAAACCAATTATATGGAAAAAGTCCAATGAAAATCCAGAAAAACGGCGATTTCCGGCATATTTCCAGCATTTACGGCCGAAAAAAATTTTTTCTCAAAAATCGGACTCGGCCAAGTTTTGGGCATTGCTCATACGCATCTTTGTGCAAAAAATCAGAAAAAACTAATGATGAAATCTTGAGAAAATGCCAAAAAACCGGTTTTTCCGGCATATTTCCGGCATTTTCGGCCGGAAATGATTTTTTTTCGAAAATCGGGCTCCGTCACATTTTGGCCATTGCCATTTTGCATCTTTGTGAAAAAAATCAGAAAAAACTAATGAGCCAATCTCGAGAAAAGCTGGTAACAGACGAACGAACGGACGAACAGACAGAGGTTAATTCATAGGACCTCCACCGGGGCACCCGGAGGTAGGTCCAAAAAATTTATTTCTGTATGTCATCATCCTTCGATCTAGGTCTTTAAAGACCTAGGTCGGAAATTCTTTATGTCCAAAAAAACTTTTACAGAGATAACTCATTGGATAAGAAGTTAAAAGTCCTCTTGTGGTTCCCAAAATGTCCAAAAAAGTTTTAATACATGGTATACTAAAATACCACTGAGGTCTTCTGAGGTTGGTGGGGTATTGCCTCCCACCTGTAATGTTGTTAATTGGTTTTGAGCAATTATTGGGCTTTTCCAGAAAAAATACCCCCACTGTTGAGGATATTGATTTTTCGAAGTATCGAACCCCCTGGATATCCTACTTTATTAGTAAAGACTGGTTATCCACTCTTAAAGATATGCTTAACTCCCTGGATATCCTCTCTTATTGAGATGCTTACCCCTGGATATTGTATTTTTTATTTGAAAAGACACTTTACCCCCTGGATATCCGCTCCCTTGTAGATATTTAACCCCCTCCACTCCACTCCACTCCACTCCACTTTTGAACAAAAATTGTTAAATCCCTGGATATCCGATATCCTCAACAGGGGGTGCACAGACTATTGGATTTTACAGCAAGGTTCACATTCTATGAATATAGTTTTGGGGGTTTTTTAGACCATGTGTGACCCTTTCAAGAGGGATCACTTTGAAATAATCAAAAAAAGAAAAGAAGATACCTCAACTCCAGTAGCTTTTACACCATTGTAAGAAAAATATTCACTTGCGTCTACAGTCGAAAAGTTACCAAATGTTACATTCTAAAAAGTAAAAATTTAAAATTGATGTAATCAAAGATAAGGAATTGGTTGTAAGAAAAATGTTAGGCCTATCAGGCGATTTTTCATCCCCTTTTATTCATAGAATTATATTTCTACTTTTAGCCAGGGGTTTTTCCACTTCTTTATACTTTCAAATTGAGTTTTTAACAAAGGTATAGGCCGCGATATCCAGCTGAAGGTTGGATAACAGAGGCTGGGGGCCTTGATGAGCCCCCCCCTGTGGGTCCAGGGCAAGTTAAGGGGGCAAAGCCCCCAAAAGCTTAGCATATTTAAAAAAAAACTACATAAAATGATGTAAAAACTGCTGCAAATGATAAAAAACTCCACTAGAATTATATATAATTTTTCCAAAGACACTCAAAAAGAGTGTGATTTTTCAAAAAGCGGAGCAAATTTTGTCTCAACTGGCACTTTGAATCAGCTAAAGTTGAAAAATTTATCAATGATCAAAGTTAATTAAATTACTGAAAATATCTAAATCACAGCTCTTTTTAAATGAAAAGATGATGAAAAGTTTCACATTTTGGAAAATTAAAAAATGAACTACAATACAAATGATAGAATCACTATTAGCAAAATAGGATAAAAGAAATACCAAAAAAAGGAAATGGTGCTTCTAAACCAGCACTCTACTACTTAATTGAATGAGCTACTGTAATGATATAGATCTGTACCAAAACAATAAAAAAATAGGTTCCAAATAAGATGTTTCTAAAGATAAATATGGGTTTCATTTATTTTAATCATTTCAATGGGTTTAAAAAAGGGGAGAGAGGAGAGACTAAACCTACCCAAAAAAAAGGCATAGGCCTCATAACTGACTATGAGGATCACAGCGCATAAAAATAAATTACTAAATTTGATCTTTTACTTTTTTTCTTGTAAGGCAATTACTTTTTTATTTTCTGGTTTATGGACATTACAAGGAGAAGTTTTGGACAGGAGGATGAAAAAAAAAAAAGAAATTGATGTTTTAAATTTTTTATTTTCTTTTTAAAAATCTGAAACCGGAGGAAATAATAAATAAAATATTATGAAATTTCCTAAAGTATCGATTTTTTAGATTTAAAGACAAAAGAATAAAGTGCAAGGTGTCGTTATAGATAGAGTCTATGGATAAAAAACACTTAAAATAAACTGAAACATAAAAATGCACACACAAAGACTGATAAATGTGTATATGTAAGACTGGCATAGGTTCCCATTTAGGGCTCACCCTTAGGGTTCCCACTTAGGTTCCCTCATCCAAGTTTTCTGGTATGCCTATTTTTATATCTACTCTTGAATTTCAACAATCACATATAAAAGGCTTTAAATAAAAGTGATTACAAAAGAAAGAAAAAACGAAGAAAATCCATTGTGTACACAAAGAGTTATAATATAATTTAGTTTGTTTTTTGTGGATAGGGAAATTCCATGTGGAAAGTCCCTAACATTAAGAGAAGGATCAATTGGAGCTAAACCTTAGCTCAGGTTAATTCCAAGCCGAATGAAGTACATCCCGCCACCGCACCGAGGCGGCTATAAAATAGTATATTTCGGCTGCCGGTTATTCTTTCCTTCGCCTATATATATCCTACCGTCAAGCCCCTTTCAGCGCAGTTCAGCTCAGTCTCAATTGATCACAACATCAATCTTTCCCTCCCACCCTCTCCTTAACCCCTGTATTTTTGGTTCTGCTTTCTGCTTCTTCCTTTTCTTTTTTTTTAGTTACCAACTGCGTTCTCATCCAAGCGTGGTGATTGCTCCTGCGACGGATCCTGATCTCATGGTTTCTCCTAGGCAAGGCTGTTAACCAGAGATTAGGTCATTTGGGATGCATCATGATACGTTTAGTTCTAGTGTAGGGTTACTCCGTAACCGTTGCATGTCAGTAGTCAGTTACTTAGATTCATCCCCTAAGGTCAAGGATCCAGTTAGATCTGGATTAGGTTCGCACACTGTAGTCCCAACGGTGTTAAGTCGCCAGGGCAACCTCCCTGTTTATTTTTTAGCCTCCGTCTTATACGGGGCGTATAAGTCTCCGTCATCAAAACGGGGCTTATCAACCTCCATCATCAAAACGGGGCTAGGCGACACCTGTCATCAAAACAGGCTAAGTAAGACCCCCGTCATATATAAAAACGGGTTACACAGGACACCCGTCGTCAAAACGGGTTAGGCTCTCAGTTATATATATATCTTGATGCATCCCCAATGTCATCCCAAGTTCTATTATACATTTTCGGCATTCTTGTTTACGTTTCGAAATATACTGTTTCCATTACTGCACACTTATGTCTCTATTCTATTTCCTCTGTTGCTCATATC
The DNA here is from genome assembly GCF_902728285.1 of Clytia hemisphaerica. NCBI lineage: Eukaryota > Metazoa > Cnidaria > Hydrozoa > Leptothecata > Clytiidae > Clytia > Clytia hemisphaerica. The sequence goes on from NW_027104172.1 coordinate 95,489, forward strand.
CTTTGGTACCTAGATCAGTGTATTTCGACCACTTTCAAAAACTTCTCATCTTGCCTCCTCAGTCTGCCTTTTTTGTGTTTTTATTCCTAGGGCCTTATACTTTAATTGCATCTGAGACGTGGGAATTAAAGTATCTTTACCGTAAACCAATAAATGTATTTATTGAAAAAAATTATTTGCCTAAAAGAAAATAATAAACTCTTTCAAATTGAAAGGGGATGTAAAACTTCAATCTGTCAATCATTTTCTCAAGCAAAGAGTAGGCGAAGCGATTCTATTACGATAGTGCCGCGGTAAATCAATGGATAGTATTCAAATATCATTATCCCTTTATTTTCATTCCTAGCACTTTTGCAAAAAATAGGAAAAACAGAAAAGTTGTATTTTTTACTGCTCTATTCACATACTGAATTTGAAAGATCTTTGAAAGAAATATTTATGTAGTCCAGCCATAAAAACAATGATAGAGCCATGCATAATTACTGTATCATGCATATTGTAATAATTATGCATGGTTCATTGTTTTTCTGCTGGACTACATAATTATTCAACAGGGTGGCCTCTTTGAAGACGACCCTCGACATGGCCCGAGAATTCTCGGGCCTCTTCGGGCCATGTTCGGGCCGAGAGACCCTATCAATTCTTTTGGCCCGAACTTGACCCGAATCATTCGGGCCACGTTCGGGCTACGACTTAAGACGTAAACTGTTCAACCTATACCTTTGTGCCTGTGTCAGATGATTCCATTGATTAATCCAGCTTGTCCAGTCATAATGAAATTAAAACGTGAAAATGACGTTGAAAATGTGTGAAAATGTTAATTTTATTTTATTTCGTCGCGTTTCATCCAGTTCATCTTGCTAAAAATAAACTTAACAAACTCCTCGTGGACCACGCTTCAAAGTTTAAAACCAGGACCAGTTTAATAGCAAATATTTAAGTGAAATCAAGTTTTTCTAGAGAAAATATTGAAAAAATGCAGTCCTGAAATTACACGCGGGTTTAAATCATGATTTCAAAAGTTAGCCTGCGTGTGGCCCGCGTGAGGCCTGCCCGCGGCCCGAAAACTCGGGCCATGCTTGGGCCATCCTCGGGCTTTATGCGCATTCCAATAAAAGTTTTGGCCCGAGAATTCTCGGGCCATGTCGAGGGTCGTCTTTGAAAAAAGGTCTATAATTATGTACTCCAGCATAAAAACAATGATACAGCCATGCATAATTACTGTATCATGCATATTTAAAAAAATTATGCATCAGTGTAGCTGGAACCTCGATATTCCAGGATTAGAAAAAGCTATACCTGTTATCTTTTTTCTTTAAAGAATCAACAAGCCATCAACATCGATAAATTACACACATTTACTCAGAGAAACTTTTAAAATTATCTGCCATTATGACTTTCTTGAAGCCGTTCTGAAATGAACCAATCGGGTTATGAATCGGAATTCCTATGGGAGTTCTTTTCCGAAATTTGTAAAATAGCTAAGTCGGCAAAAAAAATTTTCCCGGGGTTTGAGGGAAAAACAGAACTGCTGTCATTTGTTTTTTATTTAACCAGATATTTGAATTTGGGCTCAAAAATATTTAAATAAATAAGTTAATAGTATTCAATATACTATTTGTATCTATCAGAAAATAAAACACTTACAGAACGACATCGTTTATCATTTGGAATACCCCCGTATTTGGACCATTCTATGGTGGGCGCAAAATAGGGCGGAAACTAAGTAGCACCCTCAGTGCAAGATTGCTGCCTCATCTTTATTCGCCCGCGCGAGAATGCGAGCTAATCATTTATTTCTCACGCGCTCAAGGGGAAAGGAAAGTGATCGATATTCTTTGAAGGAAAAACGTCAGAAACAAACCCAAAGACCAAAAGATGTATATATTTTGTTGTTGACAATCGATCCTGTGAAGATGAAAAAATTTCTGCTTTGCGTTTTTTTCGGAACGCTGAAAAACTCTAATTTCGATCACCCTTTAAGATAAAGAGGTTGCGAGATTTGGGTTAGCGAGGCAGGCAAAAATTGCTAAAAAGCTGGTAAAATCGTAATCCTCAAAAATCGATGTTCCAGCCTCACTGTGCATGGCTGTATCATTGTTTTTATGCTGGAGTACATAATTATTCAACATGGCTGCCTCTTTAAAAAATGGTCTATTGCCAATAGTATTGGTCAATCA
>NW_027104173.1:0-3501 GCF_902728285.1 Clytia hemisphaerica
ATTAGGAAACTTGTATCGATCATTTTGTCAGAGTATGAAAAACGCTGCCCACTTAGACGTGAAGATTTTAAGATAAGAAACTTTCAATGATAATGTGATGCAACTCTCAATGTTAACAAAATACCAGCCCAGAAATGTTTCCTTATGAAATTAATATACTCTTTTAGTTTTACATCAGTTGAAACTATTTAGAATCGCATTTTAACAAGGATTTTCGGCAAAATTAAGTTTTTCAAAATCAACCAAACAGTCTCTTTCTGTTCTTATAAAGTTATAAATTGATGTTTTTTGCTTCCAATGATGGTACATCAAAGAAAAGCCGCTTTGAATAGATTTATAAAAGATTTCAACGACCCTTTAGGTCATTACCGAGACGTTTTCTCTCCATCTATATCTTTATTACTTTCATGTTTATATAAATGGAAATATTCTATATATTAATAGCGGTGCTTTGTGTGTCTGTGTGTCACCACTTTCGTTTTCGCTTTGTTTGTGTTTTAAAATTATGACTTTGAGTCTCTTGCTCCACAAATTTGTTCTATTGGATTCGCGCCATTTGCACACTTTCGATTTCGCAAGCAATGTTTTGTTCTCGATAAGTTTGCTTTGATTGACAGATCGAATAGAGCATGGTTTAGACTTTGTTCAGCCTTTGTTTTGAAATTTAAGGCCCATCTACATTTAGTAATTTTAATTTCTGCCCAGCTTTGGCCGATCCTGTTTTTTCCTTTCTTTTGTTTGAAATATTTTTGCGAATGTATTTAACGATCGTATTTATTAATGACATTCGAATTCTTCTCAAAACAAAACAAGTTTATTTTATAGAAAAGAACATTTCAAATGTAAATCAAAACATAAAAATTAAAAAGTTTAAAAAAAAGCAATTTAGAATTGACTTATTTATCTTTTTAAATCTGATAAAAACAAAGTTCGAAAGTTGCACTATTCTTTGTGGCTTTCCCGCTTTTTCATAAAGAATTGTCATGTCTACATTTCACTCCTCTTTACCATGACATTTTCTCAAATTGTCGAAAGCTGGATGGTGTATTTAATGCGAGCGAAGCGAGAAAAAGATCTCCGGGGGAGGGTTCGAGGGTTAGAGTCAAACTTTGAAGATATCTTTTTATTAATTTGATCATTTTTTAAGCCAGCTTCAACATCCAAAGGACTTTTAGTGCGTTCAGCTACAGCTTAACCGGCGTGCGACGCCGGGTACCGGCTAGTATATCATATTTCTTCAAGATATTTCCAAGATTGGAAAATCTCTTATTTCGCCCAGTGACAAATAATCAAAGAAATTGACCAATTTTCAAACCAACGTACATCTTCAATCAAAATGTATGCTTTTATTAAAAAATAAAAAAAGTTTTTAATGAAGTATCCCTCTCAAAAATGAATTAAAAGGCTGATATAGATAATAAGAGCAAATTAAACTCCAAACAGTCACAAAATAGCGCTATCAGCCTCTGAATTGAAACTATATACAGATACAGGCCAACAACAGTATCTCACTAATATGAGCTTTCAGCAGGTTATCTAAAGATTATGAATCAACAAAAATCATAAAAAGATCGGCTCCTTGCTTGAATCAAAGGAGGAGTTCTCTTTCTCTCAATGTTGGCTCAAAATGTTATTCTTCTACTTGAATCATCTTTCATTTTTGGCTTCAATATCATTGGTATTATCGTTCTAATTAAATCCAGAGAGCATGGTAAATTTAACAGAGACCAAATTATCTTACTGGCATTATTCATTTTCCATGTTTTATTCAGCATGGTCCAAATTCCTGTCATCTGTCTACGGTTATTACACAAAAACCATAATTCGTTATCAATTATCGTTCTGGAGTCAATAAGATCATACATCGCAGGTATGGAGCTCAGCAGTTCATTGAACCTTTCAATCGAACGATATCTTACAGTCTTTGTACCGTACTGGTACGATCGACAACCTATCAAATTCACTCCTGCTTGTATCTACGGTTACTTAATATTCAACGCTGTTGCTGTTGTTTTATACTTGAAATTCCCCAATTCATTGAGAATCACAGCTGCAATGGTTATACTCGCTGCTGTTATCATTACTTTCGCGAATCTGAAAATATATAGAAATGTTACGCGACATTTGTCCAGAATCGCAGCAACTACTGTCTCAAGTAATGAAATCGGAAAAAAAAAGCAAAATCCATTCTTGTAAATCTGTTTATCGTTTTATCGTTTATAATCACTTGGATTCCGTATCATGTTCTTCTTTACATTATTGATGTCAAAGAGCGACAAATTAATGTCCATTATTTGAATGCTGAAGTTTTCGCACTGTTCAATCCTATAATGGATATTTTGGTTTATAATTTGATGGCTAAAAATCGTAAACAGATTGTGGCCAAGATATTCAGATTGTAAAACAAAACTTTCAAACACATACGAAGCAGTGTGAAAGCACCTTTACGCCCATATAAGGGTGTGAAAGCGCCTTCACGCCCATGTGAGGGTGTCCAGCTAAATCTTGATCAGCTGATCCCTATGGTAGGGATCCATCATGATTTTCCTAGTAATGTGGAATGGACACAATTCCACACCTGATTAAATAAATATCAAATCAGCTCCTCGGAGACTGAAGTTCACCTCTAGTCATTAAAATTCAACCATATTCAAATGGCAGATTTTAAGACATTTTTCGATAAACACAGACAATACAGGGTGTCCGGAAAAAAAGTGTCGAGTCGTACCACTTCCATAGAAAGAAAGTTCTTGTGTGTGTTTCACTAAATTTGCAATGTTTATCAAAGTTTCTCTATGTGTCATATTAACTGCGGGATTAACTGTCATGAGACATTTTTTATGAACAACTTTTACAAAAAACAATTCTCAAGAAAGTTAATTCTTTTTAATCATAATGACTGTTGTTCTACTCAGAATCATGTTGGAACTCGATACCTTTTTTCCGGACACCCTTTATATTTTACAACTCGATTTTTCACTTTTTACACCCTCAAAACACCTTAAAACGAGATCTATTTGGGGAGAATAATAGTTTTTGTGGTTTGATTTGGTCTCAAACCAGCTTAAAATAGTAACTCTTAAAAACGTATGACATGGTCTACCAAAAAGTAAGGAGGCCGTTGACGGGGCCATGTAAGCGCTTCGTCATGCAAACGTCACCGAAATTCAATCCCACAATCCTTTTCATCTTAATTCAAAAGTGTGAAAGTTATTACTTGTTTTTTGTAATTGAGTGTAATTTGCGTGCAAGCGAAATGAACGCAAAGGGTTATGGGATTGAATTTCAGTCAAACATAAAAATCAATGTCTATTTTTAGATTCGCGACGGTTGCTATTGTTATCTGATATTCCGAATACAGATTGCGGTGGCCGCCCACGCTAAAGCTTTAAGGGCTCTGACCACAGTCGAAAAATTGATTTTAGTATTTGAACATAAAAGTTATGCTTTAGGTTCTTTAATAGTTTTAACAAAGAATTGCCTTTATAAATTACTTTTTAA
>NW_027104173.1:4551-17104 GCF_902728285.1 Clytia hemisphaerica
ACTGACGAGATGGGGGAATTTCGAGATAGATGATGACTTTAGCCTGATCAGCCTCATCATCAGACAAATGCTTTGCTTTGAACATAGAACTGACGAGATGGGGGAATTTCGAGATAGATGATGACTTTAGCCTGATCAGCCTCATCATCAGACAAATGCTTTGCTTTGAACATAGAACTGACGAGATGGGGGAATTTCGAGATAGATGATGACTTTAGCCTGATCAGCCTCATCATCAGACAAATGCTTTGCTTTGAACATAGTACTGACGAGATGGGGGAATTTCGAGATAGATGATGACTTTAGCCTGATCAGCCTCATCATCAGACAAATGCTTTGCTTTGAACATAGAACTGACGAGATGGGGGAATTTCGAGATAGATGATGACTTTAGCCTGATCAGCCTCATCATCAGACAAATGCTTTGCTTTGAACATAGAACTGACGAGATGGGGGAATTTCGAGATAGATGATGACTTTAGCCTGATCAGCCTCATCATCAGACAAATGCTTTGCTTTGAACATAGTACTGACGAGATGGGGGAATTTCGAGATAGATGATGACTTTAGCCTGATCAGCCTCATCATCAGACAAATGCTTTGCTTTGAACATAGTACTGACGAGATGGGGGGAATTTCGAGATAGATGATGACTTTAGCCTGATCAGCCTCATCATCAGACAAATGCTTTGCTTTGAACATAGAACTGACGAGATGGGGGAATTTCGAGATAGATGATGACTTTAGCCTGATCAGCCTCATCATCAGACAAATGCTTTGCTTTGAACATAGTACTGACGAGATGGGGGAATTTCGAGATAGATGATGACTTTAGCCTGATCAGCCTCATCATCAGACAAATGCTTTGCTTTGAACATAGAACTGACGAGATGGGGGAATTTCGAGATAGATGATGACTTTAGCCTGATCAGCCTCATCATCAGACAAATGCTTTGCTTTGAACATAGAACTGACGAGATGGGGGGAATTTCGAGATAGATGATGACTTTAGCCTGATCAGCCTCATCATCAGACAAATGCTTTGCTTTGAACATAGTACTGACGAGATGGGGGAATTTCGAGATAGATGATGACTTTAGCCTGATCAGCCTCATCATCAGACAAATGCTTTGCTTTGAACATAGAACTGACGAGATGGGGGAATTTCGAGATAGATGATGACTTTAGCCTGATCAGCCTCATCATCAGACAAATGCTTTGCTTTGAACATAGTACTGACGAGATGGGGGAATTTCGAGATAGATGATGACTTTAGCCTGATCAGCCTCATCATCAGACAAATGCTTTGCTTTGAACATAGAACTGACGAGATGGGGGAATTTCGAGATAGATGATGACTTTAGCCTGATCAGCCTCATCATCAGACAAATGCTTTGCTTTGAACATAGTACTGACGAGATGGGGGAATTTCGAGATAGATGATGACTTTAGCCTGATCAGCCTCATCATCAGACAAATGCTTTGCTTTGAACATAGTACTGACGAGATGGGGGAATTTCGAGATAGATGATGACTTTAGCCTGATCAGCCTCATCATCAGACAAATGCTTTGCTTTGAACATAGTACTGACGAGATGGGGGAATTTCGAGATAGATGATGACTTTAGCCTGATCAGCCTCATCATCAGACAAATGCTTTGCTTTGAACATAGTACTGACGAGATGGGGGAATTTCGAGATAGATGATGACTTTAGCCTGATCAGCCTCATCATCAGACAAATGCTTTGCTTTGAACATAGAACTGACGAGATGGGGGAATTTCGAGATAGATGATGACTTTAGCCTGATCAGCCTCATCATCAGACAAATGCTTTGCTTTGAACATAGTACTGACGAGATGGGGGAATTTCGAGATAGATGATGACTTTAGCCTGATCAGCCTCATCATCAGACAAATGCTTTGCTTTGAACATAGTACTGACGAGATGGGGGAATTTCGAGATAGATGATGACTTTAGCCTGATCAGCCTCATCATCAGACAAATGCTTTGCTTTGAACATAGAACTGACGAGATGGGGGAATTTCGAGATAGATGATGACTTTAGCCTGATCAGCCTCATCATCAGACAAATGCTTTGCTTTGAACATAGAACTGACGAGATGGGGGAATTTCGAGATAGATGATGACTTTAGCCTGATCAGCCTCATCATCAGACAAATGCTTTGCTTTGAACATAGTACTGACGAGATGGGGGAATTTCGAGATAGATGATGACTTTAGCCTGATCAGCCTCATCATCAGACAAATGCTTTGCTTTGAACATAGTACTGACGAGATGGGGGAATTTCGAGATAGATGATGACTTTAGCCTGATCAGCCTCATCATCAGACAAATGCTTTGCTTTGAACATAGTACTGACGAGATGGGGGAATTTCGAGATAGATGATGACTTTAGCCTGATCAGCCTCATCATCAGACAAATGCTTTGCTTTGAACATAGTACTGACGAGATGGGGGAATTTCGAGATAGATGATGACTTTAGCCTGATCAGCCTCATCATCAGACAAATGCTTTGCTTTGAACATAGTACTGACGAGATGGGGGAATTTCGAGATAGATGATGACTTTAGCCTGATCAGCCTCATCATCAGACAAATGCTTTGCTTTGAACATAGTACTGACGAGATGGGGGAATTTCGAGATAGATGATGACTTTAGCCTGATCAGCCTCATCATCAGACAAATGCTTTGCTTTGAACATAGTACTGACGAGATGGGGGAATTTCGAGATAGATGATGACTTTAGCCTGATCAGCCTCATCATCAGACAAATGCTTTGCTTTGAACATAGTACTGACGAGATGGGGGAATTTCGAGATAGATGATGACTTTAGCCTGATCAGCCTCATCATCAGACAAATGCTTTGCTTTGAACATAGTACTGACGAGATGGGGGAATTTCGAGATAGATGATGACTTTAGCCTGATCAGCCTCATCATCAGACAAATGCTTTGCTTTGAACATAGTACTGACGAGATGGGGGAATTTCGAGATAGATGATGACTTTAGCCTGATCAGCCTCATCATCAGACAAATGCTTTGCTTTGAACATAGTACTGACGAGATGGGGGAATTTCGAGATAGATGATGACTTTAGCCTGATCAGCCTCATCATCAGACAAATGCTTTGCTTTGAACATAGTACTGACGAGATGGGGGAATTTCGAGATAGATGATGACTTTAGCCTGATCAGCCTCATCATCAGACAAATGCTTTGCTTTGAACATAGTACTGACGAGATGGGGGAATTTCGAGATAGATGATGACTTTAGCCTGATCAGCCTCATCATCAGACAAATGCTTTGCTTTGAACATAGTACTGACGAGATGGGGGAATTTCGAGATAGATGATGACTTTAGCCTGATCAGCCTCATCATCAGACAAATGCTTTGCTTTGAACATAGTACTGACGAGATGGGGGAATTTCGAGATAGATGATGACTTTAGCCTGATCAGCCTCATCATCAGACAAATGCTTTGCTTTGAACATAGTACTGACGAGATGGGGGAATTTCGAGATAGATGATGACTTTAGCCTGATCAGCCTCATCATCAGACAAATGCTTTGCTTTGAACATAGAACTGACGAGATGGGGGAATTTCGAGATAGATGATGACTTTAGCCTGATCAGCCTCATCATCAGACAAATGCTTTGCTTTGAACATAGAACTGACGAGATGGGGGAATTTCGAGATAGATGATGACTTTAGCCTGATCAGCCTCATCATCAGACAAATGCTTTGCTTTGAACATAGTACTGACGAGATGGGGGAATTTCGAGATAGATGATGACTTTAGCCTGATCAGCCTCATCATCAGACAAATGCTTTGCTTTGAACATAGAACTGACGAGATGGGGGAATTTCGAGATAGATGATGACTTTAGCCTGATCAGCCTCATCATCAGACAAATGCTTTGCTTTGAACATAGTACTGACGAGATGGGGGGAATTTCGAGATAGATGATGACTTTAGCCTGATCAGCCTCATCATCAGACAAATGCTTTGCTTTGAACATAGAACTGACGAGATGGGGGAATTTCGAGATAGATGATGACTTTAGCCTGATCAGCCTCATCATCAGACAAATGCTTTGCTTTGAACATAGAACTGACGAGATGGGGGAATTTCGAGATAGATGATGACTTTAGCCTGATCAGCCTCATCATCAGACAAATGCTTTGCTTTGAACATAGTACTGACGAGATGGGGGAATTTCGAGATAGATGATGACTTTAGCCTGATCAGCCTCATCATCAGACAAATGCTTTGCTTTGAACATAGAACTGACGAGATGGGGGAATTTCGAGATAGATGATGACTTTAGCCTGATCAGCCTCATCATCAGACAAATGCTTTGCTTTGAACATAGAACTGACGAGATGGGGGAATTTCGAGATAGATGATGACTTTAGCCTGATCAGCCTCATCATCAGACAAATGCTTTGCTTTGAACATAGTACTGACGAGATGGGGGGAATTTCGAGATAGATGATGACTTTAGCCTGATCAGCCTCATCATCAGACAAATGCTTTGCTTTGAACATAGAACTGACGAGATGGGGGAATTTCGAGATAGATGATGACTTTAGCCTGATCAGCCTCATCATCAGACAAATGCTTTGCTTTGAACATAGTACTGACGAGATGGGGGAATTTCGAGATAGATGATGACTTTAGCCTGATCAGCCTCATCATCAGACAAATGCTTTGCTTTGAACATAGTACTGACGAGATGGGGGAATTTCGAGATAGATGATGACTTTAGCCTGATCAGCCTCATCATCAGACAAATGCTTTGCTTTGAACATAGAACTGACGAGATGGGGGAATTTCGAGATAGATGATGACTTTAGCCTGATCAGCCTCATCATCAGACAAATGCTTTGCTTTGAACATAGTACTGACGAGATGGGGGAATTTCGAGATAGATGATGACTTTAGCCTGATCAGCCTCATCATCAGACAAATGCTTTGCTTTGAACATAGTACTGACGAGATGGGGGAATTTCGAGATAGATGATGACTTTAGCCTGATCAGCCTCATCATCAGACAAATGCTTTGCTTTGAACATAGTACTGACGAGATGGGGGAATTTCGAGATAGATGATGACTTTAGCCTGATCAGCCTCATCATCAGACAAATGCTTTGCTTTGAAACATAGTACTGACGAGATGGGGGAATTTCGAGATAGATGATGACTTTAGCCTGATCAGCCTCATCATCAGACAAATGCTTTGCTTTGAACATAGTACTGACGAGATGGGGGAATTTCGAGATAGATGATGACTTTAGCCTGATCAGCCTCATCATCAGACAAATGCTTTGCTTTGAACATAGTACTGACGAGATGGGGGAATTTCGAGATAGATGATGACTTTAGCCTGATCAGCCTCATCATCAGACAAATGCTTTGCTTTGAACATAGTACTGACGAGATGGGGGAATTTCGAGATAGATGATGACTTTAGCCTGATCAGCCTCATCATCAGACAAATGCTTTGCTTTGAACATAGTACTGACGAGATGGGGGAATTTCGAGATAGATGATGACTTTAGCCTGATCAGCCTCATCATCAGACAAATGCTTTGCTTTGAACATAGTACTGACGAGATGGGGGAATTTCGAGATAGATGATGACTTTAGCCTGATCAGCCTCATCATCAGACAAATGCTTTGCTTTGAACATAGTACTGACGAGATGGGGGAATTTCGAGATAGATGATGACTTTAGCCTGATCAGCCTCATCATCAGACAAATGCTTTGCTTTGAACATAGTACTGACGAGATGGGGGAATTTCGAGATAGATGATGACTTTAGCCTGATCAGCCTCATCATCAGACAAATGCTTTGCTTTGAACATAGTACTGACGAGATGGGGGGAATTTCGAGATAGATGATGACTTTAGCCTGATCAGCCTCATCATCAGACAAATGCTTTGCTTTGAACATAGAACTGACGAGATGGGGGAATTTCGAGATAGATGATGACTTTAGCCTGATCAGCCTCATCATCAGACAAATGCTTTGCTTTGAACATAGTACTGACGAGATGGGGGAATTTCGAGATAGATGATGACTTTAGCCTGATCAGCCTCATCATCAGACAAATGCTTTGCTTTGAACATAGTACTGACGAGATGGGGGAATTTCGAGATAGATGATGACTTTTAGCCTGATCAGCCTCATCATCAGACAAATGCTTTGCTTTGAAACATAGAACTGACGAGATGGGGGAATTTCGAGATAGATGATGACTTTAGCCTGATCAGCCTCATCATCAGACAAATGCTTTGCTTTGAACATAGTACTGACGAGATGGGGGAATTTCGAGATAGATGATGACTTTAGCCTGATCAGCCTCATCATCAGACAAATGCTTTGCTTTGAACATAGAACTGACGAGATGGGGGAATTTCGAGATAGATGATGACTTTAGCCTGATCAGCCTCATCATCAGACAAATGCTTTGCTTTGAACATAGTACTGACGAGATGGGGGAATTTCGAGATAGATGATGACTTTAGCCTGATCAGCCTCATCATCAGACAAATGCTTTGCTTTGAACATAGTACTGACGAGATGGGGGGAATTTCGAGATAGATGATGACTTTAGCCTGATCAGCCTCATCATCAGACAAATGCTTTGCTTTGAACATAGTACTGACGAGATGGGGAATTTCGAGATAGATGATGACTTTAGCCTGATCAGCCTCATCATCAGACCAAATGCTTTGCTTTGAACATAGTACTGACGAGATGGGGGAATTTTCGAGATAGATGATGACTTTAGCCTGATCAGCCTCATCATCAGACAAATGCTTTGCTTTGAACATAGTACTGACGAGATGGGGGAATTTCGAGATAGATGATGACTTTAGCCTGATCAGCCTCATCATCAGACAAATGCTTTGCTTTGAACATAGTACTGACGAGATGGGGGAATTTCGAGATAGATGATGACTTTAGCCTGATCAGCCTCATCATCAGACAAATGCTTTGCTTTGAACATAGTACTGACGAGATGGGGGAATTTCGAGATAGATGATGACTTTAGCCTGATCAGCCTCATCATCAGACAAATGCTTTGCTTTGAACATAGTACTGACGAGATGGGGGAATTTCGAGATAGATGATGACTTTAGCCTGATCAGCCTCATCATCAGACAAATGCTTTGCTTTGAACATAGTACTGACGAGATGGGGAATTTCGAGATAGATGATGACTTTAGCCTGATCAGCCTCATCATCAGACAAATGCTTTGCTTTGAACATAGTACTGACGAGATGGGGGAATTTCGAGATAGATGATGACTTTAGCCTGATCAGCCTCATCATCAGACAAATGCTTTGCTTTAAACATAGTACTGACGAGATGGGGGAATTTCGAGATAGATGATGACTTTAGCCTGATCAGCCTCATCATCAGACAAATGCTTTGCTTTGAACATAAGTAGAACTGACGAGATGGGGGAATTTCGAGATAGATGATGACTTTAGCCTGATCAGCCTCATCATCAGACAAATGCTTTGCTTTGAACATAAGTAGAACTGACGAGATGGGGGAATTTCGAGATAGATGATGACTTTAGCCTGATCAGCCTCATCATCAGACAAATGCTTTGCTTTGAACATAGAACTAACGAGATGGGGGAATTTCGAGATAGATGATGACTTTAGCCTGATCAGCCTCATCATCAGACAAATGCTTTGCTTTGAACATAGTACTGACGAGATGGGGGAATTTCGAGATAGATGATGACTTTAGCCTGATCAGCCTCATCATCAGACAAATGCTTTGCTTTGAACATAGAACTGACGAGATGGGGGAATTTCGAGATAGATGATGACTTTAGCCTGATCTGCCTCATCATCAGACAAATGCTTTGCTTTGAACATAGTACTGACGAGATGGGGGAATTTCGAGATAGATGATGACTTTAGCCTGATCAGCCTCATCATCAGACAAATGCTTTGCTTTGAACATAGAACTGACGAGATGGGGGAATTTCGAGATAGATGATGACTTTAGCCTGATCTGCCTCATCATCAGACAAATGCTTTGCTTTGAACATAGTACTGACGAGATGGGGGGAATTTCGAGATAGATGATGACTTTAGCCTGATCAGCCTCATCATCAGACAAATGCTTTGCTTTGAACATAGTACTGACGAGATGGGGGAATTTCGAGATAGATGATGACTTTAGCCTGATCAGCCTCATCATCAGACAAATGCTTTGCTTTGAACATAGTACTGACGAGATGGGGGAATTTCGAGATAGATGATGACTTTTTGTTGACCATGTTGTACGGTGAAAGGGAAGATGCATGTCTGATCAAGCTGTACTGTAAGGGTGAGGACTTCTTTAACTTGGTGAGGGCTTGTTTAACCCTATTCGTACTAGGGGGGGGGGGCTCTTTCTGTTCGGAAGTCAAACTATTGGTAATAGCTCCTGAAATAATAGAGCTTTTGCCGTGAAATTGTCTGTAAATTCCTAACTTTTATTTTGCTTCAAAATAAAAAAAAAATTGACACCTAAATATTTTCACACCTTGAGCATAATGACATTTCTGACAGTAAGGTGTCACAAAAATTGACACTTTTCCAATACAAATTTATTTTTAATGTCAAATATATCGTTTAAACCGTAATTTATTGAATATTTAGGATAAAATAAGCATTTTAAACTCAGGCAACTTTTCTCTAAAGCCTTTGTTAGAATACAATAGCTATTTATAAGAACAATGGAAAATTTCGGGTTTTGCTCACTTTGGGCATGATGAGTGACGTCATCAGAATTTTTTTTGTCAAAAGTTACCTTACGTGACAAGGATCTTGTGTGCCAAATTTCATTCAAAAAGACCCACTAGATCAAAAGTTAAGGGGTGGTACAGGAAAAGCCCCCCCCCCCTAGTTCTGAACCGCCCCTAAAAGCCTAGTTTTAATAGGGTTAACGATATCCCTAAAATTTGTCATCAGATTTTTTCTTTGGAGGGCATTCGGTTTGGCATCATCAAGGGTTGTCATGGTAGATGTTGGGTCATTCCCTGACTGGGGTTGAAGTAAGGTCTCCGTTGTGAACTCGATGGCAAACAATGATTTAGGGCCAACCACGGTGTCGACGTTCTCTCGGAAAACAATCATCTTCAGTAGTTTGATACAAACCTTCATCAATTCGTCATTGATGAACGAAACCATGGGCTTGTCTGTTTTAAACACCTAAAATGAATTACAATTATCAATTCAGAGAGCAAAAGAACATTGTTCTGGAAATCAATTGGATTAATCTGACAAGAAATGCTTCTGCAAAATACAGGTATAAAGTCTGTGCGACGAGGGTGTAACCTCGAGATATAGTTCAATAACTTTAACAACATTTGACCACGTTTCCATGGCTCTTTCAGCAACGTCCTTATCTTCGACCCATCGATTAATTAATTAATGGAGCAGAATCTAGAGTGAAACAGTCACATTTGGTCGGGGTTGTGGACGTTAAAATATGAAATTTGTCGTTCTTTTTTGTCGTTTTTTATGAAATTTATCGTTCTTTTTGTCTATTTTTAGTAATGCAGGAATTGTAAGGTAAAGCCTCTCCCAACAGTCCCTCTAAGTCAGTAGCGGCCTGGCTTAATTTTCTTGGTTGTGCAAACTATGAAATTGGCGCCCCTGATATTTTTGTCCTTACTTGCGCCCTCCATCATTAAGTGGAAATATTAAAAGTCAGAGCAGGTGACTGGTTGAATGTTGAAAGTAACGACCGGAATTTTTGAGTTAAAAAACTTTTATTTATACGAATGTGGTAGTAATGATAACTTGATTTCTATTTCCTTGTTATAATTTGAAATGTCATATTTTTCTGAACAAGGAAAATTTTCAATTTTCAACTTTTAAAATGTCTAAAAATGCCAATTTATCCTGATTCAGCACCAAAAATATAAAGCTCCTCAAATAAAAAACATGAGCTGTTGACACTTGAAATGGATATTTTATACCAAGTCGATTTGGTTTATATTTTTGTTTTCTAAAACTTTATCAGAAAAATTACCTGATAATCTTTAAACCTTTGCGCTGCTGGTCTTACTTTACTCCACATTAAAGATTAATGGCTGAAAAAGGCCCTTAAAATTCGAAAGTTGGCAGAAATAAGGGTTCTTTTAAATTAAGTCGCCGCAGGGAAAAGAAATTGGTATAAGAAACGTCAAACAGCTTAAAAGATCTTTCAAAAAGGAGGAAGTTAGTCAGCATAAGACCACAAAAACCACAGCGAGCATCAACAAGTTTCGATCTTTTTGGCAATCTCTCATTTTGGGGTCAGCATCCTCTTTAAACCCTGGTGTATAGACAACAGTTCTCTTGTTTTGACTTTTCATGATTCAATGTCGATAGTTTTGAAAAAATTCAAGAAAAAGGAAGCGAGAGTATAAAAGAAAATGAAGCGCTGCAGGCGAAAAAAATCAACATTGCTCTTATAGAAGGGCGCCAAATCGGCCAATTAAACATCAACAAAATTTTGGCGCCCCCCTTGAAAAACTCTTTTGGCCCCTTTCAGATCTTTCTGGGTGGTCTACTGCACACCCTGCACCCCTGCAAGGCCGCCACTGCTAAGCAGTCTCGAATTAAAGCGGCCCGTGAACCGCCCGACTGTTTAGCTGGTGAAGAATCTGTTTGTGAACAGTATAAACTAGATGTCTTTTCAAAATTTTCCATATCGTAGTATCAATTCAAAACAGCTTTTAAATCCATTTTAATAATCGACTTTTCATTTACTGATAACTCTAACAAATACTGTAATACCAAGAGATTCCAGGCTTCAAATGATTTTAGTACAGTGAAATAAATAAAATCAAAAAAGTTCGAAAACATTAAAAAAAATTCGAGTGAATTATCAAGAAGTATCAAGAAATAAAGAACTAACTTACAATTGCTAAGGTAGCTCTTTATCTCTTGATATTATGATTTAGGTATATATTATAGATATATTTTTGTAGTTTTAAAGGCTTTTATTTTCATAGCTTGCTCAAGAGGTTCTAAAATTGTATTTATTGGACTTATTGGACTGTATTGAATTGAATTGAAAATCTTTAAGCATACTTTGAAGGCCCGGCGGAAGCAGGGAGACTGGGGAGACTTGCGCAAATGAGATTTTTTTCTCAAATTCCTTTCGAATTTTATCTAATTAATTGAGCCTCTAGCCTCACTACTCTTACAGTTGTTCGGCCGGGTATACTTTACAAGTCTTATAGATCGGGCCTTAAGTTGCCTTTTGGTTTTACAGGCCCGCTTTTCCTCACATCGAGAGTGTCGAAATGCCGATGGAGATGGAAATTAAGCTAAGGGGACACGGAAACAATTTTTGTGCAATTGCAACAAAAACAAATTGTCGCAATCGCAATGAAATTTTACACCGTGTCGTATAGGCCTAGCACACGAAACAAAATCATAAAAATGAAATCAAAGCAACTCCACCATTTTGAACTCATGTCTTGCGTGTTAAAAATGAGAAGATTATGTCATAATTTGTTTTGAGTTGAATAAACGAATTTGATTGGCTAAATGAAAAAAATGTTTCAAGGAATCTTCTTAAGGTGAGGGGACACGAGGGTTTTTGTATGATTCTCGTTTGCAACATGAAAATTTTGTTGCAGAAACAAAAATAAAATTCAAATCGATTTGAATTTTATTTTTGTTTCAGCAACAAAAACTTTGAGTGAAAAAAGTTGCCAATCAAGGAGATTTAACGTGGGGACACAGTGAAACATATTTATGCGATTGCAACAAAAAAATATTTTTGTTGCAATCGCATAAAAATTGTTTCCGTGTCCCCGTAGCTTTATATTGTTTCAATCTCAAAAAGTTCAGTGGGGGTGGTTTTGGAGTGAAAATTTTACATTGAACTTTGAATGAAGAAATCAAAGTCAATTTTCAGTGCCAGTTAAGTTGTAGCGTATTTTTTCCAGCAAGGGTGAAATTATGGCCAGATTTCCTATTTGGGCGGGGGTTCTACCGGGTCTACGACACATGAGTGTATCATAGAAGATTTTGAAATCCTTATTTTTTTATTTGCAAAAACACCGATTAGGAATTCAGTGGAGTTAAGATCATTTTTGGAAAGCGTGCATGCTGAAATAGGGGCTGGTATGGTCTTAGGTCAATTTTCGAAAAAAATGGTCCAGATTAGAATTTGTGGCTGGAGTTCTTCCGTTCAACAGCAATGTCGGTTCAAAAGTTCAAAAATATTGTGGCCAAATATTGGAATAACTGGTTCTTTTAAGGAGAGAGCATCTCATCAAATAGATGATTTTTTTCCCTTTACATTATCTGCCTGGTAAGAATACTCTATTATTTTTCATAAAAAATGCTATTTGGTTCATTTTTCTGCTGTTAAAGTGTCCACAAACGACGGGGAAAGTAGAATGAAAAGAAAGTTACTTAAAATTATGATAACATTCGAGAATTTTTCTTTTCGTATACAGAAAGTTGTTATTCGCTTGGGACTTTCAACAATAAGTCTATAT
>NW_027104174.1:0-2362 GCF_902728285.1 Clytia hemisphaerica
AAAAAGTGTCACTTGTTAGAACATGACTGGTAACGTCAAAGCACTTTTAGTATTCTAGCGAGTAATTTCTCAGCCGTGCTCAGTGGTTCATTTGAAAGCACACCAGACTCGATTTGGATTTCTCTACGGTGAGAAAGCAGATAAACTCGATAACCCAAATTTATCTGGTCGCCGGTCGTGGTCGCTGGTCGTGGTCGCCATTTCTGGTCGATGTTTAGAAACTCCCAGTTTTGAAAGTTTATTGAGTTTGTAAAAAAGTTAATTATGTGTGTCTGCCTGGGTTTCCAAAGTTTTGATAGTCTGTCAACAAGGGTTCACTCACATACAGTATCAAACAAACTGTATCAGACTTTTTTAGTTGCACCAGACTCTAAAATTTTAGAAACTTTGTATGTCATGAGGTAAGAGTTTTTTTCTAAAATTTTGAGTCTGGATACCCAGGCTACCTACGTCTTAGGTCACGTGATATTCTGTCCTGATATATCCGCCTCGATCGGAAATTCCCTTATCTACCCTAAAAGTATTCGAGTTTTAGAAAAACAATGACGAGTTATTTTGCATATGAAGTCAAAATTTCAGTTTTGTGACGTCATTAGTCATAATTAATCATTAAAAAACGGTAACTCGATTTTCCTTGAGCTTTTAACTTTTCGAGTTATTTAGTGTTATTAACTAGGTTTTTTTCGTGCCATTGAATCTCCGCAAAGATTTATTTCGCGGCTTAAAATTTAGGACGTTTAAAGGGACATAAAAATAGTAAAATGTAAACATTCCACGTGTCATTAAAAAGAACAACTAAAATCCAAAATAAACATGTATAACAATTGAAACAATCAAAATCAGCCTTTTTTGTTTTGACTTTTTATTTTTACATGTGACATTTGTTTTTTGATTTTGTATCCCGCTGCATACGGTTTGTTTACAAATTTAGTCAGTACTTTTACGTCCTTTTGAGAAAACCTTTCGCTTGCGAACACGAGTCTCGTTTCGTGCGTAACCCCTTTTACAATTGATCGATCTTAATTCTTGAAAATTTGCAATTTTGGTTCTTGAAATATTTTTAAATTCCAAAAGAAAAGGAAAGATTTTTTTAACTTTAACTTAAATGGAAAACTGAAAAAAAAGGTAGTGGAGAAATAATTACCAAACTTCATGCTGGTATTCATTTTTCTCAACTTCAGTTGAGCTAGAATCTGAGAATGTCTGTCTGTGTGTCTGTCTGTGTGTCTGTCACAAAAACTTTGGGGCAGGCTGGAGACTTCAAAAAGGGTCCGATTGGGCTGAAATTTTGCACACTTAATCCCTGGGCAAATCCCTGGGGGTGCTCTTTCATTTTTTCAAAATTTTAATTTTTGGGGCCTGGGGACGAGTTTTCGCCAAAACGAGGCTAAAACTTTGGGGCAGGCTGGAGACTTCAAAAATGGTCCGATTGGGCTGAAATTTTGCACACTTGATCCTTGGGCAAATCCCTGGGGGTATTTTTTTCATTTTTTCAAAATTTTAATTTTTGGGGCCTGGGGACGAGTTGAATATCTGGGGGTCTACAATTGGGCCTATGAATAATTTGAAGACACTGAAGTTGAGCCCAGTGCGTTGTGCACGTTCGACTATTATAATATTCGATCCCATAACTTATTAGAAAGAAACTGATGGACTTACCAGGGCATTTAGCCAGATTTTTAGTTTCGATAAGTGTATTATCACAAGCAGTTGTGTATTTAACACATTCACTGACAGCTTTGACCTTGTAATAAGAATTGCTTGAATATCTGAAACGTCTTGTTCTTTTGACACCGTTTCCACAAGTAGCTGACCAACTTGACCATGAGTAGTAGTAACACTTCTTGTTCAAGCAGCGGACTAAAGGATAGTAGAAATGTTTAGTAGAAGTAATTTAACTTTAGCTTTAACTTTGATTTTAGCTGTGCATGCTCCAACGTCTTTACTAAGAACGTCAAAAAAGCCTTGGATGTTCTTAGCTTTTTCGGTTTTGAGCCTAAAAATATTTTTAAGATGAATTTTTTTCCCGAGTTTTTCATTCATTGTTCTTTATATAAGAAGGAAAGGTTAAATCCTATCAATACATTGTCATTTAGGTTGGCGTTGACCAACGAAAGAGTTCAAAGAAACTTCACATTAAAAAAAAATCTTACTTGGGCATTTAGCGAGAGTCTTTGTTTGTTTGTCGTATAATTCACATGATTTTGGATATTTGTCACAATCTTTGCTTTCTTTGACATAAGTTGTGACATCTTTTAAAGAATAACGTTTTCGAGATCTTTCGACTGATCCGCAAGTTGCCGACCACGAGGACCAACCGTAATACGAACAGCTCTTGTGTTTGCATGGGACTGTAAAGAAA
>NW_027104175.1:0-376564 GCF_902728285.1 Clytia hemisphaerica
CATATTCTCATGTGTTAAGCATATTTCATAACATATATAATAATTAAAGATATATGATTTTATACAGTTTATCTGGGATCAGGGAGGGATGTCAAAGTCGAAATATTAGAGGAATGAATTTTCTTCAAAAGAAATTTTTATCCTGACTCCCGAGTGAGTAACAGAAAATCAACAAATGTACATAATTTCTTTATTCTAACGTCTTACCATCGCGATGGTCTAACGTTACTTTTATTCCGGGCTTTTGATTATCTAATTCTAATTTAATTATAATGTTGGGTCAAGCTGGAGTTTTTACAAGGTTTTTGATGATTCGGTTGGTCGTTGAATCTTGAGACAAAGGATTTTATTGTTTTTTCTAAAGAACGCGTCATCTCTATTATTTCAAATGACCAATTAATGAAGTATCTTATATATAAAAATTTCTGCTCATCCCACAATGTTAATGTTTTTCTGAGATGAATACTTGTGATTTGACCGGTGCAGCCCACGCCCATCCAAGATCCCTGGATTGCCATTATTTCTTTTGTTCTCGCTGCTGTAAATATGTCTAAATAGAATCTATGTCAATAGATCTGTCGTCACAGTGTGTCGTCATATATAACCAAACCTAACGATTTTGGTTATCTGATTCTCATCCTCACTTTACCCGTGATATCACGCTTAACCTGACCAGAGGAATGTAAAGAGATGGAAAAACAGCTTTTCTGATTACTCAAAGTTTAACGATCACTTCTATTGAAAATTCTATTGTAAAAACGTTGATTAGGTCATTAAATAAATGTCCAGAAAAGACGGCTCGCCATACAAATCGGACGGTTTCTACATGATTTGACGATAAAAAAAATTTGTTTTTCCTTTTTTGCCGATTACTAGTTCAATTTTTAAGAATAAGGAGCAATATTTTTACCGATGTATAGCAAAAGAAATTCTTAACGCAATGATATTAAATTGGTTCTTGTAAAACTGTCAGAAGTCGAGTAAAATCAAGATGAAGTTATAATTTTCTCAAGCTCTAGCTTTCCATATTATGGTGCGGTCATGATGCAGTTATATCAGTAGAATCGCTAGGAAATTCTGAACAAGAAGATATAGGTACCTTTTCGTATAGGAGAGGTGTACCCAAAATATAAGCCCTAAAAGTTTGCGCATAATCAGGCATGAAACAAAATAATTTTGTCACAACACGCTAATTATGCAGATCTTTTATAGCGACAACAAAAGAAACCTATTTACTCGACATAAACTCCCTTAAAAGGGCAAGAGACCTGGTATATGACGAGCCGTTTTTCCATTGTTTTCAAGAAGCTGTTTTTCCATCTCTTTTATACATTCCTCTGGTACCTAGGCTGCTGGCATCCACTAACGGATTCGTGCTCCTTATAGAGGATGCTTAATAAGCGATATTTCCTTTGTCCAGAGATTTGCTGCCTTTAGCCGATATACGGCTAAAGACATTTTTAGCTGGCGAGTGTCTACAAATATAACATTACGTAATGTTTAAATTTTCTGTGAGGCACCAAATCATAGATTGGAAAATATATTTGGATTTCGAAAAAAAAGTAGGCGGAAGGAAGTTTGCTTGTTTTTCTTCCTCCTTTTTTGTTTAATGTGGAGATTTTGTAAAAGATGAGAAATTAGATTTATTGAATTTAAGTGCCCTGATGTATCTTCTGTGTGCACCAACAAAATTTTGCTTCATAAAACTACATTTTGATTCTTGAATTTGGACTTGTATGAGTGTATAATTTTTTACCACACTGGATTCGTTGATCACTTTGGCTCCAGATAATTGTTTTGTCAGTTCTACAGATATGTTGCAGATTATTTCAAGGTATTCTAGTTATGTATATACAGTACATTTTGGGGGTCATATTGAATATTTCTGATATTACTTCTTTATGATTCTACAAAAGGGAGTGTTGTTGTTCCTTCAACAAGGGTCTTTAAATGTTAAAACAAACAAAGAACTTTTATTCAGCTTTGGCATTTTAATACTGTGTGGCCTTTGTATCTTTTCAGGTACTTAGCTTCAATTTTTTAAAGAGATTGGAGTGTTCCTGTGGTTGTTTTCTTTCACTTTTGTGTTCATATTTGTATTTTTGTAGCTTCGACCGAAGAGCTGATAGAAAAGTTTTGATAAATTTACAGACCAGATATCTTATAAAAGCAAAAGTCAAAAATAAATTTACAGACTGTACGCGCATCAGATCGTTTTTTTATCTTTTTTCTGTTTTGTTTTTCTGGTCTGGGATTCGAATTTCGAATGTAAACATTCCATTGAAAACGTTCGAAACGATCGTCTTTGCGCGCACATCAATGTCAATCAAATTATTAACTCGCCAAGATTTCCTTTGCGAACCGGAAAGCGGTTGGTAGATCATTAAGCAGACCTATACTACCTGTTATCTGATATTCCGATGGTGTATTGGCGGCCGCCCACGCTAAAGCTCTGAAGGAGCGGGCCAATTTACCATCGGAGACCTATAATAGTAGTCATCGTTTGATGTACCGCATCACAGTCGTGTCTAGCTGTCCTTACACTTTTTGCTTGACTATCGGTTGCACCCGACTGAATTTAGCATGAAAATCTCTGCTGCCTGAGAAACCTTACAGAAAAAAAGAAAAATGGTAACCCAAAGGTTCCAGACATATTGATAAATAACGAGATTGCTCACGAGAATTTTTAACCCGCGCGAGCAAACCCGCACCACCTGTCAATCATTTTTTAGACTTGTCAATCATTTTTTAGCTGCTTTTCTTTTCACTTGTGGTTCTGAAAAAAGTGATAATAATAAAAAAAGACGAAAGTCGATTTTTATGCATTTTTTTTAGTTGAAAGTTTTGTAATACTGGATTTTCAAGTGAAGGGAAAGTCATGACTCTTGACTCTTGACTCTCCACCCGCTAACCGCCCTAACCAACCTGATCTATTTTGAAATACTGTACTTGACGACTTGAGTTAAACTGCACTGAGGTGACAACACTGCACTTAGAAAAATTTGTTTTCTTAAAAACATAACGGGGATTTTCAAAAATATCAATAAGAGCTCATAAAACCAGAAAAAGTTGGGTCAATGCTGACAAAATAACGCAAACTCCAACGCACCGTATAGGATTCGAACTCTCGAAAATGCCTTTCACAAATCTTCCAGCTCGTCACCTTATCCACTCGGCCACTGAAAATGCACAAGATTTGGACAATGATGAAAGATACCATATCTTTATTTGCCATGACCTGTATAATTTTATTTACCCTGTCAAGGTATTAACTTCTTAAACAAATTATTTTAGATAATTTCCAACATGCGGGAACCGATCGCCGATTCTGTTATAATGAGTAGTTTCCAATAAAGATAATGAGTTTTCCGGAAATTCGTTCCGTTTTTTTCCGGACACGCTGTACAGGGTGTCCCTAATAAAAGTATCGAGTTTGAACATGCGATTGAGTAAAAAAGTTTGTGTGTGTTATCGCTAAAATATAAGAACGTTCTCCATCACATAAGCTCATTACAAAAGGTAGTTACAACGTATAAATTAATCGTAATGACAAAGAAAAAAGAGGGAGAGCTTAAAATACAATTTTGTGAATACACACTTAAAACTTTCTACTCAATCGCAGGTTCAAACTCGATACTTTTATTAGGGACACCCTGTATAACAAAAAAAATATAATTATAATAGACCTTTTCATAAATTACGTTACGAACATCACTTGCCTCGTTTTGAAATTATTGCCATTGTGATTAACTCCCAGCGGATTTTATTAAAACTACTTCCTATTCATAAAAAAATCATTTTATGTCTCAAGAGATATAATCACCATGGTAATTGTTTGAATACGAGGCAAGTGATGCTAGTGACGTAATTTATGAAAAGGTTTATCTCAACAAGTTTTCCAACGGAATCATTAAAGTCTGTCCAGATATAATTGGCAGTGGAAACAAGAATGCCTGTAACTTTTGATAGTCAAATATAATTATGGAAATTTTTTTTGCTTGTTTTAGAAAATCAAAAGCGCTATATTTGAATGTTATTTTGGTTGAAAAATTTGCGATTTTTAGCGGTTTAATTTGCGATTGTAAAAATTGAGCTTTTTTTCTATTTATGCTATAACGTTCTTTTTTACACCAGTGGTAGATCAACCTTAGGCTAAGACGTTTGTTAAATTTCAAGGCAAACAGAAAAGTCCTTCGGGAGATACGGGACCCGAAATACCCCTGGGTAGCACTTTTCTGTGAAATATCAAATCTCCAACTTATTACTAAAAACGGGGGTTATGTTATCTTTTTTGAACAGTGCAATTAAAAGTTGGAAAATGTTAAGTGTTGGTGCATTGGTATTATTGGTATCATTGATTATTTCGAAACGAAGTGAAATCGTACAGTATAATTGTTTTTATTGAAAGGATAAGCATGAACTTATATTGCCTTTGTTATTTTTAAGTCATTAAAGAACTTTGCTAATTCCCAAAACACTAAACACAGTTTGGCTATGAGGTCATTAAAGAGATTGTAAAATGTGTTATGATCGAAAAACTGTTTCATCAATCATATCACTACCCCCGTTTTTAGTAATAAGTTGGAGATTTGATATTTCACAGAAAAGTGCTACCAAGGGGTATTTCAGGTCCCATATCTTCCGAAGGACTTTTTTGTTTGCCTTGAAATTTAACAAACGTCTTAGCCTAAGGTTGAACTACCACTGGTGTAAAAATGAACGTTATAGCATAAGTAGAAAAAAAGCTCAATTTTTACAATCGCAAATTAAACCGCTAAAAATCGCAAATTTTTCAACCAAAAATACATTCAAATATAGCGCTTTTGATTCTCTAAAACAAGCAAAAAAAATTTCCATAATTATATTTGACTATCAAAAGTTACAGGCATTCTTGTTTCCACTGCCAATTATATCTGGACAGACTTTAGGTTGACGCAGTTCCGTCACCAGATGTTCCTTTGAACATTATGTACAACAAATTACGTGAAGTTCGCACATCGCAAGAGCGAGATCAAGTCCTCACTATGATCAACAAGTAGCCTGGCGGCATTACGGCCCAGCATAAGACGTCTTTCATTGTATCGAATGTACAATATTAATCTGACACCAAGTAGACTGGAGTCGTTTATAATGCGTGTAATACTAATAATACCAATACTACTAATAATAATACGGGATTTAGTTTGTATAAACGACTGGAAGAATCCGGTGTTCCAGCCTTATAGATACAGGGGCTAGCTACGCAGAAACTTGCGTAGCGAGAAAACAATTTATCAAGCAACAACAAACTCTCAACACGAAATCAGCTCAAATGAAAAACTTTCAATACACAAATCCACACATATTCTTTTTTCTCAAGAATTATTTTGAGCAGGAAAAAATGATAATTGCAATATTGACACTTTTCTTTTGTTTGGAGTTAGTGCACAAAGGTTTCTAGACGACTAAAATTGTTCCATTCATTACTTTTTGCTTTATTTCTACTATGTATAAATTAGTCGTCTAGCTTGCTAGACTAGACACCAAGTGGCCTATTCCCGTGACGCTTCAAGGCCTCTCGAACATAGTTTTTCATATTTATATTGTTAAAATGTATATTTCTGGTACGCAGCCTCCCTTCTATAGAGGTTTTGTAGATGGCACTGAATAATCTGTAGTATTTCAGATATTGTTTATTAATAGAAATAACAGCACATGGGTCAATTTCCGTGTTTTCAGGTGTTTCCAATAGGTACGTTTTTTATAAGAATGTAAGGCAACGTTTATTGTAATAGAGCTATAGGAGTTTTTTTTTAAGAAATAATTTTATTTTGTAGAACCATTACTTGTAATTATTCCATCGTATGTATTAGTAATGCTTTTTTTATCTCCTTGAAAAAAATAACGTTCTACAAAAATTAAATGCTCTGTTCCTCGGTTAAGTTTGCTACCTGAAAACATCCTCGCTTAAAAGCCTTTTTATAAAAAATGATTTTAGCATGCACATTCTTCTTAGGCTGCATGCATCCCCAGATTAGTTTTGATATATATCAAAACTTATCAGAGGGGATGTGTGCAGCCTACATTCTTCTACCTGGTTCGGAGCTAAAACGCACCTTCATTTCAGATTACAGAGATTATTTCGACTTTTTGAAAAACACTACTATATAACACTATAATAACACTACTTATACCTTAAAGGAAGAAATTTTGGAGGGAATTTAATTTGGCGGATGGCCAAAAAAGTTTTTTCAGAGGGAATTTAATTTGGCGGATGGACGAAAAAACTAAATTTGGCAGGAATTTAATTTAGCGGATGGACGAAAAAACTAAATTTGGCGGGAATTTAATTTAGCGGTCGCTTAAAAATTTAACCTTAAGATGGCGTCAAAACAGCGAAAAAATAGCAAAAACACCTTAAAAGAGATCATATTTTCAAAATGTTTAATTTGGCGGATTTCAGTCAAATCCGCCAAATCCGCCAAATTTTCTTTCCGCCAAAATTTCTTCCTTTAAGGTATTCGAAAAAAAAACCCTGATCTACTTTCTTTTACTTTAGAAAGATTCTACTAAAAAAGGGAAGGGTTTAAGAAGTCTAGAAAGCCCTTTACTGGGAAGTGACGAGCCAACCTTAAAACCTCGATATATTGAACGAAGGTCAAATTGCCTAGTTCCATTAAAGTTGCCGATCGAACTACGATAAGCTTCGATCGATATCATGATTTTTCGCCTAAAGATTACTTTGCGAAGGGAAGAACAAAAAAAATGACACAGGAAACTCCCAGGAAACTTCAATGTATATTTTAAAACGGTATTGTTAACCGAGTAAGCTGATTGAGTTTAGTAAGTTTAGTAAGCTAAGTTTAGTAAGATTTGGCTGTTTGGCTGTGTAGTATGGTATACACTCCACCGACAGATCGGTGGTTTCGGCGTTGATTCCTAAAACGAAAAAGAAAATATGAAACGTCAATTTCTTATTGAATTGCTATTCTCTCCTAAAAAGGGGGAGTTATTATCTTCGAGTTAAGAAAATTGAGTTGTGTAACTCGATGACTTATTTTAAACACTAACTTATCAAGTTATGTACTCGGTGACTTTATTTCATTAGGAATGTTAAATAACTCGATACCTTATTTTATAAACAGATTCATTTAGTTAGGAAATAGTCATAACTCGAAGCATGGCGTCATGCTTCATAATTCGAAGACTAACTCGATATTTTATAACTCGATAAGATTATAAGCCCCTAAAAAGGCAGGGGAATAATTTTTCAGTGACTTCTTAATACTGCTAATGAGCCTATTTTTTCTATTCGTGTCCTTGTCTTTTGTGAGAGAGAGAGAGCGAGATAGGAGGGGTGTAAATTTTTTCATCACAAAGTTAATTTTATAATGGAGCCCCCCATCCACATTTAATCAAAATTCGAAAAAGAAAACAAAAATTTCAAATTATTTTAAGCAGCCCTAAAATGCAATTTTAAGTTTTAATTATTACAGTAAATAAAAAGAAAGACCCCGTCCATTTTTTGTTTTTGATCAGAGGGAAGAAATTTTTGTGGTTTTGGGTGTCTGTCAACCACACGAAATTGAATACCACAAAAATTTCTTCCATTTAAAATGTACTCGACTTCCCCTTCAATTAAATACAACTTGCAGTTAATAAAACATAGTCAACTCACCTGTAAAGGATTGGAATCAAGATAGGATTTCTTTCTTGTCAGTAATTATTCGAGTGAGCACTAGAAAAAATGGAATATATTTTATAAGATTATGTTTCAGTAGAAAAATTTAATGCGTTTTGTTTAAACGAATTGATGACAGTAGAATATGAGTAAAAACATGTGTTTTTCATTTTTCTTTATGTCCTAATAAGCGTGGCTTTATTTTTCTTGATTTTCTAATAAGCACCGCTTTGCATCGGATTCTAGGTGTGGCGCTTATTTTGAAAAAAAATCTATAGGTGCAGCGCTTAGGGGGCGCTTAAAAGAGGGTCATTCTGGTATTTTTTAATACATATTACTACATCCATTGTTTTAAACCAGAAATAGATTAAACATTATATGCCATCTGTGTCATTTTAATCACACACTAAAGTAAGACAAACTATTTTCAGAGCAAACGTAAAAATTGTTATCTTTTTCTTTGAGCATTGCTGACTGGTAGTAAAAGCATACTGAAGTTTTCAAAAATTCCATGCAATAGAAGTTGAGAAAAAGGCCAAAAAGGCCAAAAACCACTCTTCCCTAAGGAAAAGCAAGTAAAATGGGTTTGTTTACCTCCCTTTTAAAAAGCGATGGAGTGCAAAGACTGCGCAGAAAAAAAATCCAGAAAACTGGAATCACGGGAAAGGTGTGGAGGGGTCCGACTGACATTGCTACGTTCTCCAAGCAACAACATTAAAAGGGAGCTGCACAGTCTATTTAATAGACACTATTATTTGTTAGCCATTCCAAATATATTGTTTCGGTGTATGGCGGCAATCGAAAATATGTTCCGTTCGCGTCAAAACCACAGCCATTACTTTTTTTACGAGCGCACAAGAGTGTCATTTTGTTATTGTTTTATTTTCATGATTACATACAGAGTGAAACGAAGGACTGGTTTCTGTAAGCTCTCAAACTTGCTTACATAATAAGGGGGCCGTCCATATAGTACGTACGCAAAGATTTTCCAAAAATTTGATACCCCCTCCTCCCTTGTACGTACGCAGAGAACAATAGAAATGATGTCATTTAAACAATAGATGTACGCTTTTGCTAAACCCCCTCTCCCCCTTCACTGCGTACGTACTATATGGATGGCCCCAAGCAGAGTGCCCGCGGGTGAAAGATTTGTATGGATGTGAAATTTATATATGAGTTTACCGTCAGCCGCCCGCATCTCTAAAAAGCACCCGCATGAAAATTTCATTATTTTCAAAATTCATAAATTTTTCATTATTTCCATATTTCTTTACAACTACAACCTCTATCTTTGTTAAAATCGTCTCTACGCATGTTTACACGGGATTTATTACAGATTTATTACAGAAAATGCCCTCAATCCTACAACTGCAGTGGGCGTCCCGCCCATATATCTGCCAAACCGCCCTGACCGCCATTTTAGTTTTTTGCAAAATCTAGCGCCACTGTAGTAATCGATCTTTATTTTTCGTTCGCAAAAGATGCGAAGGGTTGAAGCGAAGCAAATTTTTTTATTTTGAGAGAGCATGATTGGCAGAAATGGTGGATAAGGTGCTGTTGGGAAAATAATGAATAATGAATAATGAAATCATGCCGCATCTATTTTTGGGTAACTTCACGACGGTAAACTCATATGTAAATTTCATCGGCCTATTCCAGTTTATTTGGCAATTTGGTGTGCACGGTTTCAATTTCAATTTGAAGCCGCCATTTCTTTATTAATCATTTGCGACCAGCAAGGTCTTGAAGATGGTGGTGTGATTGTTGTAACTGGACCGTAAATGATGTAGAGGATGACGGTAGTAAATTAGGTGATTTCAAAGTTTAGTTTTTAGCAGTTACATCAAAATGCCTCGAAAATGTCAATATGAAAATTGCGTAATCAGAGAATGTATGTCTCGCTCATTATAAAAAGGCCGAGACAAACTTTCAATAATTGGATTGTAACATCGAGTTAAGTCTCTTTTGTTAAGTCACCAGGGGGTAAATAAAACAGACCTTGATACATTTATCGTTTGTTTCAACTTGACGATTCATTTAAAACTCAGCCTCCTAAATATTTGGGGTAGGTAAAATATGTACAAAGAAATTCATACTTTTCCAACCCGGCCAATCTTTAAAAAAGAAGCGAACAAT
Organism: Clytia hemisphaerica; assembly: GCF_902728285.1. Taxonomy (NCBI): domain Eukaryota; kingdom Metazoa; phylum Cnidaria; class Hydrozoa; order Leptothecata; family Clytiidae; genus Clytia; species Clytia hemisphaerica. Next base: position 9,797 of record NW_027104175.1, read on the forward strand.
AAAATGTAATTACCCTTTCCAAATAAACCTCTTCGGTGGCGAGCGTAGTCTACTCTGACGTAATTGTAAAATTTATGTGATGGGAGTTTGACATAGTAATGTAATGTTGTTTGGGGAATTATGAAGTTCTCTGGAATTCCGATTGCATTTATTCAGGTTGATTTTTTATGACTTCTAATGGTACTTTTTCTAACGAGTTTGATTACTCTGTTCAGCTCTGTTCTCACACTTATGTCTTTTTTTTTCGCGTCCTTTTCCGTGATTACTTTTATTTATATTTTTAAAGACAGGTAAGAAGGCATTTTGATGTAACTGTTTTTAGTATTTATTCGCTTGCTCAATGAAAAATTGCAACAATTTTCCTACTTGTCAGACTTGGAATCTTTGTCTGCCAATTTCTTGGTCGGTCGGCTGACACAAACAGAACATATTTTTGATAGTCGCCTATATTAAAAAAATGTCTCAATGATTTAATTAATTACCTTTTGAAAGAAATGTATCTATATGATGATAGCCAGGGAGCAGATTCGCGATTGAGCAAGAAACTACAGTCAGCACCAAATGATATGGATGTTTGTATTTGCACTATTTGTAATAAATACCCACAGGATCAGCAGGAAAAACTACTTTCAGCATCAATAATGATATGGATAGTGTTTTACAACTGGTAAAAAGACGTGTGTCTGAAGCAGTCAAACGTCTAGGTCACCAAACAAGACAGAATCTTATCTGGCACCCAGATGGTGAAATTTTCATCCGACACGCTAAAGCTCTGAAGGTCGGGAAAATTTTCAACATCTGGAAGGTTTACATTACGGAATCTTGCGAGACCGCGTCAAGAATTTTGCAGCGGGAGGTCTGGTAAACCAGCCCTCGTTTTCGGGGATTGGCGGGTCCAACCGAAATAATTCTAGGTTAACGGATAAGGACTGTTGAACCCGACTGAGGATGCGGCACATCAAAGGCCGACTACCATTCCTCTCCGATGGGAAATTGGCCCGCTCCCTTTAGAGCTTTAGCGTGGGCGGCCGCCAATCCGCCATCGGAATATCAGATAAGACAGAATCCATTAGTTCCATAAAGTTTGAGCAGAATTAGATCACACTTACTAAAGATTAACATTCTGTTATCGCTGAATAAATTCTTTTAGTGAGTTAAACCATTGATTGGTTGAAAAGTATATCACATGACTTTCCGCGGCAAAGAATTGATGATTAGCCTGTAATCTTTGTTTTCCTCAAATAATGAAACGAGCTCCGTCTACCATGCGAGTTACTTACAGCGGGCACAGTGCAAATGAAAGGCCCTTACGCTAACCGCGCTGGGCCAATGATGAACATAAGGTATGTTGGAGCGTCGTTTCTACGCTCATATAACGTTTTATATACATTCTGAACGTTAAACGGACGTTAAAACCAAAAGCGAGATCAAGTTTTCACATTGATCAATGATGAACATAAGGTGTAAAATGAGGTCGTTTCAACGTTCATCTATGAACGTTAAACAGACGTTTAAAAACCACGTTGTAAAGGTAAGGTAATAGCATACCGTAGCGAATCTAAAAATTGACATTAATTTTTCTGTTTGACCGAAATTCAATCCCGTCACCCCTTTGCGTTTATTACGCTAGCACGCAAATTACACTCAATTACAAAGAAAAAGTAATAACTTTCACGACTTTTGAATTTAGACAAAAAGGATTGTGGAATTGAATTTCGGTCAAATGAGAGACGTATTAATCATGATGTTTGCATAACGAAGCGCTATTAAACTGATGTCGCTTCAACGTTCACCTATGAACTTTAAACGGACGTTTAAAACTACGTTGTACTGTAAAGATAATTAAACTGATGTTGTTTCAACGTTCATCTCTTAACCAAATCTGTACTTCATGCAGTTATTATGAGACACTAACTATGGATGATGGTCGTGTTTCGAAATTTGCCAATATCAGTTAAAAAATTACTTATTGGCCAAGATTTCAAAAATTTGGAACAATCTTTTTGAGGAAGAGGCTTGCGTGGTGTTTGAAACCCTGATATTTTAACTGGAGCTCGTTTCCCCTCATTGATACATATCCGAAAATAAAAAAAACCGTATAATTATAAAAATGTTAGTCCCTTTTTGTGTTTCATTTTTATTTTATTTAGTATTTTCAACACTTCCTCTCTTTGAGGTCAGATCTCTGATCTTCACCATATATCTTTCATTTTTACAATCTAGATGCGTAAGATCATCAAATCGACAGTACGAGATGTAGTTGAAAGACTTGTTTCAAATGAACATAAACAACACCGAATTATCAATACACCTGCCACTCCAACAAATATGAGATGTTACGAAAATGCTGTCACCAAGTTTAGAACCAACTGTTTCAATTTCAACAAGGTATCAGTTATAAGTACTCATAGGGGGTAGATCAAATCATGGGACTGATGGATCAACGAGCAAGGAAAAAAAAGGTTTTGGGCTGAAAATGATATTTTCCCTTAAAATCCGTATTACCTTAAGTGAACTAATTTTTTTTAACAAATTTTCGCGGGATCTAATTTTCGCTTTTTGGGTGTATACTGCGAAAATTAATTCTGCGAAATGCAATTTTCATACTTTTGCACCGCGAAAATAAGTTCCACGAAAATTAGTTATCGCGAAAATTAGTTATCGCGAAAATTATTATAAAATAAATTTTGCTTTTTATTTTTAGTATGAACATGCATTACGTCACGTGTACGTTTTATCCAACCTTTGCGATGAAGGCTTACACATGATTGAGTAAGTTTCCTTTAATATTGAATATTTTTTTAATTGGAGTATGTGCCTCTAAGAATTTTTTTTTCTCCAAATTTCCTTGATCGCCTGAAAATATTTAGAGGGTTTCTGATGGTACACGTTTTTTTTTATTAAAACCCAGTTTATAAGAACATTGAGGCTGAAATTCGTCGAAAAGTTAAGAGCATCGTAAGAACGTGCCCAGCCTCAGTTTGGAAAAAAATGACAAGAAACTACAATTTTTTCCTCTTTTCAAGCAGTTTTAACCAAACTTAGGCATGGATTTTCTAAAATCGAGAGTCAAATATTGTCCAAATTGTACCAATTTTATATGCTCTTTATTTTGCATGATATTGTCGATTTAGAGTAGTCTGAAAAATTAAGAACGCATTTAAAAACATTTAAGGCTGAAAATTGCTAAAAAAAATAAGCACATCCAGGCTCAGCCAAATTTTAGGTGTTCTAATAAAAAAAAACGTGTATGTAATAATTTTTTATTTTTTCACAATACAGGGTTGAGAGAGCTATCGAGAAATCCTGTTTCGCTTTACACCAACAGTACACTCACTAAATCTTAAAGCAAAGGTCAAAGATGGTGGGTTGGCTGGATTTTATGTCTCCCTAACCATTAAAGTATTTTTATATGCAGTATTCAATCAATGTTTTTAAATCTATCAAGTCACACACCAGTGACAGTATTAAATAATATGGTGCTTAGTTACGTTGAAGGGAACATAGTCGGAAAGACTTTTTCGTTAGGTTAAAATTTTCGTCGGAGAAATACGTGGAAAATTTTGTCATTTTCCTTGAAATTTCGACGCTTTTTACTTAAGAAGGTTTCCCCTACAAAGTTAATAACTACAAATTAGTGCTAGGCAAATATTATTAGTCTTTTTATTAAATTGTTAATTGTTTTTAAATAACTTATTTTTAATTATGGTAGTTGTTTTTTAATCTTTCTTTTACTTACTTAAGCACCATAGAAGGCATCTTTTTGGTTCCTCGTGAGAAAAAACAATTCTTCTTTCTTTTATTTGAAACACAATTGGCCTGGGTATTGTACCTAAAATGGTCAAACTTTCGCATTGAAGACATTGAAGACAGCGTCTCCTACTTACTTTAGGTCTCTTGTTTTACAATGGTGATCGGAAATTTAGCCTTTCTATAGTACATCAAAAATATTTTTTTATTATAAGCATTTTCAAGATTTTTTTTATTCTCTTCAAGATTTTCCAATATCAAAATATGCACGCCCTTCTGTTATTCTCTTAAAGGGACATAAAAGTAGTAAAATGTAAACATTGCGCAAACCACGTGTCATTAAAGAGAACAATTAAAATCACGTGTCCAAAACAAAATTGTAAAATAATTGACACAATCAAAATCAGCCACATTTGTTTTTAATTTTTATTTTGACATGTGACATTTGTTTTGATTTTGTATCCCGCTGCATACGGTTTGTTTACAAAGTTCGTCAGTATTTTTATGTCCCTTGAATTTTCACAGCGAGTGATTGGAGAGTCAAGGCCAATAATTATCTTATCATCTCTCTGACTGAAGTCTTTAATGGATATAACTTTCGAAGCAAAAACAATACTTTTTTAAAGCACAAATTTACTTTATTTCAACTAAAAGAAGATGGGTCAAAAATAAAACAGGTTACAAAGTTAGAGCTAATTTCAAAAGAAAGAAAGAACTAAGAAGATATTTTAGTATCTTATAAAACAGATTATAAACGATGGACTAGAAAGCCCCCTTAGAAGTATGTTTGGAGCAATAAGCAGGAGCCAATTGACCATGACATTCATCTTTTAATTATAGTTACTTATTATTACGTAAAATGTTATCGTAAATTTCAATGTTATCATTTCAATTAGAATTTTTCAATGAAATCATTAAATTTTCGGCTTCTTGTATCCTTAGCTTCACTGATCAGTAATTGGGGATCATATCTCGTCTACCAAACCTGCTAAGAGCTCCTCGAACTGCAGATCCAACATTCACATTCACACTTCCTCCAGAAGTCGATGTTGTGCTAATACCAGTCTTTTGTTTCCCTTTATTCGCAATGTTTCTCCATGTTGGAATCAAATCCAAGATTTCGTTTTGCCAATACTTTTCCATATCTCTTCGCAATAAAACTCGATATAATTTTGCATTGTAATTATCATGGTAGGCGGCTAGAATGAAGAAAAGCAAGAGCGATTTTATGAGCGAAGGGTTCCCTCTGCAGAATCTAGAATCGTCAAAGGTTTGAAATCAACCCTTGTGAGAAAGATGTTGCATGACCTATTTTGAGACCCTTTTGAGAGAGTGCATTTGTTTAAATAAACCTTGGAGAGATAATTGAGATGTAAAAAATGTATCATCTTATATACACGTTTTTTTATAAGAACAAACTGTATAAGAACATAAGACTTCGATGGTCGAAATTTTAAGAGCATTTTAAGAACATTTTAAGGCTTTGGGGACTCTAAGAAAAACCGATTTCTTAGGGAAACGCACAAAAATACCCACAAAATGGCAAAAATAAGAACATGTTTAAGAACATTTTTAGGCTCATTAAATCTGAAAAAATTAAGAACATCCGAAGGCTTCACAAATTTTGGATGTTCTTATCAAAAGAAAAAACGTGTACTCATTTTGCATAAGTGCTTTAGCAATGGAAAATCTCGGTGATATGAGCAATATCCCCCCAACTGCCTGCAAGAATTGTACACAATCACTTACATCCGTCGTTAAGAAACATCTCAGCAACGTAAGTCATCGCTTTGTCATTCGATTTGACCCAATCTGGTATGTCTTTCCTTGCAAATGGTGCCACTTGTCCACCTTTTGTTTTGATTTGAATTTGCGTGTGACATTCTTCTTTTAAATTAGCCGCAAAAATACATGCACAATCACCTAAATGAATTTAAAGCAATTTAAATATTAGTTTTTTATACTAATTGCGTAATTTGGTTAACAGCCCTTGTCAACTTTCGTTTCTTTCTGCCCATTTAAACACCCCGCTTGGTTAATTATTTGACCTTATTGAGACCACGTGTGAAAAAAGAATTTCCTCCTCCTGCTTATTGCCCCAAAACACCTGATATTGACTTATCGTATTTACCCTGCTATAGGGTTTTCAATAAAAGTACCTAGCTTTCCAATGATGGTTTTGTTTTCATTCTCATCCTTAACCTTATTACTTACCCCCCTCTCCAATCCCGTCCATTGGAATTTGAAATTCCATCTTTCCTCCAATCAATTTATCTCTTCCTGCTAAATTAATGTTTTATCTCATTTTCCTTCTCACAGAAATCCCTTCCCATTGGAAAGGTTTGCCAAAATATCGTATCTAAGTGGAAAACTATGCTCTAATTTTTGTCCCTGTTGAAAATAACCAGATAAACAAATCATCATTGCAAAATATTGTGCTATTTTTTTCAATCCCAACTGAATTTTTTGGCTCGAAAACAATGGAAATGAAATCCCCAGCCACAAAAAATATGGAATATCAATCCCCACTGGCTGAAAAAATTGGGCCGGGTCTGTGAGAAAGGGATGTAAAAGATGAGCCTCCTAAAATTTAGTTTGGATACTGTTTACACAAAGAACGTAAGATTACCTCTTAAAATATCACCCTCTTGTTTTCGTTTGCATGTTAAACTGTCTTTACAATAATTTTTGCTTCGTTCATCATACAAATCTTTAAGCCATTTAAAAACAAATTCTGCGTATTCGATTGCATCATTTGCATCTTCGCTTAGCTGAAGAAGAAAAAAATGGGGAAAATGTAATACACGTTTTTTTATAAGAACAAACCATATAAGAACATAAGATTTCGATGGCAAAAATGTTAAGAACAAGTTAAGAACATTTTAAGGCTTTGGGGACTCTAAAGTACCCAATTTCTTAGGAAAATGGACAAAAATGCTCAAATAATGGTGAAAATAAGAACATGTTAAGAACATTTTTAGGCTTAAAACTAAAAAAGTTAAGAATATCTAAAGATTTAAAATTTTTTGGATGTTCTTATGAAAAAACGTGTGTTCATAGATCTCTATTATACCGGGTGAAAATAAACAACCATGAAAGATTCATACTGGTAAGATTTGCATAATGAAAATTTGAGAATACATATTTTTTTATAAGAACAAACTATATAAGAACATATATAAAGATAAAGTTAAGAAAATTTGAATGCCTTTATTGACTCTAAACTCCCAATTCTCAGAAAATTGCACAAAAACACACACAAAAAATGGAAATTAATTTAAAGAACATTTAAAACTCAAAAAGTAAAGAACACATTAAAGCTTTAAAAATGTTGGATGTTTTTATAAAAAAATTGAACATTGTATAAAACTTTACCTGATTGATATATTGATCTCTCAAAATGTTTGCATTCGGCAATTTCTTGTCTTCTCGATAAATATTGACCAAAGTTTGAACCATCATGATATTAATCAAAGCATAATCACGAAATAAAATAAAATTGGCTTCCATTTTGATGACGTCATCAACAGGTGGTCGGTTGCTTAGAGACCAAGTTTTTCTCTTATCGAAACCAGGGTAAAAGAATGGTCTTTCACCTATGAAATGAAATTGTGGTATTGGCAGTTAATAACGCCCTCCTTTGACAGCTTGGCTTGCGAACATATTATGTCATTTCGATACAAAAACTATACAAGCTGTCTGTGGCGGTAGAGTTTGGAACAAACGGTTACACTTTAAACACCTCCGTCAGTGCTTACTCTGCCCCGGAGCTAACCACCGTTTTCAAAAGGCGATAGGCACCCTCATACTTATAACACCTCTGTGTCACAGACCCACTGGGGCCCCAGCCCCACTGAAAATTTTTGCAAAAATTTTGTCCCAGTGGGAAAAATACCCTAGAATTTCAGCCCCAATGAGAAATTGACTTTGATTTCGTCCCCATTCGAAATTCAATGTTTAAAAATTGCACTCCAAAACCATCCCCACTGGATTTTTTTACCTTGGAACAATAAAATTTTTATCCCCATTAAGATTTCAATCACAATTTTTATCCCCGCTGTAGGAAAAAGTTTCACCGGGGCTGTGAGACAGGGATGTCTTATAAATTCTCTCTGATCCATATCAAAGAACGAGTGAAGGAACTTGCTGAGAAATGAATTTAGTACGATGGCCCTGAGATGTCACTGTTTCGTCACAAAATTTCAGTGTTTTATCACAAACATTCCGTGATGAAACACTGAAAAGTGTCCTGGAAAGTTGTGATAAAACACTGAAATTTTGTGACGAAACAGTGACATCTCAGGGCCAACGTAATTTAGATAATGAAAATTTTCTTGAAAGTATTAAATGAAACATACCTCTCATTTTTCGGACAGCATTTTTTTGACACATGATCGCTCCATTCTTTGTTTTCTCATCAATGCAATCTTCCCAAGATTTGAAAATGGACCTCAGTTTGACATTCACTAAATCTCGTTCAGATTTCATGATTTGATGATTAACGTAATGTTGCATACGATCAAAACGGGCATTAACATCTTTAGTTAACTTTTCAAATGCTGTATTGACAGATTTGATGACATCAGCATGAGTAGGTGGTGCTGAACCTGAAATATCTCCTTCAATCATGGTTGCAAGACCAAAAACACCGAGACCGATTCCAATTTGTGGACACACATCACCAAAAACTGTGACCAACTGGTCATAATATTTCCTGGATACACTCTTGACTTTATTTACGGTAGGATCTTTGAAAGCAAGCATTGACATTTGCTCTTCTTGTAACTTCGCTTCTGGGGATGTGATTCGCTTGATAGATGGTCCATGACCTCCTGGAACATAACCATTGTAGCCACATTTGCCAGTCTTAGAGGATTTGTGGACCAAATAAATCTTGCATTGGACTGATATTACTGCTACCAGCAGAAGCACAACTGCTTGATGAAAAGTTGCCATTTTTCTCTCTGAAATCTAGAAGATCCAAGAGAAAACTTACGAATTGAAAGTAGAGTATCGAAATTTATATGCTTCCGTACTTTGCTAATTATTTTTACGACTCCCAGCTGGCACACTACGTTGTTTTAACGTTCAGATAACGTTATTTGGACGTTATGAATGTCACATGGGCATTGTTTTGACGTTGTGTGCCGTCTGGGTTAGTATCTTATTTTCAGATCACATATAATTTATAAGTGGATTTGGACTAATTGGGACGCGAAATACGAGGATTTCAATGTCTACAGCTTGATGTAAGTGAATTTAGGATCTATTTTTAATTTGACTCCGAATGATTGCGCGAAAAGTAAGATGTCATCAATACGTTAAGTCAGTGTTTTTTACACTTTTGGCAAAAACGTGAAAACTAATTTTCGTCAAAAACGGTTTTTTCAGTCTAAAATCACGATTCTTGATTATTTTGGGATGAAAACTTCCAATAAGTTGCGAATTATAATTTCAAATCTGTTGAAGTTTTTTCCTCGAGCAATACTTGATGAGATATTCCAAAAAAATAGATTTTGTGTTTTTCTCATTTGAAATTGTTATATACAAATTTCAAAGTTCTAAATACGATTTCCTTACACCTTTTCATCCCTGAATTTCGAAAAACACAAGCGAAGAGCACTTTTTTATTGCTTATTCCGTCACAAAAGTCAGTTAAAGCTAAACATAAATTTTTAAGGTTTTATCAAATGATTTTGAGTCCTATAACATCTAAACTTGGTGGAAAGTCTGCTGAGTCGTACAAGATTACCCTAGAAAGTTTTTAGAATGATATTCCAACCCTTACAGAGTCAATAAGTATTTGAAATTCCATTTAACTTGGACTATATGGAAGCAAAATTATTTAACCATATTGATTATCGAACAAAGAAATAATTTTTAGCATGAACTCATAATACATATCAAGATAAAGTTAACGAATTTTAACAATGAATACTAATGAAATAATCTAAAGGAGCTGAGAAAGATTAATATTCCAACAAGAAATATCAGAAAAACCTAACCATAGTAACCTCTTTGAGCTTCTTCGGACTATTCCCAGTTTGAAAAGCTTAGAAACATAATAAGTATCAAGAACTCGATTAATGGTAGAAGTAAGATATTTCTAGAGTTCAGAAGGATGAAATATTCCGTTTTTAAAGGGTTACCTAGTTCTAATAATGCAAAGAAGTCGAAGTCTACCAGTCACCCAAGCAATGTAACATTTCGAATTCCAACAAAAATATATATTTTTTCTGGCATTTTTCAAAAGTTTCATGGAATAAATAATCTTTGCACGCTCTAAACTACAATACTTTCGATGAAAAGTTTCTTTGTCATAATATGAAACAAGTCTGTAAAAAGGAGCACTTTTGAACGAGAAGCTCAGGTTATGGATTATAACTTGACATGAACGTAAAGATGCTTCTGGGTAATTTATTTCGTATATTTTTAACACAAGAATTAGTTAGGAATATATCAATCTTAGAAGGCTCTCTATCACAAGTAACGCTTTATCAAGTGATTATCTAACCTTCTCTTCGAAAGGATTTGATGAAAACATTCGAATGTAGCAAGTCATTTAGGATGAATCATTCCATCCGTGACATGCATGATTTTTTGTAAATTTGGAATATGTCATTCTAGAGAGCTCCAAATGAATTTATATCTTACCCTACGGATAAAGCAGGCTTTTTACTATCAGGTGGTGTAAAATTATTCTTTACAAAAAGATACTTCTGAAATGAGACCTTTTCTACCAAACTAATAAAAAAAGAGTACCATGATAAGGGATTATGCAAAAAGTGAAATATGGAATCCCTGCATGCTCCATTTCCAAAAAAATGTTAACTTTTCAATTCTAGGGATGCTTGAGATTGAACAAATGCTTGCTTGAACATGATTTCTCAAATACTACCCAATGAAATTTTGAATGAAGTTAATGATTTATCCAACGAACGAAAAAGTGGAATAACTCCTCCAGAATTGCTCTAAATGGAATAATTCTTCCTTTTACGGATTGGAACGCTTAAAGGCTTCTGCCTGCCAAATTTTAGCCCAAAAGCTTAAAAACTCAATGAGCTATTGCCGATGGAATATTTCTTCCATTTCCCAATGGAATAAATTTATGATTAACTGCTCCAAACTTTGAAAGATCGTTACTTTTAGTACAATAACGCTATATTGTTCATTTAAAAAGGAATGGAATCTTTAATCTTTTCTCTCTCCAATAGAACCACTAAATTTGATAATGAACGAAAACTTGCTCTCTAAAATTTGGTTTTAAAAAAGTGCCCAAATTTTCACGTTTTTCCCAAAAGTGTAAAAAACACTGACTTAAGAATCAATTGAATCTAAACCAATCTTAAGTTCGAATGATAGTGCGACAACCAGCTTGATGATATTCTACGTCTGAATTTATCTCTCATTTCCAGTTACCATAGAACGGCTGGAGGTGGACCCCGTGAAAACAATCGAAAGACTGTCTAAAAGTCCTAGATTGCTGGGCTATCCACGTAAAATATCGACTCTATTATTAGGAGTATCAAACGAAACGAATGGACATCTATGGATTACCTATGGCTTGGAAAATTGGAAGATTTGCTAAGAAAATTAATAAATGAAATGTCTTACCTTATCAATGGACTTTCAGTTGGTGAAAGAACAACTTCTTCAGCAATCTAGAGTGAAGTCTGGATTGATTAATCCAGTTAAATTTCAGTGTATTTATACCAATTTTGGAAAAAGAGGATAAGAAATGTGCTATCCATCTATTGAAGAATAAGCTGTAGAATCTTTTCTTTCTATTGAAATATCTGCGTCCGATCGATTGTTTTCGTTCTGAACCAATCCGAACGCTTGAATCGTTATGGAAGTACAAACAAAAAATAAAAGCTTGGAGGACAACAAAACAATAAATGTCAAGGAAAGAAAAGGAAAAAAAATCATGATAATTCATGATATCAATGCCAGAAGATCATTATTTATCATGAAGGCTTTCTAGTAAGAGCTCTAAATAACAAAGACTAAAATAATCTTGCAAAACCATTGAAAAAATAATACAAATATAATACAAAAAAACATCACCAGGGGATTTCCCAAGATGTTAAAAAATATTATATAAAAGTTTATGCATTTTCATCAATCCAACAAAATAATAGTGTAATACTGCTTTGTAATACATAATGATTTTCCCAGGTGTTAAATGAAAATGAATCATTCTGAAAAGGCTTTTTTTTTATTAAGCTTTGGTAGCAGTTACACAATAACACCCCTGTGTCACAGACCCGCTTGGACCCCAGCCCCACTTGAAAATTTGACGAAGATTGCGTCCCCGTTGGGAAATTACCCTGAAATTTCAGCCCCACTGGGAAATTGACTTTGATTTCATCCCCATTCGAAATTCAATGTTTAAAAATTGCACTCCAAACCCATCCCCACTGGATTTTGTAACCTTAGAACAATAGAATTTCTATCCCCATTTGGATTTTAATAGGAGTTTTTATCCCCACTGAGGAAAAAAGTTCCACTGGGGCTGTGAGACAGGGGTGTACAATAAGAACCACATGTAATTTTTATTCAGAGATATAGTGAAGTCATATAAACTAGCAACTAATCATGACAATCTGTAATTGAAAAAAAAAGAATATACACTATGGAAGAATCTTTATTTTTTTTCAATTTCTAAACCTTCAGTAATCCACCCTAATAAGAATGATTTCTATTATATTAAATTATATTTGTTTTTCTCAAATGGATGTTAGAGTTTCCAAAACTTCTGTGGGGTGAAGTAACAGCCAGTTTTTCTAATGACTGAAAAAGCTTTCTTCACCAATTCTTCTATACGGTGCACTACCGAGTCTTTGACACCGAGGTCTTGAAATTATTTCGCACTATAGTCATCCAGAGGAATGTAAAAAGATGGAAAAACAGCTTTTCTGATTACTCAAAGTTTAACGATCACTTCTATTGAAAATTCTATTGTAAAAACTTTGATTAGGTCATTAAATGAAAGTCCAGAAAAGACGGCTCGCCATACAAACCGGACGGTTTCTACATGATTTGACGATAAAAATGAAAATTTGTTTTTCCTTTTTTGCCGATTACTAGTTCGATTTTTAAGAATAAGGAGCAATATTTTTACTAATGTATAGCAAAAGAAATTCTTAACGCAATGATATTAAATTGGTTCTTGTAAAACTGTCAGAAGTCGAGTAAAGTCAATATGAAGTTATAATTTTCTCGCGCTCTAGCTTTCCATATAATGATGCGGTCATAATGCGGTTATATCAATAGAATCGCTAGGAAATTCTGAGCAAGAAGATATAGGTAACTTTTCGTATAGGAGAGGTGTACCCAAAATATAAGCCCTAAAAGTTTGCGCATAATCAGGCTTGAAACAAAAGAATTTTGTCACAACACGCTAATTATGCAGATTTTTTATAGCGACACCAAAAGAAACCTATTTACTCGACATAAACTCCCTTAAGGGCAAGAGACCTGGTATATGACGAGCCGTTTTTCCATTGTTTTCAAGAAGCTGTTTTTCCATCTCTTTACATTCCTCTGAGTCATCTTGATACAGGGGAGGGAAATCAGATAGAATGTAATAAGAGGAGTATGTACAATTGGGTAGTGTATCTTTTTTTCACAGCCAAGACTGCCAAATACGATCGCTAAAACACAAGAATAGAAAAATCTGTTCCCCGCTCATTTAACTATCATGATATTTTTTCACCTCATTTTTTCTTTTAAGTTAAATTCGTGACCTGAGCTAAGAACGAGAATTTTTTTTCATTTACTTTATCGTCTCCGTGCGACCGTATCTTTGAATTTTTAAAGCCATGCTTTTGCGTAGCAATTCTTTTTTCGAGTTCGCAAGATTTTTGTAAATAGTTGTTCAATGGAGTAAAAATAGCAGTACCTGCTATTTTCGTTTCGACTGTGTGTTAATGTATACCATGAATCATATATTGACGCTGTGCCGACGAATCGAGATTCTATTCATCGCGCAATCAACGAGGACAAAAGTAACCATGACGACCATCCAAGATCTTGGATGAAGTTCAAAGTTAAAATTTTTATTCCCGTCGTTGAAAACACAACTAAAAAATATCATCAATGCTTTTTAAAAAGAGTCAGTGATAGAGAATCATAACATAAAGTCTGTCTATTATCTCGATTCAATTAAAAGTGACATTTCCATAATTAATAGTTTAGTAATTACTGTTATACATTTGGGGATCACGTAAAAAAAATTTTTCGAAAGAAACTCACTTCGATTACACTTGAAGGTTTCTGGGGAATTCGTAAATAGTAAACTCCATACTGATACAGTCTGCTAGACATTAATAAGGTAATATTTGCTCTTCAACTTTGATTCTTTCTACAGTGATTAGATTGACACATGCGCGATAAAATTTCTATTATTGCTCTTCAGAGGTTAATATATTCTTTGAAAACTTAACCTCTGATACTCAGGGTAGTTAATGTAGAGAACAGGAAAATTGAAATAAGCTTTTGACCTTGATTGAGCAGAGATTGATTCTTCCATAAAATTTTTTTTACAGCAAGAAGTAGCAGACGCTAACAGAGTTTCGTCCCTAGGACTGACAATGAAACAAATATGAAAAAAAAACAAAAAAACAAGCAGACCCATAAAATAGAGAAAAATGAGCAAATGGATTTTTTCAAACCTTCCTGGGTAATGCCTTAGCAAAAATTCAAAAATAAAGCCACTACCATCAACATCAAATTTTAAATAAAGAAGTAATAGACGTTAACTGTACAATAAAATAGCGCTTTTACGTCTACATAGTAATAAGGTTAATGTTTCAATGGTCGGTATTTTTTACCCCAATTCCCTTTTGACCACCTACCTGTCAGTGATTTTTTCATTATATTGACGTAATTTTCATTTAGTTATGACGTCGTTACTGCGAAAGTAATAACTTATCTTTTTTGTTGGGGAGGGGCTTTACGCTTTCCGTGGCACTGCAGCATGTTTTCCAAAAACGGAGGAATACTTACGTTAGCGGCAGAAGACGTTCAAAACTTGAACAAGAGGTTTTTAGCGGCCAGAAACCTGTGATTACGGCCGAATACCTGTGATTACGGCCGACTACCTGCAGATTTAATGTGTGATTGGTTTTCGGCCGAGAAAGACCTACCAGACAGCAAAAATTACCTGGNATTGCATCATCGAACTGTTCGAACATTCAGAAAAAAAATCTTGTGACGCCGCACCGTCGTACCAGATTTGTACCAGTAAATGGTCAGTGTTGAAAATAATCAAAGATTCTGAATGAATTGTTTGACCAAACAAGGCATATTAGGGTAACAATAGTGTGTTAAGGCCGTTTTCTCAGCAATGAAAGAGTGAAAGTTGTCAAAAACTTTTCGCGCTCGCTTCGCTCGTTTTTTCCTTTCCACAGCTTTCTTCAATGACACAGGGGGTCAAACTCTGTAATTTGCGTCCTCTGGTTGTACCACCTCCTTGAAGCTCGCGACTTTCCAGACCATGAATTTGGGCCAAACCTCGATTTAAATTTATTCTCAAAATAAAATATATTTAGGGCGACAAAGAAAATTCGGGGGGGGGGGACCTTAAAGCTAAGGCTTAACTTTGCACTTACCTCCCTTAAAAAGCAAACTCAGGCAGGGTTTATACCACCGTACGCCAGTTTTTTGTAACTTTGGCGTGATAGACGTGATAGACAGACCTTAAACATTGCCCTATGAAAGCTCCAATAATTGTAAGAGGTCTTAATAGGTCGACGCTGTCAAGAATAAGGTCAAAAAACTGCAGAAAACGTTATGTTGGCCATAAAAAGGTCAAATTTAGCCCAATAAGGTCACAATTGTTTAACAAAAGAATTAAAAGCAAAATCAGCGCGTGAACGTGAAAATGGTTTTTTTCGCGCGTGAATACGTGAATTGGCAAAAAAATTTGCGTGAATACGTGAATTGAGGGTCAACTGGGGGGGGGGCTCGTAATAATTATGCATGGTTTTATCATTGTTTTTCTGCTGGACTACATAATTAGGGTGGTCAGAGGAAATTTCAAACTTACTTACAGAATACCAAACCAAGTTTAATGGAAAGCCATAACCATCAGAAGAAAAATGAGGGGTCATCATTTACCTTCCAATTCTTTAAAGTTCCAAAGATATTCCATTTTGAAGTTCAATTTTTCAAGCATTTTCGTGCACGCATCGCCAGCCATTTTGTACCTTCATTACGGCACCAAAAGCGAAAGTGTTTAATGAAAATTCCGCGCGGGAGGTTTGGTGCGAGTTTTATTTTCCGTAGATGTAGCTGAAACGGGGGTAATTACACCATAATCTTTCCCTAGCGCTTGCCACCGGAAACAGCTTGATTTCTACTTTTTCACATTGGAAAGAAAACAATTGTTTCTTTCTAAAAAATTCACGTTCGATAAAAAAATTTGATTTTTTCAATGAAAAAAACGCATTTTAAGTACATAATTTGACTTCCTGAAAAATATACGTTGCTCCAACCAACGAACGTGGTACGTCTCAAAAGCTAAACTATTGCGGGAATGATGCAAAAAATTCCATGTCAATAGCTGTTTCGGGTGGCTAGCGCTTTGGATTTTAGAACCCCTGGATAAAAAATTTTGCTGTGCCGCGAACAAGAAGTTTGAAAAAACTCACCCGCGAGTACTCATTTTCAAATTTTGAAGGAAAATGAAGACATGATGAGTTGATTTTTTTCTGCAAAAGAAAGCTGAATAAATTCTCTACACTTTGGAAAAAATACTTATGTTAAAAGAGGTTTCCTTCCTTGATGTATGTAAGCTTGAATATTTTTTTTCGAAAATCTATGTTTTGTTACTGCCGCACGCGTAAGGCCCGACCTCCCCCTAACATAATTATTCAACAGGGTGGCCTCTTTGAAAAAAGGTCTATTCCGGCAAGGGTGGCTAAAATACCNGGCCGATGAAATTTATATATGTGTTTACCGTCGGCCGCCCGCATCTCTAAAAAGCACCCGCATGAAAATTTCATTATTTTCAAATTTCATAAATTTTTCATTATTTCCATATTTCTTTACAGCTACAACCTCTATCTTTGTTAAATCGTCTCTACGTATGTTTACACGGGTAAACAAAGAAGATTTATTACAGAAAATGCTGCCGCCCTCAATCCTACAACTGCAGTGGGCGTCCCGCCCATATATCTGCCAAACCGCCCTGACCGCCATTTTAGTTTTTTGCAAAATCTAGCGCCACTGTAGCAATCGATCTTTATTTTTCATTCGCAAAAGATGCGAAGGGTTGAAGCGAAGCAAAATTTTTTATTTTGAGAGAGCATGATTGGCAGAAATGGTGGATAAGGTGCTGTTGGGAAAATAATGAATAATGAATAATGAAATCATGCCGCATCTATTTTTGGGTAAGTTCACGACGGTAAACTCATATGTAAATTTCATCGGCCTTAAAGGTTTCCAGGGGCTCTTCCTCATAAACTCACACCAATCAGTACATACAGTACAGTTAGCAACTCCAGAAGATTTTTCAAATTTTAATTTTTTTTTCAAAACCCATCCTATCTTGTAGAGCTTTGAAAAAGAAAGAAAATGAGGGGTCATAGGCCTCCAGAGGATAAGTGGTTGTAAAGATATTCAAATTTTAGTGTCAAAAATTTGACTAAAAATGTCAAAAAAAAGGTTAGGAAAATAGCTTGGAAAAATTCGAAAAATGTGTCAGAAAAGAAAAAAAAGAAATTTTCCAGTCATGCTTCTTCAATTTTGCATATCTCTTTTTCTAGTGTAGCTAGAGACCTGAAATTTGGAGGGAGAATTCTTTGATGGTGTTAGAATATTATTATATAAAAATATTTGTAAAATATTTAGTATATTTATCAAAATAATGAAAGATATATCTTTTTTTGAAAAAATAGATTATAGACCCGTAACTTTTTATACAATATTAATTAGGCCTGGGTCATCAATAAGTTGTGTTCATGTCATTTCCAGCCCCAAAAAATGAGTCAGTCGGTCGGTTAGCATCTTAAATCAGATCGTGTTCAAAAACGAATGACAAAAATGAAAATTCACAAAAAACCTTAGTTTTGAGAAAATTGACATATATTAACGAAAAATGGGTTTGATCTTGAAAAGTTTTAGGAGAGGATTCTTTACCCTTTCACAAAGCTGCCTGAACCAAAACTTTTCCTAAATGTGAATTATTGGGGCTAAAAATGATCTTTCGTATGTTTATGGAAAGTTAGCCTCATTCTTACACAAAAGCGTCTATCACCAAAAGATCTATGAATTTAACCTGAAGATCGGCTAGTTCGAAACGCAGGTCACAGGTCACAGGTTGCAGGTCACAGGTCACAGGTCAGTGATGACAGGTTGACTCTAATCAATGTCATTGCAGAGGAAAATGTTTGGAAAACACAAAGAATTATCAAAAACATAATTCTCAAGCAATTTCATCCATATAAAACCATTTCAAACATCAAAATTTAACCATGTACTTTTATCGATCTTTCGCAGTTTGCGCCGTGTATAACGCAGACCAGAAAATTTAAAACCATATTATACGTATAACAGGTATATTACATATTGTAATGTTTGTAATGTTATATGATGGTTACATATAATAAAACTCATCGCTCTAAAACTTCCTTCTCAGAGAACTCACGAGCTTCTGATTGGTGTAATTTTATATCCAGCCATATTGTTATCATCACATTCGGTATGCTAAATATTATTGGTGTTTTTCTCTTGTAAGACATGATATTTTGTGATTCTGTCAACATTTTTGTCAAAAATTGTCATTAAGTCATTAAAATAACAATTGAATGATTGATTAGTTTCATCCTTCTAAAACCACTCTCTTAGGGACCTCACAAGCTTCTGATTGGTGCCGTTTTATATCCATTCACACTATCAACATCACATTCTGTATTATAAATATTTTTCATGTTTTTGTCTTGTTAGGCATCATATTTTATGATTTTGTCATTATTTTTGTAAGTAAGTGTCACTAGGTTGTTATTTTATTCAATTGTCATTTTATAATATCTAAATAACATGTATTACTTTTTTGTAATTTAATGCGTTATGTATTGATGTTATGTTATGTATATGTTATGATCTCATTATCTTTTTTCCGGTCTGCACTTTGTTGACCTGTGACCTGTGACCTGTTGACCTGTGACCTGTGACCTGCGTTTCGAACTAGCCGCCTGAAGATGCCCCATAGTATTGCCCAGTATAATTATGTGAAACAATTTCTTATCAAAAGTTTGAAATATTGTGGTGTCTTTGAAGTAAATATAAAAATAGTTGCAAAACTATCTTAACTGATAAAAACTAAAATAGTTGTGAAAATATTATGTAAAATATGTTTCTTGAAAGGTTATGAGGTAAGAAATCAATAAACTCGAATTGAAACAAAAAACGTGAAAAATTGTGGTTAAAATCCACTTTAAGGGTAAATTACTCTACTTTTTGAAACTAAGCCACATCACTTCACATATCAATCTCAATAACAAAAACTTAGTAGAGGAATACTAAGAAGCTGTACAAAACACATCATTCTAATTTCATAGCAAGCTAGTCGTTGTTTTGGGATTTTATGTGGCTTCATATAAGACCCTTCTTTTCAGACCTGTCAAATTATTAGCCACACTTGTGCACATTTAATTTGAGAAACAAAATTCTCAAGAACTGAGAAGGATAGAACAAAAGCTATCTGTTGATATATTATAACACAGTTGTTGTGTAGAATATGGGTTAAAATGTGGCTAAAGTAATCGAACTCTCTATGTATTATCTAAAATTATCCAAAATTAGTAAAAAATGGCTTAAAATATAACATAGATAAGATGACGCTATGATTTACTATTATATTAAAACAAGTTCAAAAGATGAGAAATTTGTCATATAAAGTATTTTTAAACCTTCCACAATTAAACAAACTCAATTGAAAAGTCTTGATAGTCATTTTGAGGGAAAAAATGTGGCTAAATTTTTGCCAAATACCTCAATGATTAAACAGCGACATCCTGAAATAAAAACAAAAAAATTATCAGAAATGATTAGGAATAGAAATTGTCTTTTTAAAATGATTTAATAAAAATAAAGTGAAAAAGTGCCGCTAAAGCTGAAAATTCTGAAAATTCTACAATACTTTTTGCTAAGAAAATTAAATTGTCAAACTGAATGGTAATTACAGAATTATGTTAATGAGAATATGCTCTCCTATGAATAAATAATCATACGTGAATAAAAGTAGCCACTTAAATTCACAAAATATGATAAGAATTTACTTCCTCAAATCCTTTGACAAACATAAAACAAAACAAAACAAAACAAAAGTAAAGTCAGGATAATAATATTTCCAATTTTAAAGAAATGTAGCTTGTAAAAATATGTCAAATAAGCCACATATAATCTTTTAACACCATAAATACAGTTGATTTAATATGTAAAAAAATGTTAGATCCTATATGTGCAAAAATTAACTTTTAGTAGCTCTGGCAGGATTTTGGGAAAACACCTGTTCATCATAGAAAACCACATTTTATCACTTTCTTTCAAGAGATGTGAGAAGATGTATCACATAAAATTTGAGTGGCCACTGAACTTCACTAAATCCATACAAAAAATAAATTTTCAACTGCTCTGATGGTTGATAAATTTAATTTTTAAAACTTAATGTAATACTCAATAAGCTAATATTTACTTACCAAAGACAATGTCTTTAAAGCCACAAAATTTCACATTTTGGGTTAAATTTTATCAAATATCATAGTTCTATATCTGAAATGACTATTTTCCAATAATTCCCGCTTAATTTTACATTATTCTTTAAGTAAAACATGCTTTTTGTCAAAGGATATTGTTTTTCAAAAATAAACCACAAATACTCACAAATTTAATGACTTGAGCCACATTTCTTCACAGATATGGTTTCTTCAGTCCATTACCAGGGTATCCCCGAAATCTTGACTTGCTTCCTTCATCTGTAAAGAAGTTATAGGGAAGAAGTTATATATTTATCACAAATCATAGCTGTTTGAAATTTATCAACAAAAAACACCAAAAATGTCTTCTTTTTTTAACACGATCATCATCGGAAAAATTCGCTCTAAATATAGCCAGTCGGACGGTACTAAAATCATCGAAAAAATGAATGAGAATTTTTTTTACCACCGGACAATTTCTACAACGGACTCAAGGAAGTCAGATGTCCAGTGTCGGAGAAGGATATTTTTTCCCACCGGACAATCAAAACACCGGACATGACCAGTCCGGTGCGTCTGGTGTTTCTTAATTTTTTGTTTCATAAATGTCTGGCGTCCAAGATTCCCTGTATTCAACACCGGACTGACAGTGGACTTATTGCGTCCGGTGCGTCGGCAGGGTCCTTCTGAGCAGAGGTTTGTTCAGGCGACAAGAATCATCAAGCGTGCAAGCTGAAATTTGATTATTTTGCATATCGCCACGGCACAAAAAGCAGTTGCGTAGCGCTTTTTAATGCAAAAAATCTTTGAAAAATTGCAGATAAAAATCTTAAAAATATGCGATGATCAAAACGCTGGCTACGGCTTCTTCATAAAGACGAAAGACAGATCTGAACTTATTTCTTACTTTCTAGTCTCTTGTTCGTAGTTTTTCTGACTTTCTGGTTCTTTGTGAGTTATTTTCTATGTTTTCTAACTTACTGAATGACTTACCGACAGATCGCCACTGGTGGGATTCAAATCTACTAAATGCAAAGTTCCGATGTTTAGAAACCCAATGCCTTATCCACTGCGCCATGGACAGTCAGGAGTAATACCTTAAACAAGGCGTATACCTTGTTTAGGATGTACCTTAAACAAGGTACATGTATATACCTTGTTTAAGGTAGGGGTACCTTTTTCAAGGTATTTTTTTAGATTTCCTGAAAAAATGTTGATTTTAAGTGTGGTATAGGAAAAAGGGCATGTTGAATTTTAGCACATAGGAAAGAGGAGTCTTTGATTGACCAAGTAGTGAAAAAATTATCAAAATCTACAGACGGAATCTTTTTTATCTTTGTTTTATCTTTGGAACTAGGTTTGGTACCATAAATTCAGGGGAAGAAGACACGAAGCAAAGAAGAATAGTTAATAATACCCTAAACAAGGTGTATAGGCCACGGCCCATTTCCAGGGGTATCAACCTCTAATTTCCAGGGGATAGTTTTTTATCCAAAATTTCCAGGGGGATTAGTTGTCAATATACCCCTGTACAATTTTTTTTTGGAATAGCCCAATTGACGACAACAACCCAATCAATAATCAATCCATTGATGGATAGGACTAGGCGGTGTCAATCAAACGCTGAAACAATTGAACACAAAAACGCCAAAAGCAGCTCAATCTGTAGAAATAGGCCAGACCCAATAGATCATTTGGTTTGTGTCCTCTAACCGACAGTTCTTCTAAATATTTCAGAAAAAATGTTTTAATTTGAGTCGGAAAAATCCAATGATCAATGCAATGATATTTATATAAAAGGAGATTTAAGTTTGCTCTCTTTGATATGGGTAATTGATATTCTTCTTAATTCATTTTTAATACTTTAACCGGATTAAATTTCGCGTGGATTTAATTTCGCGAATAAGCCAGAAACAGCTGAAAATAGCCATTTTTTGCCATAAATGGAGACTTGGAACTTGTTTCTCCGCCAAAAAGACAATTTTAAAAGTTTTGTGGTGGATTTAATTTCGCGAATCAGGAATCTCACGTCTGTTCGTGAGTTTTAATTTCGCGAAAATGGCAAAAATTCGCGCGAAATCGCGAAAATTTAATCTCGCGAAAATTAATCCGATTAAAGTAGTAGATTGATAACAATTCTACAAAAATATTTCAATATTTCAATAACCCATATTACTCTGGCTTTTCGGGTAGGGCTTTATTTTCAATCCACTAAATTTGCAATGAAAAATTTTGATGAAGACATATAATATAGTTTTTCTTTTCAAATTTTTAGTATGAAAATGATAGCTCAAGACATTTAATGGCTTTCAATGAAAAGGAAACAAAACTCAATGTTAAATACGATGATATGTTTGCTCCTGAGGTAAGGCTTGGAATTTTTACTTTTTATGTACAAACCAAATAAATCTTTATTGGACCTACCTCCGGGTGCCCCGGTGGAGGTTCTATAAATTAACCCATGTCCGTTCGTCTGTTCGTCTGTTCGTCCGTCCGTCCGTCCGTCTGTTACCAGCTTTTCTCAGGATTGGCTCATTAGTTTTTTTTGATTTTTTGTACAATGATGCAAAATGGCAATACCCAGAACGTGACGGAGCCCGATTTTTGAGAAAAAATTTATATGGGCAAATTTGGGCCAAAAACTACCTAAAAATAGGGTTTTTTGGACTTTGTGCAAAATCCTGTCATTACTTTTTTCTGATTTTTTGTATAAAGATGGAGGGCAAGATTCTCTAAAGAATGGCTGAAGTGATTTTTCCCGGAAAATTCTTATTCACCTTAAAAAACGGATTTTCGTATTTTGGGGGAAATTCCCTTTAACCAAATAAGAAAATATAGCTTTTAACAATGTTGACTCATTATTTTTTTTTGATTTTTTGCACAATGATGCAAAATGGCAATGCCTAAAATGTGTCGGAGCCTGATTTTCAAAAAAATAAATTTATTTGGGCAAATTTGGCCCAAAACTGCCTAAAAATAGGGTTTTTTGGACTTTGTGCAAAATCCTGTCATTACTTTTTTCTGATTTTTTGTACAAAGATGGAGGGCAAGATTCTCTAAAGAATGACTGAAGTGGTTTTTCCAGGGAAATTTTTATTCGCCTTAAAAGACGGATTTTCGTATTTTTGGGAAATTCCCTTAAACCAAATAAGAAAATATAGCTTTTCTCAATGTTGACTCATAATTTTTTTCTGATTTTTTGCACAATGATGCAAAATGGCAATGCCCAAAATGTGACGGAGCCAGATTTTTAAGGAAAATTGTTTGGGCAAATTTGGGCCAAAAACAGCTTAAAAGGTTTTTTGGGCCTGAATGGTTTAAGTGATTTTCGTATTTGGGGAAATTCCTTTTTACCATTTTACATTATTCAACACACAAGCTTTATTTTTCCATTCTGAATTTTTGTACAATTATTGTCACTTTTTTCTTATTTTCATCTGATGTTAATCATTAGGTAGGTCCATTCAGCATGTTGCTTGTTTTCAGGATTAAAATTGCTAGAATAAAGTCTGGAGTTGATTAGCAATAAATAAAACATATTTCAATATTTCAGTTCTTTTGTTCTGTTTCAGTTTTTTTGCAGCATTTTTACTTAAACCTTGGTAGGCTCCAGTTTATTTGTTCAAAAGGGTCATAGTGCGGACATCTACAATATTTGTAAGCCCCTCCCCTCTCTTCACTTTTTTGGAAGATGTCATCCCCCTTAAGAAAGGGGGGGGGTCCGAACCATGAGGGTAAAGATTCTATCTATTGAAACATCAAATTATAGCTAGTAGGATTAAATTCTAAAAACTGCTCTTTAGAAGGTGACAACTTTTTGAGGGTGACAGTCTTTTCAACTTTCTAATTTAGGTGTGGCCCTCTTTAGGGTTAGCACTCATAAAGGAAATACATCACAGTATTTTGTTGCTCTTTAGATTGGCCCTGAAAACCCATTCAAAACACGCCAGCAACTAGCAAAGAAAAATACTTTATCAGGTTCGTTTTGCTGAATTTATCTGTTTTATTACTTGCATAGTTATTTTAAATCGATATGAATCTTATCAGTAATTAATATTGGATCACAAAAACATTTTGTTTATGTTTTTAGGTTTTGTTGAAGAGGCAAACTTCAGTGCATTCCATTTTGATAACCAGCAAAAAACATTTGCAAGTTATGGTAAAGTTTATTTCCAACCTAAATTTATAAAACCTGAAGCAGTCAAATTAGATATGCATTCAAGATTTTTTTTTCAAAAGCGATTTGTAACATTTTTTTCTGGCAGTTTACACAACGATGCATGCAACTTGTTATATTTCTTTTAAACTGTTTGACTTTTAATGTAATGACCCTTTACATATTTATCTTTTATACCATCCTTAGGTTATGCAGTAGATCCGAGTGCTGAAGGAGGGAAGTAAGTGATATAATAATTAATGGTTTCATCATAAACTTTTCTATTTATAATTCATTATAATTTTCTAAAATTGAAAAATATCAAAATATATTTCGAAACCAGTTTGAAACGAGTTTCATGCTCTAAGCAATCATCAGATGTAACTAAAAAAATTAAAAAAGCTGTGTGAAAACATATGTTACAAAATTGGTAAAATGCTGATTAAAAAGTAAAAAAGTGATAAAATCGTAAAACTATGAATAGTCACGAGGGACATCTGATATGTCTGGAGGGACATCTGATATGTCTGGAGGTACTTCTTTAAAGTTTTTAAAAAAGAATTTGCTCATAATGACGGCACCTGGAGATTAGTTCGGTTCTTTTGTTTTGATTGAAGATGTTCTACTCCTGGTTGGTTTATCGAGCGCCCTTTGATTATGATTTCACCTCGTTTGATTAAAATTGAAAAACAAAAAAACAATTCATGGAAATTTCATAGATTCAAAGGAATTTTAATTTATATATTCTACAGATGCAAAATAAAACTTTTCCTTGGAAAATACGAAATATATTTTGATAATCTTTTTTAAAAGTTCATGACATTTCTGAAATCTACTCCGAGAATGAAACACAAAAAATATTTACCGTTACTATCCTCTAAAAAATTCAATTCCTTTTCGTTTTCTAGATTTGTTGGAGACCTTGAAAAAGTTCCTGATACTAAAGGTACGAAAGGGATAGCAAGTTTTTGTTATGGTTGGAATCTTAATTGGTGAAACTGATATTTTGGTAAAGTTTTTCCCCAGATTACTTCTAATACCTATCTACAAAATCTAGGGGTATCAGAGAACATGAATTGTGTGGTCGTGGTGTTTTTGATAATGAAAAACTTTATGTTCATTCTATAGTGAAAAAAGTACCATTTCGATCTTCTAGGGATGAGTGTGTTCGAAAATATTGAAAAACGAACAGGTGATAAAAGAAAACGTGAAGAAAGAGGAGATCCAGCTGAAATTGAAGGATATCTAGGTTTGTGACAATCATCTTGTTTTATCATCCACGTTGGAAAGTATAATTCTAAAATCAATATTCAGGCTTCCGTTTTCAATATCTATCATTAAAATGTACCTTCTTGATGAAAAGTGGAAAGCACATTTCATTTTCCCTTACAAAACATCGACTCTATCAAGCATGACTTACATCCTACTTACTATTCAACTGACAATTGTCTATGATTCTAGGACCGTGGGCAAAATTTAAAGATGAAAAGCAAATAGCCAAACCAACAGAGGTACGTTGACATTAAGGTGGTTGTAGCAGAGGAATGTAAAGAGATGGAAAAACAGCTTCTTGAAAACAATGGAAAAACGGCTCGTCATATACCAGGTCTCTTGCCCTTAAGGGAGTTTATGTCGAGTAAATAGGTTTCTTTTTTTCGCTATAAAAAATCTGCATAATTAGCGTGTTGTGACAAAATTCTTTTGTTTCAAGCCTGATTATGCGCAAACTTTTAGGGCTTATATTTTGGGTACACCTCTCCTATACGAAAAGGTACCTATATCTTCTTGCTCAGAATTTCCTAGCGATTCTACCGATATAACTGCATCATGACCGCACCATAATATGGAAAGCTAGAGCTCGAGAAAATTATAACTTCCTCTTGATTTTACTCGACTTCTCAGGCAAGTTAAGGCCTGTGCAAAAAATTCGATAAATCGTGACGGCCGTGACGGCCAGTTGTAGGGTGGATAAATGTCTTTTATTTCTTAAAAAAAGTTTTCAAAAAAAAGTTTTTCAAAAAATTGATGACGACAGCAAAAATCAGTAATTTTCGTTTTTCCTAAACAAATGCTGACGTCATCAATTTTTTGGAAAATTCTTTTTTGAAAATAAAAGATATTTATAAACTCTACCTTCGTACCAAGTTTCAGTTCATTTGGATAAATATTCCAGGAGTTATTAGAAATTTAAATTTTTGCTGACGTCAGCAAAAAGTGTTTTTCCTTAATTTTCCCAAAATGGCTGAAACAGAATTTTTGGCCCAGGACTTTTTGGAAAGGTATTAATATGAAGAGTGAAAATAAAGAAAAATTTTCCCATAAAAAGGGGTGGAACAACTGGCCGTCACGAGTTTTATGATTTGTTGGATTTTTGTGTTGGTTGCCATGGAAATGACGGATATTTTTGACGTCAAAACTTAAAATGCCAATAATTCCTGGAATTTTTATCGAAATGAGCTCAAATTTTGTACATAGGTAGGGTTTCTTTTATTTTCAAAAAAAAGATTTCCTAAAAATTGATGACATCAGCATTTTTTGATGAAAAAAGAAAATTGCTTATTTTTGCTGACGTCATCAATTTTTTGAATTTTTTTTTTGGAAACAGAGATATTTATAAACCCTACCTTCGTACCAAATTTGAGCTCATTTGAATAAATATTCCAGGAGTTATTAGCAGTTTAAATTTTTGCTGACGTCAGCAAACTTAATTTTGCCAAAATGGCTAAAACACAATTTTTGGCCCAGGGCTTTTTGAAAAGGCATTAATATAACGAGTGAGAAAAACCAAAAATTTTTCCCGAAAAGGGGGTGGAACAACTGGCCGTCAGGCATTATTTGATTTCTTAATTTTTTGCACAGGCCTTTAACTTGCTCGAGTTCTGACAGTTTTACAAGAACCAATTTAATATCATTGCGTTAAGAATTTCTTTTGCTATACATTGGTAAAAATGTTGCTCCTTATTCTTAAAAATTGAACTAGTAATCGGCAAAAAAGGAAAAACAAATTTTTATTTTTATCGTCATTTGACATGTAGAAACAGTCCGATTTGTATGGCGAGCCGTCTTTTCTGGACTTTCATTTAATGACCTAATCAACGTTTTTACAATATAATTTTCAAAAGAAGTGATCGTTAAACTTTGAGTAATCAGAAAAGCTGTTTTTCCATCTCTTTACATTCCTCTGGTTGTAGGGAAATAGTATGGTGTGAATTTGGTACGAGATTGCTTAAAAATACTACACCCTCGCTGTCGTGTTCTCCTAGATTTTATTATGTACCTAAATACTTTATAGGCCAATTTTTAAAAGGAGTGTAAAGTTCTCTACCTATCTATTACAAGCAGAGTGGTCACATTATGTAAACCAACCAAAAGGTTCGAGGAAAGGAAGACAAAAGATTAGATTTGAACAAGAAACTTTCAAGTTTTTTGATTTTCTTTTCTTTTCACAGGAACAACAAAAGATCCTTGATGAATACGAAGAAAAGAAAGATAAAAGTTCTAAAAAAGAAGAAGAAAAAATCGAAGAAAAGTCACGCGCTCATAGTAAGCAATTAAAACTCATCCCAACTTTTCGTATTCAAAATGTCTTCGTAAGTGCCAATAAAAAGTAGTATTTTCTCGGGCCAATCATCTGATGGCAAAAAGAAAATGAAAATAATGTACCCAGTGTTTGTAAAATATTGTATTGTTTCTAGCAAAGATAGAGCTTGCTAGCCTCTGTGTATTCTTTTGAAAAACAAAACAGGATACAAGAGTTCAACGCTTTTTATTAAACGCTTTAAAAACTGAGGTTGCTAGTTTCAATTGTCATACCTGGTTTATAATGTGGTACCTTAGGTACATACACCCTCATGTTATCTAGATGACTGGACGAAGAACAAAATTCAAAATTTTTTTTTTTACAGTCGACGACTTGTTTGATTATCAAGGCCGTTCATTCTTACATATACCAAACGATACAGAATCTGACCTCAAATCGGACGATCCACCAGATAAATGTTTCCTCCCCAAACGTCTCATACACACATGGTAAACAACTTTTGCTTCATAATCACGGCTCTTACGTGAAGGATGAAGATGCTTTGTAAGAGATTTCTGGCTAATAAGTTATGTTTCGGTTTCCCTAGACACTAGTTTTTCCTTATTCATCATGTCGTTCTGATAGCTATCCTTTTATTTTTGTATATTGTTGGTGAAAAATTGCTCCCTAAATTTTCATAATTTCTTTGTTCTCAGGTCTGGACATTCAAAAGGAGTCGCAGCGATTCGCTTATTCCCAAAATCTGGTCATTTGTTGTTATCAGCCAGCATGGATTGTAAAATTAAGGTTATTGCTATTCACAAATATTTTCTGCTGTAAAGCTTTTTGGACCTACCCCGGTGGAGGTCCTATAAATTAACCAATGTTTGTTCGTCCGTTCGTCCGTCCGTTTGTCTGTTACCAACTTTTCTCAGGATTGAATCATAGGAATCTTTTGATTTTTGGTATAAAGGTGCAAAATGGTGGTGGCCAAAATGTGACGGAGCCCGATTTTCGAAAAATAAATTTTTGGGGCAAATTTGATCCAAAAAACGGCTAAAAAACGGGTTTTTTGGACTTTGTGAAAAATTGGATCATTAATTTTTTCTGATTTTTTGCTTGAAAGTAGGGTACCATCATAGGTAAAAGATGGCTCAAACAGATTTTTGCAAAAAAATTTTGTTGGCTCAAAAAACGCATGTTTATCTATAAGAATCACTATTAATAAGCATACATCAATGTTCTTATTCAAATTACTCAATTTTTTTATGAGATAGATGTTTTTTTTGCTCACGAGGGCTTACTTTTGAAAAATATGTGTGTTTAAACATGCAATTTTGGTTGCTTGGCGTGTTTTTATAGAAAAACCGGCCAAATTCGATATTTTTTATAAGCACATTATCAATTACTTAGGTATTAGCTTTTCTCGAGATTAGCTCTTTCATTCTTTATGATTTTTTGCACAAAGATGCATAACTATAAACCCTTGAATGTGTCGAAGCCCGATTTTCGGAGAAAAAAAATTTTGGTCAAATTTGAGCCAAAAAACGGCTAAAAAACGTGTTTTTTGGACTTTGTGAAATATTGGTTCATTGTTTTTTTCTGAATTTTTGCATTAGGTAAAAGATGGCTCAAGCAGATTTTTGTAAAAAAAGAATTTTTTAGCTCAAAAAACGCATGTTTATCTATAAGAATTCGCTATTAATAAGGATACATCAATGTTCTTATAGCCAAAGCAAATTACTCAATTTTTTGATGAGATAGATGTATTTCTTGCTCACGAAGTCTTGAATATGAAAGAATATTTCAAGGGCATGAAATTTTGGTTTCTAAACGTTTTTTTATAAGAAACAAACGACTAATTTTAATAGATCGTCACTATTTGTGTTCTGAATGATTGTTTAACGGTCATGCTCACGTAGATATCAATTATATGTGTTAAATGCATAACCAGGTAGGTCCATAAAAGTATCACTTGTAATCCTAGTCTTGACTTGAATTACTAATTAGTATTTCCAAGATCTTTACTTATGCAATTCTTTCCTCTTGCCTTTCGTTACTTTAAGTTCGTTTCCAATTTTTGTTTTTAGATTTGGGAGGTTTACGGCAAACGCAGAAACATTCGAACCTATCTTGGTATGGTCATACACTTCTTCTGTTATAATGAGAAAATCATATGTCACGCTAATAATTGCTGTCGTTATACGAACATATCTTTTGAATTTTTCTTTATCTATAATATTAGACCCGAAAGCCACGAACAAACTGGGGCTGAAAAATTACACTTTCTTTTATAAGCAACAAGTTGCTAAGGCTCGAGCCCTGAAATTAGTCATTTTTTTCACTATCTCGTAAAGTAAAAGCTTTATAGTTAATCTAGGCATGGCAAACGATAGCCCTTGACCATAAATATGGTATAATATCAGGGGTGGTCAAAGCAAATTTTTCAAAAAATGAACAAGAATACTAAGCAACCTCAGGCCTGACCCGAAATCTGAAATTGTTTATAAAAAAATGTGTAACAATCTAGACTTATTGAGGTGCGCACAACTTAATTTTTTTCTTACATTCAGGACACAATAAGGCAGTGCGCGATATTTGTTTCAGTAATGACGGCACCAAATTTTTGAGTTGTGGATACGACAGATGGATCAAACTCTGGGATACTGAAACTGGTACGATGAAGGAGATATTCTAAATTTCTTGGCTGATATATCTTAATCTCTGAAAATCGATTTATATTTAAGCTCATAAACACGTTTTACTAAATTTTTAAATTAAGATATTATTTATTGCCTCCTTATATCTAGACCAAATTTTCTGATCAGTATTTCTTCAAGGGTATCTTTAACCTAATGACGTAAATTTTGAAGCAATGTTGCGCTGGTTGACTGTCTTTTTTCAATCAATTCATCATTATTTCCAACGTTAACCTTTCTTTACATTCTATAGGTGAATGTCTTGGACGATATTCCAACAAGAAAATCCCTTATTGTGTAAAGTTCAACCCTGATGAGGTAAGTATTGCTGTTTTCGTTGTTCTTTTGATTATTTTCTATGATAGGCGTGTTTTCTTATTATGATACTATCAAATTGCCCCTTCCATTAATATTTTCTTATTTTCTATGTCTGAATTAGTCAATATTGCCATTCTTCCAAATCTTTGGTAGCATTACTATGTTTTTGATTTAGTTCCGGATTATTTACTGTCTTTTTTTCTTCTTTTTTTGGATAGGATAAGCAACATCTATTTATCGCTGGAATGTCCGACAAGAAAATGATAACGGTATATTTCATCGATTTATGAAAATTGACCACTTTTCACCGAAACAGGCTTTCTTGTTCTTTTAAAAGTAATGGACCCAACTTGTATGAAATTTCAACTACATACCTTATTTTTATAAGTCTTTACTCTTAACTTTTAGTGGGACACAAGGGAAAACGAAATTGTGCAAGAATACGACAGGTTTGTCCTTTCCTGTGTTGTAGATAACTTGGATAGTTTCGTTGCTTGAATTTACTTACTGTTCGATTTTGTTTTCTCAAACTAGTCTAACATGTTTTAGATTTGGTCCCGAGACTAAAGATTTATTTTAATCTCATGGTTGATTGAAATTCGATTGACGTTTTTACTTACGTTAATTTGTAATTTCCCGCGAACTTGTAATTTCCGTCCTAGATTTTGTAATTTCCTGCAAAAGTGAAATTTTCATCGTTTGCAAATTCATCACCTTTTTCGACTTTCTTACTAACTTCAAAGGCTTAAGTAAATGGAATACTATCCAATCAGGGGGGGGTCAAGCAGTTAGTACAAGACATCATGCCGGTTAGTACCGTGGTGGTATACCTACAAAATTTTCAAAAATCAGTTAGTACTTGATGGTACTAAGTGACTGCTAGGGTGGTGTCAAGTAAAAAATCTAGGAAAACAGTTAGTACAAATGAATACTAAGTGCTACTTTTTTACCTTTTCTAGAAAAATATTAAAAATAAATATTAAAAGCAATCAGGGAAATCCCCCTCCATAAGAGAAATCAAAGAACCTAAGACATTTAAGTCTTCCCCTTTGGAGTTTGTTTGGTATTACCCTTTAGTTAAACACTATATCAGGGGAATTCCCTAACTATAGATTGATAAATAAAAGAAAAAAGTCAGATCGATTTTGAAATTGTAAAAGTTCGTAATCTTGTTCTTTATAAATCATGAAAAAGTATTTTTTTCTGCCTTGATTGAACGCTACATATTATGTTTATGTTTTTGGTTTACGGTGTTTCATTATTGTATCAATTGAGACCGTTATTTGAAACTCTTGTACATATATTGCTGTACAGCGTTGTGTTAAAATAATATTTTTGATTCATTTTAATTCATCATACCAAATCAATAACTGTTTCAAAACAATTTTGGGAACATGGTTTGACAAAAAGTAAATATCACACTCTCGTTTGATAGGTTTTAAGGGGTGGTCCTTAGTGAATTTCCTTTGAAATCACTTAGTATATTTCATACTAACTGTCAAAGGGTGGTGGTGTGGCCTCTTTCCTCCATAGAATCACTTAGTAGGCATGATGTCTTGTACTAACTGCTTGACCCCCCCCTGATCCAATTAAAACTCGATTCGCGTTTCTATGACGTTTTGAGACCTCTTTTTAAATTTTCCGATTGATTTCCTGTGTTAAATTGACGTCTTTCAGAATTGTTAGAATTTCGATCCAAACCATGAGATTAACCAGGAATCCCATGCTTGTTTTTGTGAAATTCTGGATAAATTACCCTCGGTCAAATTTCGAAATGTTTTAAATTTCCCCCGTTGCACTCGGGAAATTTCAAAAAATTTCAAAATTGACCTTGGGAAATTTATCCCGAATTTCCCTCATAACCATGAGATTACTAGTACAAATGTATACGATTTGTATTTCCTGTATAGGTCCGCGACTGTCAACATTTAAATCTTTCTGTTTTCTTTTCAACAGGCATTTAGGTGCAGTAAATACCATCACATTTTTCGATCGAAATCAACGTATCGCCACCACATCCGATGATAAGAGTATCCGTATATGGGAGTGGTATGTTATTGTGTTTACTTTTCAGAATGACTCGGATATAAGGTTGTTGATAAAGATACTAGTCCCTTCCCCGTATTCTTACTAGGAGAGGATGGCAAGTGCTTTAAAAGTTTCCTTATCTATAATGCCCCAAATATTCCAAGGTTCAAAATGACCATGACTTGATCTAACTTGATTGGTTAATCTTGTTCAAATTACGTCAAGAGTAATTTTCGTATTTAATACAATTTGATCTAGTCTGAACACAGCAATTCTCTGAATTTCCTTGATGCAATACAGCATGATTTATAGCTCTAACTATAATTTTGATATTTTTTTGTCTGTAGGGATATACCAGTGGACACAAAACTAATACAAGACCCTACCATGCATTCCATGCCAGCAGTCACACTCGCACCTAATGGTGGGTATATTACTCTTCTCTAGATTTTCTATTCACTTTTACATTCGCAAAATGTTACAGCTATTTAAATGGACCTTTTAAACCAGGTTAGCTTACATATTTAGGCTTTCCATTAATATTTTTGTTGTGGTATTTTTTCAGGTAAATGGCTTGCGTGTCAGTCCATGGATAATCAGATATTGATATACAACGTTCTCAGTCGTTTCCGTCAAAATAGAAAGAAAGTATTCAAAGGTCACATGGTAAGTCACGTGGTTTCGTCCACCCAATTCTCTTGATATCCTTCGATTTTCAATCTCCAAAGCCTAGATAAAAATCGTATCGGCCAAGAACAGTATCGGTTTACGATTGGTAATCATCCTAGAGACTTTCAAAATATTTGGATTTTCATCAGACACTTTCAATTATTAGACCACGTGGGATGCTGTGCCAATTGTTGGATTTTACTGACTTTACTCGCTTCCACACAAATCTGCTTACCATTTAAAGGTTTAAATAGAAAATAAGAAGCGAGGATGTAGATGTGTATACAAATCTGGTGAAATACTAAGTTTGAGCCCCGCACCTTTTGCTATATGCCAGTGTCACAACTCTAAGTGCAATTTTATTTCTCTAGAACGCTGGTTACGCTTGTCAAGTCAACTTCTCCCCTGATATGAGGTAAAGTATCTAACACACATATTCTGCGAAATCATTTTGTATTAAGTACAGTAAATAAAAATGACAACCACATACATAGGAATAGTTTTATGAAAAAAAATTGCAAAAATCTACCAGAAATGATTTTTCATGCCACGTCTATATTTCATACGTACTCCAATTTTGTGACTATTGATTCAGGCCAAGTTTTTATATTTCTGATAAAACGATCCGCTAAGGGGCCATTCAAAAAGTACGTACGCTCTGAAGGGGAAGGCGTGTCCTTCGAAAAGCGTACGGAAGCGTACATGGTGGAGGGGGGTAAACAAGAAGATGTATGTGTGTTTTGTAAATTTTTTCAAACTGTTTTTCCAGTTTCTTTTTTTTAACTTTCTATTTGAAAAATCAAAAAATTATAAACATTATAACTTCTTACTTGTCTTACTTGTGTTATGCATATTTATCAACCTATTATGATCTTTAAGTTTCTTTAACTTTGACAAGACCGAGCTTGCGCCAGTCAATTTCTGTTA
This sequence comes from Clytia hemisphaerica, assembly GCF_902728285.1. Taxonomy (NCBI): domain Eukaryota; kingdom Metazoa; phylum Cnidaria; class Hydrozoa; order Leptothecata; family Clytiidae; genus Clytia; species Clytia hemisphaerica. The sequence goes on from NW_027104175.1 coordinate 44,567, forward strand.
TAATTTCAATTCTTTTTCGTAGAGTAGGGGGGGTAATCGGAAAAGCGTACGCGAGTGAATTTTCCTTATTTTTGAGCGTACATACTTTCTGAATGGTTCTTTAAGGTTTTGTTTTGATTGAAAGGTCTGATGATGCTAATGTAGTAAAAACAAGTGCGACAAGATTAGAAAAAGGTTTTAAAAAAATAAAAATACATTGGACAAAAAACATTCCTCAAACAAAGGGACTTTTACTGATACTCTTTCGAATGTTTTTATGTTTAAAATTTTAGTTTTCTATCTTATAATCAAACATTCGATTGTAAATTTGCTCGAAATCAACTTTGCTATTTTTTTGTTTACAAAAGCAATAAAATGTGAGGTCACATCTCGAACTAACTTTCGATCTTTCATTTGTTTGCCGGATATCGTTGCGTAAAAAAGTAGCTTTAATTTATCTGGCTCAGCATGAAGACATTGCCTAAAATAAGCTCCTTTTATTCCCGTAGAAAACCTTTAAGGATTTATTAATATTCTTTGATAATAACTTGATGTTCATTATTTTCCTCCTTCTCCAGTTATTTGGTATCAGGAGATGCAGATGGCAAACTGAATATTTGGGACTGGAAAACTACCAAGCTGTATTGGTAAGTTTAAATCGAGAAATTCCTGGTCAAGAGTAAAGGTTTGGGGTCACAATAAGTTTTTTTCGCGTTTCATTTTTTGTTTCATGGGACAAAAAGTAAGGGAAATACCCAAAAGACATGCTGATTTTGTCCCTGGGACAATGGAGCGAAATTGATTCGAATCAATTTTGCTCCATTGTGGCATGGACAAAAGTGAGATTTCACTTTCATTGGTAAAAAGAAAAATGGGTTGGAGACACGAAAAAGCTTTTCAGGTTGTTGAGATGGAGCATGTTGCATTGCACTAACGCGGAAAAAAACTTCTCGTGTCCCCAAGCCTTAAAAGAGAGTAAAACTTCAAACCACTTAAGAAGCTTTGAAAATGCCCCTAAATTTCTTTTTGGCAATGTTCATTTCAGATTTACTTGATAAAGGGGGTGCTTTATCCCATATGCTTATCCTAGAATCGAAACTTCAACGGCTCTCAAGATAGATTTTTAGATTAATGTGACTTTCCTTTTCAATTGTAGTAAATTCAAGGCGCACAGTGAAGTTTGTATTGGTTGTGAGTGGTTGCCCCACGAAACGTCCAAGATTGTCACTTGTGGTTGGGACGGACTGATTAAGTTATGGGATTAAAACAACAACTATGAGATAGTAAGAATGGAGAGAGAAAAAGAATCTGATTATCTAGAGATCATTTTGATCAGATATTTCATTGGAAGGAGCATTGGTTCACGACCAGCTTGAGTATACAGAGGTGTTTACAGTGATGCTCGTCTGTTTCTACAAGCATTAGCGTTCGGAATTTCGTTGATGTATTACGCTTTAAATTCAAAGAACAATAGTTACAATGCCATGATTTGATTTTGAGAAGCGAATTGTTTTACAGACATCACGTTCAATATTCGCTAAAAACTTGTTTGAATTTTACATTTTATACCAGGACTGATAAGTAGGAAACCGTTTCAAGAATTTCATAGTGAGCTTTTTTAACCTACCAATTTGCATCGCTTTCAAAGATTTTCTAAATTACATTCTGGGTACTATTCTACTGGAAGCTTTTAACAACCCCTTTGATATAATCAAAGTCTTCAGATATTTTTAACAATTTTTTACATCAGCTTTTTACAAGACAAGAAGCTTTGTACTTTTATTTATGTATAATTAATATCAAAAAGAAAATGATCGAAAACCAACTACTCAATGGTTTAATCACTCCTCGGAAACACTCGATACCACCGTGTATTGAAAAACGTGCGTTCTATCATGCCCTCTTTTTCAAGGAGAGTAGACGATTGCTTTTGTCCGTTAAATCTTTAAATTGATAGCTGCAGGAAAATAGATATGCGCTGAGTAAACTTTGAATATTGCTGATTTCAAGTTTATTTCCAATTTTTCATCTTTTGGATAAAAATTTAAAGTCACTTGTAAAAAGTCCATTTCGACAATTTTTAACAATCGCCCATTTGGACCTTTTTTGGTCTTTTGATCTGAAAATGATATGAAAAATGTATGGTTCCAAAACACTCTTATCAAAATCATAATTTCCTTAATCTACTTTTCAAGGGGAGAAACAGAAGGCTTCTAAACTTTTTAGACTATCCTTTCCGTCCTCAAACGAAAGTGTTTCTAGGAAGACCCCTAGGAAGTGTATCTTGCAGAGGTCTATGAAACAGACTCGGTGATTTTTGTGCGGTCTACAACAGCAATGATTTCATCTCCAGGTATCGTCGAGGAACTTCCCAATCTAGCAAGAAACCAGTTTTTTATGAATTTTACAAAGCTTGGCAGAAAATTTTACCATTTTCAGAATCGTTTAAAATATTATAAAGGACACTCTAAAAATCAGTTAAAAGCCTTTACGTTCGATTTTTATATTATTATAATCCTAACATAGTCCACGAAAAATTATAATCTACTTCACAGGGGGTCGGTACTGAAATCTAGGACTTCGTGAGGTTTAGGGTGGTATACCCAAAAAAGTCTTAGTACCACATGGAACTAAAAAAACAAAATGTTGGTATCCAGACTATCCAGAAATTTTTAAGTACATTTGTACTCTTTCGTGCTAATCACTTAATATTGACCCCCCCCCCCATTTTATGGATTTTTCCCAGAATACCAACCCCACTACAATTAAGGACAAAAGAGTACTATGTGTACTAAAATAACACTTCTCTAAAATGGGGTGGTGATACGAAATACTTTCATTCATATACACGTTTTTTTAAGAAACACACTTTTAAGAAACACGAGGCTTAGAATGTCTAAAAAGAAATATCTAAGAAACATGCCGAGGCTGAGAATGAGAAAATAAGATTTTTCATTTGGTTTTTTTAAGAACCTGCCAATCAAAAAAAATATTTTTTTTCTTTACATGAAAAATAAATAGGTCAGTGTTTTTTACACTTTTGGCAAAAACGTGAAAATTTGGGCACTTTTTTAAAACCAAATTTTACACCCTCGCGAGCCAGGGCCGATAAACGATTCTGCGACTTAAAGAGGCCAGTACCGTATAATTGGAGGAATCGTTTAGGGCCCTGGTACAGTTAAATGAAAAATATCAAGATTCTTGATATTTTTCGACCTTTGGACTCTGGCTGAGTGAGTGAGAGAAAGATTTCGGGAAGACAGAAAATCGAGCTGCGAACGCACTTACTAGGATAATTTTCATCAAAATACTGTGAATAGCTTTACGCTGTACGACCACGGCAATGAAAACCAATATCTTGAAAAGTTGGTTTCTCGTTTTTGATGGATGGGAAGCAAGTGTTGGAGTGTTGGACTAATATTAATAACTGGCCTGGACTTTGACTGTTTTCGATGTTTTTCTCTCAATAAAAATTTACACTATATATCAATTAAACTGTCTGTGTGAGTTTTAGTTTTACTGGCTCAAAATTATCTAATTCAGTCAAAATCATCATAAATGTTAATGTTTTTCTGGATGTGGATGGTGTGTTGTTTTGGTTATCTGATTTGACTTTTGCCTATATTTCCCTTTGACTGACTTTAGTCATGGTTAGACTCAGGCAGCAGGTCTTAATTTCAGCCCTGAATTTAGTTGCTGTTAATTATCAGCTTTTTGTTCTTTATTTTTAGAGAAGTTGTTAGAATAAAACAAATCTCATGCTTATTATTTTCCGATGGCAATTTGAAGAGTAGCTGATTGACTACTATGTCTTATATAACCAGCCCCACCAGACAGCCCATGCAGTAATGTCAACCGAGTAAACCTAAAAGGGTATTTATCAAATCACATACATCATGGCAGCTGCTTTTTTGCCGCTGTGAAAGATGTGCAACACTGGCGAACTGAAGAATGAATTTATCAGATGAGATTTAACGTAGCATCAACCAATTTATGGAATAAACTTCATTTTCGTTGAATTGAGTTATAAAAAACTCTGAGAGATTACTGTGTTTTTTTAGCTTTTTTGCTCAATAATTTGGTGTTTAACGTACATGTTTAAAATTTTAGAATGACATTTTTGTCCTGCAAACATTTGTACATGGATCGTAGTATTTATACATTTGGCAGCCAAAGACACTGAAAGGATTTTTGCAATAATATGGCCATTGTTTATATATTATATTGTGGACATCAAATGATAAGATTTACGAGAAAATCACCGTGACATTTTAGTGAATTCATGGTGAAAAGCTGCAATCATTCAATAATTCACTCAAAAAAGCTGTGAATTGTAGAAAGGTTGCAACTTTTCACCTAGATTCAATGTGAATTCACTAAAAAGTCACAAGGAATTTTTCTGAATTTTTTCCTGTGTACCGTCAACGGCTCTAACTTGGGACGAGTGGTCATATAATGGGATGGTATTGACTTTCTGGTCTGTATTTTCACTTACTGCTAAATCTCTCTTGACAACAAAGTTTGTTTTCTATGAGATTTGCGACTATGTTAATTAAATGACTTTGGAGGTTCTGTAAAATGATGGCCGAATTGCTGTCCCATGTTTTATCAGACTGTCCCAAGTTAAGAGCCATTGACAGTAAGTTTATCTTCAGATCTTGCATGCTAATTTACATCAATTATATTAAAAATACTAATTTTTGCCCAAAAGTATAATTATTCTCCAAAAAAAACACATTCAAGTTTAATGGGTTATTTCCAGATTTTCTAGAGGGCAGTACCGCAGACAGGAGGGGCACAAAATTTGTGTAGGAGAGCAGATTTTTATGACACAGTAATTATATTTTTATATTATGAATAGATAATTACTATGCCATGAAAGTCTGCTCTTCTACACAAATTTTGCACCCCTCTTGTCTACGCTACTGGAGGGATTCTGCAAGAATCTTGTATCAAAGTCAAAAATTTTGCATGATGGAAATTATAATTTCGTGAAATAGTAAGATTTTCTGCTGGAATTGATTTTGTCAAGATTAGATTTTTTCTATTCAAGAATACTGAACAAAAAAAAATAATACTACCGTAATGGTAACAGGTAATCTTTTACAGAGAATAGAAAAAATTGTATGTAATATTGAAATTACATTAAAGGAAGAATTTTTGGCGGGAATTTAATTTGGCATGATGGGTTTCAAGGATTAAAATTAAGGTGAAATGTTTGAAATACCCCCTTTTATGACGTCTAAATAGTGAAAAATCGATTTGAGAAAATTTAAATTTGGCGGGAACTTTTCGGCCAAAATTTCTTCCTTTAATGTATGCGTAACAGTGCACAGAAATTTTAAATTGACTTTTCACAGGATCTCTTTACAATAAATTATGAAATTATCCAAAATATGAAAAATGAGTGTAAAAGAGGTGTTAAAGGAATTTTTATACAACATAATAATATTGATTGTTGTTTGTAATTGTATTTTAATCCATTTTAATAATCCTTGTACAAGGTAATTTTTCAAAATTGTAGTTCATTAAGGCTAACAGCTAACAAGAATTATCTTACTAGAGAATGAAAGTTTTATTTATTTTATATAAAGTGTCCCTTTTATTATTTGAAGCTTTCCATGTCAATCTTTATCTTTCAACAAACTAATAATAATAATTTAATAGGTTTGATTTTTAAAGGACCTAATAAAACTTTTCAAGTGGAACCCAAATCTGCGATATCAACTTGTTCATTCCAAAAAATTATCCTGTCCTCAGGTAAAATTTTTATGCTGTTGTTTGGCAATATTATATTCTTTTTTTTTTGTTGCAGGATTTTTGGACGAAACAAGCAATATCGTGAAAAAAGGATAAAAAAATTTCCTAGGAGACTGAAATTAAGGAAAACCATGGAAAAGGGGCAGCAAACTTTGATTGATTTTTAACAAATCTCATCACATTCTTGTAAAACTTTCTGGGTGACCAAACCTTGTAGGAAATTAGCAAGTTTTTACTTTAGAAATTTAGAAATAAGAAATTAGTTTCTTGAGCAGTCTGAAAATAGAAAAGGGGGGAAGTGTAGAAAATGATTTCTATTACTTTGAAAGAAAAAAGTTTGGTAAGAAAATTTGCTAAGAGAGGATCACTTTTTATTAAAAGTAAAAAAAAATGTCTTTCAATTTTTCAAATTTTACCACAATTCAAAGCAAACTGCTAGTCAGACGTAAGTTTCCTTGCAAAATACAAAAATTGAGTTTCCTATAAGAATACAGAGACATTTTTCTTGAAAAATGCAGAAAAATCATTTTCTTTCAAAACATAAACAGTTATCCTTAATACAAAGATGAAAAACACAGAGATATTTTCCTTTAAAAATACAAGAAAAAGTCAACAAATTTCTATTTTCTATGGAAGAAACGTATTTTCCTTAAAAAAAAACAGAATAATGTAGAAATCTTGGAAGAAAGTCAAGAAGTTTTTACTTTCCAAAACAAAAAGGTTATTTGTCATAAATTTCCAAATCATTTGGATCAAAATAAAAGAGCTTGAACTAATTCATTTTTGATTCAATCTTCTGAATTTGTTTGAAAAATTTGTTCAATCTTTAGACATATTCAAAACATTTGACAAACATAAAAGTTTAAAATTGTACTGAGTAACATGATTATTGCCTTTTTGTTTATTGCCAAAAGGTTGAAATATTCAAAGTTTTTACAAAATAAAAATTATATACCGTGAGAAAGGGTAACTTGCATCAGTGGAGGCTAACATGCATAGCCCTCAAATGAATGACCTGGCTGGTCATTAAAATACACATACGCAGCTCCGCTTGCAGCTCTACTCTACCATTTTTGTTTTGATTTATTTTCGTATTTTAATGACCAGCCGGGTCTTTTATTCGAGTGCTATGCATGTTAGCCTCAACTGATGCAAGTTACCCTTTTTCACGGTATTATTTCCAATTTTGGCAAGTTTATTATCAGTCCAAAATGTACATAATGGCATTGTGTTTATATCTGTTTATATAATTATCATCCAGGTGTATTTTGAAAAAATGTTGAACAATATTCTCAAGTGCCAAAATGATAAAAATTAGTAGTCACCATTCCCATTTAAACGTTCAACACTGTCAGTCATTGGTATCAGGTAGTTTCACTCAGGCGTCAAAAGACGTTCCCCAAATATCATTCAGTCATTATCATTTACCGCTATTCAAATCCATATCTCATTATATATTTACATTTCACGTCAATCCATATTTGTACTGTCACTTGGGTAAGGCATCAGGTTACGCACACAAAGTTATACAAGGACATAAAAAGTAAAGCCAAGTTCAGTTGTAGGTATACACAGATTATAATCTTATAATACTTTATTATTCAATCCATATAAGTCCATTTCATTTTATGGATATGTCATTAAAACTCCCACTTCTAAAGAAGGCAACTTCCAATTCATCCAACCAGATCGATGAACACAATTGGCATTCAGTACACACACCAGTACCAGAGATATATTTATACGTAGACATAGGACCTTTTACATAGTTCTTCTGTCCTTATGTCTTTTTATTCATTCAGCAGCAGACAGTAAGTAGAAAATCAGCATCAAATTTGTTTAGTTCCCTCTATAGTGTTCGTTAGCAGTATGAAATTCCAATGGCATTTTGCTTGATCAGAAGAACATTCTTCATATTCAATGAGAAAGAAATCAAGAAAGTGACAAGTGATCCTCTTGCATATTCTGTTTTGCTTTGGAGAAACAGCTTGGCTCAAACATTTTGACAGTCTGGTTGTGGCTAGTTTGTATTTGTTTTTGTTGAAAAATGATATAAACCATCCGTAGTAATACTGATATTTCCGACACAATAGATGCTGACACTTTTAAGAGTCTTTATAACCCATTAAGCCTGCCTGGATTGTTTTATGTTTGTCATGCTTGCCAACCAAAAACAATTCCCAACGATAATGAAGGGGATAACAAGAGGAAACGAAAGCATGTCAAAACAACACCGACAATACAAGAAGATGATACAAGACAAAAAGACACAACACCAAATCAAAATAATAACGATCTGACACTAACACATCAAGTAGAGAAAGAAGATGATCATTTGGCAATTAATAATCTTTCTGATCAAACTGATGACAAAGGAAAGAGAAAAACGATCTGTCGCTTTTTTAAAACTGGAAACTGTAAGCATGGCTTAAAAGGAAAAGACTGCAAATTCTTACATCCGAGGATGTGCAGAAAATTTACCTTACATGGTACAAACAACAAAAGAGGATGCACCATGGGAAAGAAATGTAAAGACTTTCACCCAAAAATGTGTTTTGATTCAATCAAAAAAGGTGAATGCTTCTCTGAAAACTGCCGATTTGCCCATGTTAAAGGAACCAAAAGACTACCACAAGGCATAAAGAATAATATGACACATGGCCATGAACTTCTAATGAATAATGACGAAATGCCAAAAAAACTTGCTGAACCTGCCTCTTTTTTAGAGGTAGTTCGTCTGTTGAGGGAAGAAATTCTGGAGACCTTGAATCAGAAGATGGACTCAATGCAGAATCAAATACAACACATTCAACAGACGTACCAATCACCTCTACCAACCTCATTTCCAACACAATATCCAATTCAACCCATATCAATACCAAGACATCTACAAAATCTACCACATCAAAACCAATTCAATCCAATCCAGTGTCAATAAACAATTTTGCATTCTTTAATGTTCAAGGACTTTGCCCCCAAACTGTTCAGAGCAAAGTCCCTTTTATAAAAAATAATATATGTAATAAAAATTTACTGTTTCTTGGACTATCTGAAACATGGCTTCATAAGGGCCATATGGAAGCAGAACTTAAGATTGAAAATTTTACCCTATTCCGATGTGATTCTTCAAGAAAGAAAAGAAACAGAGGGAGATACACAGGTGGAGTGTGCTTTTACGTAAGAGAAGACATTGGTGCAACATTTGAAGAACTCTATTCTTACTCCTCTAAAACTGTACAACTCCTTTGTATTTACTCGAAAGCTGAAAACATGGCTTTGTTGGTAGCTTACCGCCAACCAGACGATAAAAGCAATGGAAATCCATCGACATCCAATGATTTTATCACCCCACTCAATGGAGTAAAAACAGCAATATCAGAGCTAGGAGCCACCCCAAACATCATTTTTGGTGGTGATTTCAACCTACCTAAAGCTACCTGGCCAGATGGCTCACCTAAACCTGGTTGTCCTTTGGATGAAAGAATCATCCTAAACTCATTGAATCAATTCTGCAATGATTATTTCATCTCTCAATACGTGAAAACTCCCACACATAAAGATGGAAACATACTTGATCTTGTTTTCACAAACAATGAAAACATTATCCATAACTGCTCAACAGTTCCTGTCCTTCAAAGTACCTCACACCACAAAATTGTCCTGGTATCAACCTGTCTTAATGTTAACACTGTATCAGATGAAGATGAGCAGCCAGAACCTCGTACAGGTTTTAGCACCCTGAACTTCTTTGCTGATGAAATAGACTGGGAAAATATAAAAGAGACCATGCGTCATATCAGGTGGAAGGAAACACTTAGTGACGACCCAAACGAATTATTGGAAACCATAAATGCCCTGTGTTTCAAAATCTGTAAAGATAATGTACCAACCAGAACACCAATAGAAGGCAAAAGGAGATCAAAAGTTGAAAGGTATCGTAGATCCTTAACCAAAAGACGGAGAAAAATCACAAAAAAACTTATACTCACAAATTCTCAAACCCGAAAGAAAAAAATCAAAGAGGAGCTGCTGCAAATCGAAAAAAAATTGCAAAAATCCTTCCAAGATTCAAAAAAGTTTGCGGAAAATAAAGCTATTGAATCAATCAAAAAGAATTCTAAATATTTCTTTGCATACGCCAAGAAGAAATCAAAAGTGAGAACTAAAATTGGACCACTAATAGACAAAAACGGGAACCTTACAATGAAGAATAAAGAAATGGCTGACATCCTTTCAAATCAATATGCTAAAGTCTTCAGTGAACCCATGTCACCTGACGATCAAGCTTTCAACACACAAACCACTGAAATATCAGAAATGGTAGTCACTGAAAATGACATAATGAAAGCCATTGACGAATTATCACCATCCTCAGCTGCTGGTCCAGATGGTTTCCCAGCAATAGTCCTGAAACAATGTAAAGAAGAATTAGCCATCCCATTGTGCCATCTATGGAAAAACAGTCTGGAAAAAGGAATTGTTCCAAACAAATTGAAAATATCAACTATAACCCCAATCTACAAAGGAGGAAACAAATCACTGGCTGCAAACTACCGACCAGTCGCCTTAACATCACACGTTATAAAGATCTTTGAGAAAGTCATCAGAAAACACATTGTCAAACACATGGACGAAAATAACTTTTTCAACCCAAATCAGCATGGCTTTAGAAGTGGAAGATCTTGTCTGAGTCAGCTCCTTGAACAACATGATCTTATATTAAACTTACTTGACAAAGAGACCAATGTAGATGTTGTTTACTTAGACTTTTCTAAAGCTTTTGATAAAGTGGATCATTCAATTGTTCTGTCGAAATTCAAAAGGCTAGGAATAACTGGTAAAATCTATAATTGGATAGAGTCCTTTTTGAGAGACAGGCAACAAACTGTAGTGGTTAATGGTGTGAAATCAAACATCCAAGAAGTTATCTCAGGTGTACCACAAGGAAGTGTACTTGGACCCCTGATTTTCCTGATACTCATTGGAGACATAGATGAGAATGTTATCCAATCTATCGTCAAGTCCTTTGCAGATGACACTCGCACAACCAAGTCAATAAAGAATGCTGAAGATGTAAAAATATTGCAACAAGACCTTCAGATTTTATATCAATGGACAATCGCAAACAATATGAAATTGAATGATGCAAAATTTGAATTGCTACGTTATGGCTCAAATACAGAAATCAAAAATGAATCTCACTATACCTCACCATCAGGAGATAAAATTGAAGGAAAGGAATATGTTAAAGACCTGGGAGTTCTTATGTCCAATGATTGTCTATTTAAACATCAAATTGAATCAATAATTGAAAAAGCCAAAAACATCATTTCTTGGATATTACGTACCTTCACTTCCCGCTCTACACATACCATGATCACTCTCTATAAATCACTTGTGATCCCTATACTGGAATATTGCTCAGCGTTATGGAGCCCCAGTACTATTAGTCTTATTCAAAGACTTGAAGAGATCCAGAAATCATTCTTGAAACAAATAAAAGGAACACACCAAAATTATTGGGAAAGTCTAAAGAAGCTTAGAATATACTCACTTCAAAGAAGGAGAGAACGCTACAGGATCATATACACCTGGAAAATATTGGAAAATCTTGTGCCAAATATCAATGATTGCTTCAAATCTAAAGACCATCCAAGATTAGGACGAATGTGTTTTAGCAAATACGCCGGTCCAAACAATTCAAAATTACGCGACAGTACCCTGACTATACAAGGAGCAAAACTTTTCAATGCAATGCCAAAGAGCATTAGAAACTTGAAAAATTTAACTGTTGACAAATTCAAAAATGCACTTGACAAACACTTGCAAAAAATTCCCGATGAACCCCAAATCCGTGGTTATACAGGGTGCAGGAGAGTTGACTCAAACTCAATTTTAGACATGAAATCTCTCTGCTGATCCATTTCTTCCTTCAGGAATTATGGATTGAATGAAGATTGTGGTGTGGATCAAAAGATTCTTGCCAGAGCGGTACGCTCAAACACATCCAAAAGTATCCAAAAGTAAGTAAGTTCGGACAAGATTTTTTTTCCTATCCGTCATTATGGGACTTTGCTAATCAACATCCGATTCGCGTACACCCCTGAAATCACTTTCGTTTTCTATGTGTACCAGGGCTTATATCCCCCGTCAACGCGTCCATCAGAATCATCAATAGCGTAAGGGGGTTAGATAAGCCATGGAGTCGAGGGTGCCAAATTTTAGAGAGCAAGTTTTCGTTCATTATCAAATTTAGTGGTTCTATTGGAGAGAGAAAAGATTAAAGATTCCATTCCTTTTTAAATGAACAATATAGCGTTATTGTACTAAAAGTAACGATCTTTCAAAGTTTGGAGCAGTTAATCATAAATTTATTCCATTGGGAAATGGAAGAAATATTCCATCGGCAATAGCTCATTGAGTTTTTAAGCTTTTGGGCTAAAATTTGGCAGGCAGAAGCCTTTAAGCGTTCGCAATCCGTAAAAGGAAGAATTATTCCATTTAGAGCAATTCTGGAGGAGTTATTCCACTTTTTCGTTGGATAAATCATTAACTTCATTCAAAATTTTATTGGGTAGTATTTGAGAAATCATGTTCAAGCAAGCATTTGTTCAATCTCAGACAAAGAAACTTTTCATCGAAAGTATTGTAGCTTAGAGCGTGCAAAGATTATTTATTCCATGAAACTTTTGAAAAATACAAGAAAATATATATATTTTTGTTGGAATTCGAAATGTTACATTGCTTGGGTGACTGGTAGACTTCGACTGCATTATTAGAACTAGGTAACCCTTTAAAAACGGAATATTTCATCCTTCTGAACTCTAGAAATATCTTACTTCTACAATTAATCGAGTTCTTGATACTTATTATGTTTCTAAGCTTTTCAAACTGGGAATAGTCCGAAGAAGCTCAAAGAGGTTACTATGGTTAGGTTTTACTGATATTTTTTGTTGGAATATTAATCTTTCTCAGCTCCTTTAGATTATTTCATTAGTATTCATTGTTAAAATTCGTTAACTTTATCTTGATATGTATTATGAGTTCATGCTAAAAATTCTTTCTTTGTTCGATAATCAATATGGTTAAATAATTTTGCTTCCATATAGTCCAAGTTAAATGGAATTTCAAATACTTATTGACTCTGTAAGGGTTGGAATATCATTCTAAAAACTTTCTAGGGTAATCTTGTACGATTCTGCAGACTTTCCACCAAGTTTAGATGTTATAGGACTCAAAATCATTTGATAAAACCTTAAAAATTTATGTTTAGCTTTAACTGACTTTTGTGACGGAATAAGCAATAAAAAAGTGCTCTTCGCTTGTGTTTTTCGAAATTCAGGGATGAAGGTGTAAGGAAATCGTATTTAGAACTTTGAAATTTGTATATAACAATTTCAAATGAGAAAAACACAAAATCAAATTTTTTGGAATATCTCATCAAGTATTGCTCGAGGAAAAAATTTCAACAGATTTGAAATTATAATTCGCAACTTATTGGAAGTTTTCATCCCAAAATACTCAAGAATCGTGATTTTAGACTGAAAAAACCGTTTTTGACGAAAATTAGTTTTCACGTTTTTGCCAAAAGTGTAAAAAACACTGACATAGGCTGATTATGTCAAAAAGTTTAAGAAACATTTAAGGCTCAAAAGGCCGATTCATGATATTCATGACGTAATGTTTCCTACGGAAAGGCCCCGGTTTTTGCCAGTAGTGGCAAATTTTATGCAACTTTTGTATAGTTCAAATTTGCCACTACCGGCTAAAACCTGGGTATTTCCCTAGAAAACATTACGTCATGAATATCATGAATTTCTTACGAAACATTGAGGCTGCTTGGTAAAACTAATTTCTTAAAAAAAAAACAAAAAAAAACGTGTAATGAGAAACCAGGCAATCAATCAATCTCCCTTAAAAAACAGTGGAAAATCGTGGAAGTTTCGAATCTTTTCATGTCGTTCAGACAACAACAAATTTTGTCGACTGGATTTTCGTACTTTTGATAGAAACATCTTCAAGGCATGTTTTATACTTTCAATTATGATGCTGCTTTTCCGCTAACACTATCAGATTTTGAAAATGTATGAAAATAATTGTTTTGTCCAGCTACCTGCTGACGTCATTTAGGTCAGGTGACATAACTAGGTGGTAAAATTAAGTTTTGGATCCTCCAAAGGTCACCAGTACCAATAATTTCATGCTTTTATCACCAACTGGAGTATTTTCTTTGCTAACTGACTCCACAAAGAGTGAATATTTCAACCTAGTGATCAACAAAGACACACCGGGAGACACCCCTACTCTTAGGTTCCAAATAAACGAAAATTTTCCAGCCCCCCCCCGGACCTTATCAGGACCCCCCGTTTATTAATCTCTAAGAATATTTTCAGCTGTCAAAGAGAAGGCCCCTTATTTTGCTCTAAATAACCTGATTTTAGCCTATATTTACCTTATTTTTGGGTTTCAGAAATACAATTTCCAACCCCCCCGGCAATTAGGTCCCCCCCGTTTATTAAAATCTAGAAAATTTTCCAACCCCCCCCCCCGTTTATTTGGAACCTAAGAGTACCCTTCCATGCTGGAAACGTGAGTACAGAAAATGAATAAAACAGTCATGATTATTGTTAGTGAAATCAGTTCGAATCAAACTTTGTCTTTTAGTTTAATTATTTAGATAGCGAGCATAAAATATTTATAAAATCCTTTTTCAAATATATCGACAGTATTTACAACCTACCTATATATAACGTTATAAAAATTTTCAAAAGAAATTAGTGGCTACATCCAATATATAGAATACCCAGGGACCGCGGCTTCACTTTGAAAGTGATATACTGACTAAGGAGGCACCACCTTGGCTGGGGCCAAGGTGCGAAAAATTATTTAATTTTAGTCTTTCTAGAGGTCTGTTTTAAGGTTACTACTCAAATGGCATGAAAGGAAAGTTATAGATTTCTTGTTCGAAATGCTTTATATTACATCATCACAACCCTGAAATCTGCAAAATTTCAGCAAAAAAGTGCTCTCTATTCATCCAATACCACCCATTCCATAGGTTTGTCACAGTGGAAAATGTTTGAGGTTTCCTTACTCTGAGAGAATGCCAAAATTGATTCCATTCACCAAGGACTCAAATGATATTGAATCAAACAAAAACGGATAATGTATGTTACTTCAAAGTACACGAACCAAAAAACCAACTCGTGATATGGTACATATCTCTAGTGTTGGAAGATAAAACTTCTTTGATGACTCTTTGGTCAGACCAATGTATAACTGCAGTATTGAAAGATGGTTCAACCTCAATAAAACGAGTATTGTTTTTCAGGTAAAATCGAACCAGACCTTCATCTTCAATTTTCGAATAATTTTTATTGGTGTAATAAACAACAGATAACAATCGTCCGTTATTGTTTGGATTCTCAATATGAGGTTTATAACCGACTGCACAACCTTTCGGAAACTTGGAGACCTGGATATGCGATTTATGAGTGATCTTAAAACGATGTTGTTGCAACTCTGGTAAACCTGCCATAGACACTACAAGGTTCTGAAGAGTACAGTTCAGTTTATTAAGAGCCGTATTTTTAGTGTCTTTACTTCCAACCCAAGCTACTTCGTCGCTTCGAAAATTAGGGTTCGATTTTTGAGTTTTGGTTGAATCACCATTGCCACAGCTATCAGAGAATAGATTTTCAGTTTCTTTGTGAACTAACTCTGCCAATGATGAAGGTAGAAAGTCTTTAAGAACACAAACACCAACACGCTTTAAAGAAGAACACAAAAGCTTTCGTAGAAAACCTTCATACGTTCGTAATTCATCCATTGATAAGCAATAGTATTGTTCAGGGACGCGAACCCGTTTATTGACTGTTGACTTCGGAGGTGTTTTCCGAACAGCATGTTGCTCGTTCTCCGCTGATTCGGCCTGGTCATCTTCTTCGTCTGTGATACTACCTCGTTCACAATGCTGAGGTTCGGCCATCAAAGGGATTCTCATTGTACCACCATTTGTCTAAAAGAAAAGTACAGTACTGTAGAAAAAATAAGAAAGTTATATATTTGTACTGTAGAGAAGATCTCTCTTCCAAAATATTGAAAATATCAAAATGGTATCTAAAGAGACACACACACACAGAAAAAAAATATATATAAACCACTAGCAGTAGTGAGAAATAATTGATACGGCTTCCTTCAGTAAGATCTCTGTGGAAAATGAAATTATATGTTTCAGCACTTCAGATTTTATGCGTGCGATTTCTCACGTCTTTTTATTTGAAACCGTGCACTGTTTCACGTTTCAAAGAGAAAGTTGTTCGTTTATTATTCAAACAATCTTTAAGGCCCTATCTACACTAGAACAACCATGAATTATTTAAATAGCTCGCGAATATGATTACCAGATTCCGTAACTTTAGAATAAAAAACTGCTGAATAATGTTAAATAGGGAAAAGAGCGATAAAGAGTGTATAGTGTAAACGTACCTTTATAATTGGGCAGATTAGAGTGTGTGTGAGTGAGGTAGCAACCAGCAGAGCAGTTTTGTTGTTAAGTTGAGGGTGGTCTCGACTCGATATCAAGCTTTTTGTGCCTACAATAATGACAGTAAAAATGTTTCATAGAAAGCTCCAAATATAGTTTTTAGATCTAAGCTTGATGTCTTTCGGAGAAGGTTCGTTAGAAAGATGTAAAGACTGGAACTCAGTTTTCCTGTATATTAGCGAATGACGTCTATACATACAAGTTATTACGGAGCCATAGATACTATTAATAATAAATAATGATTTTACAACTACCCATTACTGGGTGAAGTTGGACATAGATAGAGCCATGACTCTCGTCCGCGAGGCCTACTCATTTCAGAGAGTTATCAAAAACTTTAAAAAATAATACTGAGAATAAAGGCACCAAATTACAAAGAATCAATGTTAAAAAACATAAAGTATCAAAATCATAAATCACCATAGTTACCTAAGCTTCTAAAGTTACAAAACAACTCATCTGCCAAAATTTTTAGTTATTTTGCAAATTTCCTAGTTGTTGTTTTTATTTTTCAGTAGTTGCGCTAAAAATAGAATGGAAAATAGGTGAGAAAACAACCAGCATGCAGGGGGGCACATCAAAAGGGTAGGAATAACAGTAGACTGTTAACAGCTTCATCTCTTCTCTTTTTTTTTCACTTGAATGATGTAACTTATGTTAAAAAAAACTACTAGCTTCTTAGACAGGAGACCCGTCGTGTGTTTTTTTATAATTTGATGTACACAAGACGGGTTCAAGCTGTGAGTCCAATATTGGACTCACATTTTTTACAGTGGGAAATTCGAATTTAGCGCTGTCCTCACTTACTAAAATAAAAACCAAATTTCGAAAGTTGGGCTTTCTCTAAGAAAGTGTGACCAGTAAAAGAATAACAAAATTTGATTGGGTATGTTTTCAACCGTTATTAGGATCTGAGAAATTCAAACTTTCAGCCCGTACCATGCTATACATTTCGCCATCAGTTTATCAAAGAAGAAATCATAGCATGGATTCCCAGGCTACTAGCTTCTTGGTTCTGGAAAAGAATGTTGAAACGAGGAATCAGATACAACCAATAGACTCTCTTACTCTTAGTATTCAATTTCATGAAATTAGAGACACTGTTCAAAAAACAACGACTAAGTTACAGTGAGAGGAAAATTGAAAGTTTTCAGTAGTTCAAGAGGGTGAAGGAGGAGGTCGGGAACAGAATCAAATATTTTTTCAAAATAAAAGACAATTATTTTGATCCCGTGAAAGAGATCTTTTCATAAATATAATCTAGGACCTAAGGTTCATATTCAGTATTCTAATTTTATCAAATAACTCGGCTATTTACAAATCAAAGTAAACTGCGCACGTTTCTCTAACTAAAACCCCGTTTATAAGAGCATTTAAAAGTTGAAATTTGGGGAAGAATAAGAACGTCACCAGCCTGAGAATTGAAGCCATCAGCCAAATTTTCTCAATATTATCTGAATTCATAAGAATGAATCTTTCGTAATTTCAGTATATTACATTTTAGGCATAAAATCGTGAAAAAAGCATACCCACGCTCAGCCCAAATTAGGAGGGTCTAATAAAAATTAACGTGTACGTCAGATCGAACATCTTTCTCTTCCTTCGAAAAGGCAAGCAAGCACGATAATTTCTGAAAAAAAATTAACGAATCTGCTAAGTGCAAAATTCTGATTGGACGGAAACCTTCTGCAAACTAAGAATGTTCCACCTGTATCAAAATGAAATTATTTGTGTACACAATAAGGAATCTAAAGATTAATATCTTGATAAGCTTGTCCTACATCTACATCCGTTTCTGTAATGTTCGATACAATCTGCTCTTCTTGAATGAAAGACTGTTGTGTAGTATCTTGGTCTGTGATTTCAGTGATAGTGGCTGTCGGTTGAAGGTCTTTCATTGATTGGATGGCTTGCGTGGTCAGCTGGTTGACTTGCTGTTCAGGAAGTGTTAGAACTTGTTGGCTAGTGATAACTTCATCTGAATTGTGTTGGATTTGGATGACCGCTGTACGGTTGTTGAAATGTAAAACGTTTTCTGATCGCAATAAATTGTTTTGATCCGTCGTTTGGATACCAAGAGCGGCCGCTTCGCTGCTATCGAGTTGCGCACGGTTTTGAAGAGCTTCTGCATCAGTGATGATTTGTGTGGCTTGATTTTCGTTCATTAATAATTGGCCGGTGCGCGCGTCCAGTTGTGTGGAACTGACGATGAGATGATGTCCTTGTACTGTTGCTTCGTTGGAAGGTACATTGTTCGAACTACGCACAATAACACCGTGTTGAGACAAGTGAGCCGCTAACTGAGCTACTTCATTCTCACTGACGATATGAAGGCTTTGCGTGTTATCACCGTTTTGTGTTAGCTGAGCAACTTGGTTCACATTGCTCAATATTTGAGCAGCCTGGCCATCTCCTTGTGCCGTTGCTGTATCGATGAGCAGTTGAACATCCACTGCGGTGAGTTGCGACGCATCAACTGTGGTAATTTGGTTACCATAACCATGGTCGAAATATTGTTGGTATTGAATACCATCTTGTGTGAGTACAGCCTGTGCCTGTTGTGTACCTCCTGTATCGTCCACATCATCTGTTTGAAGCTCACGGCCACGCACTGTCTGCCCTTCAAATTCCATTCCTTTGTGACGACGTTGGATATGACGTTTCAAGCTAGAACGGTTTGAGCAACCACGCTCGCAGAATGGACATTGGAATTGCTGTACGATACCATCCCTACATTTCTTCAAGTGAAGATAGAAGCCTGACTTGGAGCTGTAATGTTTTCGACATTTGTGGCAAACGCCTTCTGGTAGTTCTGATTCGTCCAAAAGCAGATAAGGATTCTTCTTCGGGAATTCTAAATCCCCACCAGGTTGGTGACGAATCACGTGGCGATTGTAACTTGATTTGTGTTGAAATTTGACGTCACATTCTGGGCATTTGTAGGTGATCAAACCCCCGTCTGCGGTGTGTCTCATCACGTGAGCATTGTACTGAGAACGTGAATAGAACTTTCGGTCACAATGAGGACATTGTCGAACTGGTTTCTCTTCTGAGTGAGTGACCATGTGTTCTTTTAAGCCGGTCGCCGTCTTGAACGCGTACCCACATTCAGTACATTCGTGTTCGCGTGCACCCGAGTGCATCACACTGTGGGTGTAAATAGACAGAGCTGTGGTCAATTTCTTTTTGCACACAATACAAGTGATAACACCTTCGTTTGAATGCACTGTAAAACAATGTTCTTTCAACTCAGCTTGCACTTTGAATGTTTTGAAGCAAATGTCGCAACGAAAGTTTTTGATCATTGTATGCATAGTCTTGATGTGGTAATTCAAGTTTCCTTTCGTTTTATGGCTGCTTCCGCACAGCTCACAAACAAATTTCCGTTCGGTGGAATGTGACGTCATGTGAAGAGTCAAAGCACGTTTATTGGTGACACGTTTACCACAGATTTCGCATTGAAATTTCCCATTTTTGAAATGGACAACACTTTGATGCTCACGCAAACCATATTTATTAGAGATGACTTTTCCACAAATATTACACGTGCATGGACCCTTGTCTTCGGGATAAGCGAACTTCTCGTCCCCACCTTCCATGGATGTGATATCAGTATCAGGGGGTGTTAAGTGATCGACATTTTTATCGACCAAGTCGTCAAAATCGTCAGCATCAGGTTTGTTTTCGTTTTCTTTTTCGTCTCCTTCTCCAACCTTCTTGGTGTCTTTTACTTTTACTTTCACTTTCTTTGGTTCTTTCTTGGACCTGGCGACTTTCTGAATTTTGCGTTTCCGTCCAATTTTCTCTTCTGAAATAAAAAAAAAGTTTTTTAAAAAGGAAACTTGACGAATTATTTTTTAGCATTTCAAGTTTCAAAAAGAATTTATTTCAATTCCAAAATTACAAATTACCAGTTCAAAGTCTATTAAATAGCCTGATAATCCCTTTCAGGACACAATAGTATTCCCTCATCGGTTACCGTTTGTCAAGTTCGATTGTCAAGAAGAATTGAGAAATTTCATCGAATATGGCAGCGTATGGAATACAAGATAAATATGGAATTATAGAGCTGGAGAGAAAAATATAGGTAAAACCCTATTCATTTGAACACGTATCAGTAGAAATATTGAAAGATCTTATGAGCAAAATTGAACAAACATCGAAATAGAGAGCGTTAAATCTCCAACTCTAATACAAAGGAAGAGCAAAAAACTGTCTAAAGTTCGTATATACCAATTTTGGATTCTATTTTGGATTCCATTTCTTCATGATTTTTCACTTCCTCAGGTTTTTCTTCATCTTTGTGGGTGTCAGGCAGCAAAATCATGTTGATGCTGTTTTCAATATTATCCACCAAGCTTTGCTTTTCTGCTTCCAGTTTGGCTTGTTGGTTGTCCTGTTTATCCTCTTTTGTTTTGTCTTCTTCTGGTGGTGTATCCAGGGCTTTAATGGTGAAGTCAAGCTGAAAATTTAAGGTGTGAAGAAAATTAGTTTACTTTCTTAACAATAAACGGGAAGGACAGAATGATTACTCTCAAGTGCCAAGTCGGTGTTTTTTACACGTTGGGCGAAAACGTGACACTTTTTTCTCGCCAAAAACAGTTTTTTTGGTATGAAATAAAGAAAAATGAGCATTTTAGGATGAAAAGTTCCACAAAGATGCAAAATCGGATTGTACATATGTGATTGTTTTTTGTTCGAGCGGAGAGGGATTAGATATTCCAAAAACAAAGATTTTCTGTTTCTCTCTCTCGCAATCATCAAGAAGAGGAATTTTGAGTTTTTTCCAAGCCTGATACTAAGGTATATAGTGAGATAACACTGACTCCTTTTCTAACGGTGGTCAAATTTTCACTTTTTTGCCCAAAGTGTAAAGTGTAAAAAACACCGACCTAAGGTCTAATTGATAATAAACGGGTACGCCAGTTTGTTTTATATTTTTACTTGAGATTGTTTTTGCTATTTTTAGGGTTTAATTGTTAAACATCATATAATTCTTTTGGAAAGGTTGATTTCAGTCATCAACACATCTGTATCGCTATCCACTTCTAAGCCAATGAAGAGTACCAAAATTTCAAAAATTTTCCCACCCGTTGGCCTCAACCATAGTGGCTTCCTTTGTCACTATATTACTTAGCCCCCATTTTAAAACGATTGGCCAGCCCTGAAAATGTCATTTTTAATTTCACAAACCTCTTCTGGACTTTCATCAACCTGCTTTTCTTTATTTGCATACTTTTGTTCCGTCCAAAACTGATCCACCAGGTTTTGGTAAGCAGGCATTAAGCCTTCGTGTATCCAAGTATCTTTCCATTTCATGCGATATGAACGACTGCCATCCTGAAAATAAAACAGTAATCATATTTAATGATAATTCTAACGGAAAAACACCTACCAGAAGGTGTTTTTCTCCCTAATTTATGAATGCATACTCTTCTTAAACCTTTAAACCAATATTTTTAATCTTTGTGTGTTGCACTGGTCCATACAGGGGGGGGGGTCGGTAGTAAAATCTCAGACATAATAACGTTTACAAGGTGGTGGTGTGACGAAAAATCGAAAATAATTTTTACTACCCAGGGTAGTTAAATACTAAAATGGGTGGTATCTATCTATGTGTTAAATGTTGAAAAAATTTTACTACCTGGGTAGTTTAAACTGGTAAAATTAGCAAATTATAGCTATTTTTGTAATTCTTTTAATTTTTTGGATGAGTTTTCTGAAAAAATCTGAAATTTTTTATAATTTTAAAATATTTTCTGTTAGAAAGTTGTTTGCTGCAAACAAAAAATTCTCCTCTTCCAAGAGGCTGGGTGGTGGTATGTAAAAATTCGTAAAAATCATTTTACTACTCATATATGTCTGAGATTTTACTACCGATCCCCCCCCCCTGGTCCATAAAGTAAAGTTACCTGAAAAAAAAAGAATATTTGGCTATATTCCAGCTAATTTTGAGGTATAAATCTAACAATTGCAAACTTGAAAAAAAAATCTGCTTAAAACGCAATCTTTAAGAAAATTGCCCATAAAAGTTCAAGTAGGTATGTCCTAGCGCTGGAACTTTATAGGGTTATACATAACGCTATAAGACATCTCATTTTTAAACGAAAATTTAAAAGCTCTGCTGTATTCTTATCTATTATGCTTCAAATTAGGGTGGAAAACCCCTACCGGTAGGGGGTTTTCTTTTCAGACCCCTCCAAGGTTGGAAAGGCTATTAAAAACTTTTTCCTACAACCTGGTAAACATTTTCCCCTTAATTCACTCCTTTTAACCTACCATATCATAACCTCTTTCAAGTTTTCCAAGCTTTGGCATATTTTGTGCCAGGCGCGGGCACTCAAAGCTGGCTCGCCAATTCTTTATTTTTATCTAACTCATCTTTTCAACCTTTCTCTGTCTTCTGATTGTGTTCCTAAATCATGGAAGAAAAAAAGGGTGACACCAGTCTTTAAGACGGGCGATACGGATGATGTTAACAACTATCGTCCAATTTCTATACTACCTATCGCTATGAAAGTGTTTGAAAAAGTTGTGCATTACCAGGTCTCTGATTTTCTAGATTCATCTAAGATACTTTCATAATCGCAAAGTGGCTTCAGGCATGGTCATTCTACCGACACTGCTGTCATTTGCGTTTCAGATTTTATCCTTAAAGAGTTAGGAAAGGGTAAATATGTCGGAGCTGTACTCGCTGATCTCAAAAAGGCTTTCGACACTGTAGACCACCAAATACTCCTAAAGAAGCTTTTCTGTTACGGATTTCGGGATGTCTCCCTTGAATGGTTTCAATCGTATCTTGGTGACAGACTCCAGTGCACCCTTCTTGAAAACACCATGTCTGATTTATCAAAAGAAAATCCTTTTGGTGTGATCCCCAAGGATCAGTACTAGGACCTCTTCCGTTCTTACAGTATATAAATGATATAGGAGATTGTATTAAATCTGGCACTTTTTACCATCTCTATGCTGACGACACAATAATCATCAAGAGTGCTGAGGACCCTGACTTATTATGCTCTGGTCTGATGCGTCAACTCTCAGATCTTGGTCAGTGGTTCTATGGATGTAAACTCTCAGTTAACACCTCTAAAACTGATGTCATCTTCTTCGGTAGATCCAAGAAAGTTGAGGAATGCAAGTCTATTCCTCCTCTCAGATTTCTAGGTGATGCTATAGACTCTAAAAAGGAGGTGAAATATCTTGGTGTCGTCTTTGACATGAACATGACCTGGGATGAGCAGGCTAAAAGGGTCTGAAGCAAAGCTTATCTTGCCTTAAACAGGATAAAACGGATTTCATCTCTTCTAAGGGCCTTCTAACAGATGATACTAAAAAGCTTAACCAACGCTCTTGTCATGCCTCATGTCAATTACTATTCCAACTCTTGGAGTGCTATGTCAGCTGCAAATCGGAATAAATTTGAATCTTTAATGCGTAACGTTAATCGGCTAGCTCCTCTAAACAGAACTTTCCAACAAATGGCAGAGATTAAAAAAGCCATTATGATGTTCAAAGGCATTCACAAAATTGAACCGAGCTACCTCTGTAACGAGGTGAATCTTGTCAGTGGCAGACATCAGAGAACAAGATTTGCTGCTGAAAACAATGTTGTGGTGCCTTTATCTAAGACTCGTTTCACTGATCGAACATTTATTAATTCTGGCTCTTTATTATGGAAAAACCTCCCAACTGAAATCAAAACTACCAAATCAATATTCCGGTTCAGAAATTCAATTTACAGGCCTGGCCATGAATGACGTGCGAAAGCAAGCGCACGCGCTGGCACACGTGTAAAATGATTTACGAGTGCGAAAATAACACGCCTAAAAAGGTTAAAAAAACTCCAAGGCGTGCAATTTAAGCACGCCTAAAACAATAATAGCACGCATGTAATAAAAATTATTTTTCTTTTCATTCAATTAAAACAATTATTCCATTCTGTAAATAAACTTAATTTAAAGTTTCTCTCTTTTACAGGTGTTTATGAGCATGAATCTGGTAATGTCACCCAAATAGGTGAAAAAATTTCGAAAAAATAAGGTTTTGAATTTCACTTTTATTCCTGGATAAACTTTTTATTAATGACTTCAATTTTCAGAAAACATAAATATCAGGGCCGGGGGGGGGGGGCACTTAGGCAAAAATGGATGATGGGTATGTGCGGACGGTAAGGGTCGGTTTTTTTACCTTTCAAAGTCTCTCTAAGGGTCAGAAAAATCAGGAAGTTTTAAATTAGTCTCTCTAAGGGTCGGAAAATTCAGGATTTTTAGGAAATTTTTTGATTTCCAGAGAAAAAATTGTAATAAAGTCTCTCTAAGGGTATGACTTTTTTCAAAAATCGAAAAAAAAAATTCAAAAAGTCTCTCTAAGGGTCACCTTTTTAAGCAAAAATCAGTATCTCTAAGGGTCGGTTTTTGGAGGTCCCGTCCGCACATACCCTCATTCGCCAACCCTAGTCCCCCCCCCGAATCAGGGCTTAATCAAACTGGCTTGGTCCAGAAATTTGACCAAGAGTAGTTATAATCAGACAAATTTGGCAAAAAACTCTTTCTTGTTTACACTTCATTTGAGATAAAATATGCTGTTCTACTTAATCATTGAAATTTGTTGTCTTGAAAGGTCTTTTTTAACTATGATTTCCTGAAAATTGAAGATTTATGTGTAAAATAGAATCCAATCATATATCACTTTTTGTCATAATCTAATTTTAAAAGTTAAATTTTGAGCTTGACATTAACTGTTGTACATCTTCATAATCAGTAAATATGATTTTCCTTGAAAAGCCACTCAACCTTTTCAAATAGAAAGGGTTAAATGGGTAATAATGCTATGTTGCGGACATAACTTTTTTTCTTCCAGGGTAGAACCAAAGAACATTTCACATCATTTATTTAAAATTTTGGAGTGTCTTTTTCTGTTTCCAAAATTTAAGGAATATTCGAGACTAAATCAATATATTCAGTTATTACATGTTTTTCTTCATGAAAAGAACAAAAGAAGACTCGATGATGATATTAAAATTTTCTAATATTTCTAATAGAAGAACAACCCTAGAGGACACAAAAAATTGCAAACTTTATCAACAACATTATAGACAAAATAGTTATGTCCGCAACATGAAATACATATGAAAGAAGTAAATAAACTGGAAATCTTGCCAATGGAAAATTATGAAACTTTTTTCTGGTTGTAACCAACTTAAAATGACCTTCTTAGATGCAATAATTTGTCAAAGAAACCTAAAATTGGTGTTTGGAGGTTGAGAAAACTCCATGATTTGTTGCGGACATAAATTTTTGTTGTGGACATAACTGATTTTTGCAGAAACTGTTTTGTTTCACTGTCTCCCAACAAATAGCCTTTGTAGTGGGGTTGTCTAGCATAATTTAAGGGAAAAAAATAAGATCCAGCTGAAACTTTCTCCGGACCTTCTCTATAGGATGGTTATGCCTCTGGAAAAATTCCCCTGAAATCCCACTGGTGGAACATCCTTTTTTGGGCAATTTCTTTTTTCCCCAGGCAAAATCCTAAGGGCGAAATATTTTGAAAATCTCAAACTCATTTTCAGGCATTATCAAGTATACCATTCGAAAGCTCTCGAAAAACTATATAGAAGACTTTTAAACGGGTATAGCCGATTTCATTACCTAACTCAAGATAATTCACGCAGAAGATGATATATATGGTCAATTTTAGACCAAAATGTAGCGAAAAGTGGAACTTGCGCATGAAATATCTCGAGTTAGGTAAGGAAATAGAGAAGGTCCGGAGAAAGTTTCAGCTGGATCTTATTCTTTTCCTACAAACAGCCTGTATTTTTGTAACACAACCACACTATTGAGACTTCAAATTTGTATAAAATGACCCCAAATGTAACCCTTGACATAGAAAAATGATTCAGCTGAGTAAGGATAATTCCTTGAAAAATTTAAAGGATCAAATAGTGTGCGGGCATAACTCGAAGATGTGAACGGAAACAAGACACTGTTCACTTCAAAATAATTTTTCGCGTTGACCAAGATAACTGGCGTTTTTTTGCAACTTGCTCTAGTTTCCTATTATCTGGGAAGGATTTAAAATGTAAAAACCAGTGAGCTAAAGCTTTTCAATCTTTTTCTGTGTCAAATCTGTGCGGACATAACTTTGTGAACGGAAATAGTTATGTCTGCAACATTTTTCATTTTATATGTCAAAAAAACTTTTTTTGCTGGTTCTTACTGTGTTTTTCATTTTTCATATCCTCTGGCTGTGAGAACAACAAAAACCAAGCTGAAAAAGCATGTTGTTGATGAATTATTATACAATGATGTTGATTTTTTTTAAACCTTATTTTCCGTTCACATTTTGAAAGAAAGCGGTAAGTGTAAACCGCAGGTTGCAGGTTACAGGTCACAGGTCACAGGTCACAGGTTACAGGTCACAGGTCAGTGTTGGTCAGCTTTAATTACTGTAAAACACAAAGAAAATGTTTGAAAAACAGTTGTTAATGTCAAAAATATAATTTCAAAGGTATTGTATTGATCTAGAACTATTTTAAAGCTAAAAATCTACCCACGTGCTGACCATGTGATTTCGCGTTTTATGCCGTGTATAACACGGACCTGTATTATATATTACATCTATATCACACATGTAAAAAAATTATTTTTTCAATGTTATACGCATGTTACGTATGTTATATACCCTGAGTATCAGAGGTTAAGTTTTCAAAGAAAATAGTAACCTTTGAAGACAAATAATAGAAATTTTATCGCGCATGTGTCAATCTAATCACTGTAGAAAAAATCAAAGATGAAGAGCAAATATTACCATATTAATGTCTAGCAGACTGTATCAGTATGCAGTTTACTATTTACGAATTCCCCAGAAACCTCCAAGTGTAGTTGAAATGAGTTTATTTCGAAAGAAATCTTTTACATGATCCCCAAATGTATAACAGTAATTACTAAACTTTTAATTATGGAAATGTCACTTTAATTGAATCAAAATAATAGACAGACTTTATGTTATGATTCTCTATCACTGACTCTTTTTACAAAGCATTGATGACTTTTTGTAAGTTGTGTTTTCAACGACGGGAATAAAAATATTGACTATGACGCTCATCCAAGATCTTGGATGGTCGTCATGGTTACTTTTGTCTTCGCTGATTGCGCGATGAATAGAATCTCGATTCGTCGGCACAGCGTAAATATATGATTTTGAGCTGTGCTTTTCACGGTATATGTTATATACAAATAATAAAAGATATTCGAATATTACTATGTCATATCTCATTTTATCTCCTGCATCACCTTGGGTATGATAACAAGAATTGTATGTTACGAGTGCGTTACAGTTTTCCGGTCTATGTTTTGTTAACCTGTAACCTGTGACCTGTGACCTGTAACCTGCAACCTGTAACCTGCGGTTTACACTTACCGGAAAGAAAGCCCCCTATAGGAAAATTTGAGTACCTGTTATATCAGAAAAAATTACTGTTTAAGCTTGCCCATATCAAGATTGACCAGAAACAATAAGATTTGATATGACTATATACCTATAGAGATTTCAACAAAGCCTCAAAGTAGGAAAATTAATAAATCGAGAAGTGGGCCACATTACCAGATTCATGCTCTTATTCATAGACGTCAAAGTTGGAGTCTCTTCATTTCATAATAGCCAGATTTCTGTTTTAAGAGAGAGTTTCTTGATTCAATGATTCTATTATCTTGTTGAATTACATTGTTTACAGAAATGTTTTACTAGCTCAATTATCCTTTATGCAGGTTTTTCATTGGTTTGCCAGGGCTCGAAATAACGGTCGGACATGGAACATTGTCCGACCCAAATAGCTTCATGTCCGACCCAAAAATCATAATTTTCAAGCTAAAGCAACCCTGATCGGACATTTTGTCCGACCTACTTGAAATTGTTATTTCGAGCCTTGGTTTGCTTCCTAAAATTTTTAGGTTTCATTTCACTCATTAATTAGAAAGTAAATTCGGACATGAAATACTGTAAGTCGTGGCTGATAAAGATAAAATTCAGTCTTAATTTGTGCATGAGTGGCTTCACATCTGACAAAACATGAGTAAGAAAAGAGTAGTTAGTTTGGCAACATTTTTATCATGGGGGAAAAGTGAGGTGATCGGGCACTCTATGTCTGAAGAAAATGGAAAGCAGCTTGTCACTAAAGTTTGGTGCAAAGTTTGTTCCAAACATAAAACCAATCTTGTGGTAAACAAGAAAGGGGCAGCAAAAGCCTCAGTGGAAGCTTTCACTGAAGGAACTACAACGGTGACAAAATATGGTGTAAGTACAATTTATTTTTAATTGTCACAAAGTCAGAATTGAAGATTTTGGGTATTTACTACTATACCATGTCCTTGATATGATGGATAAAAATACATTTTCTTCTATCATTATTTTAACAGTTGTCGATTTAAGTGAAAATGGACACGGGCAAATCCAAAAAAATTCCCATTTAAGATAATCACCTGGAATTCTTTTTGCTTGTTCCAGCAAAACAACCCCATTACACTATTTTTGGGCCAAAAAGGTTTACTTATCTCACAGTTAACTCAATATATTTAGAAAATTGTGTCATTTTTCATTTCAGAACAATTTCGCGCAAATCACCCATTTCCCTTTGTTTCCTAGTCATTTATTGTTTCTCTTCTTTTCTTGGTCGTTAAGCAAACGTTCCTCTTTATGTCTAGATTGTTTCCCAGTCATTTCCACCCGGTCTTTCACATTTTAGTAAAGTAATTGTACTTCTGAAAACCTAAAAATAAGTAAATATAGGGTAAAATCAGGCTATTTAGAGCAAAATAAGGGGCCCTCTCTTTGACAGCTGAAAATATTCTTCCAAATTGATAAACGGGGGGCCCTAATAAGGTCCGGGGGTTGGAAAATTTTCAAAAAATTAACAAGCGGGGGGGGGCGGTTATTTGGAACTTAAGAGTAAGCAAACGGGTCAAGGGGGCAAAGAAAGCCCTGGGATATTTTAACTTCTGACGCCTAAAAATTGCTCAGAATGTGCTATATTTTCAGTTTTTATGATTAAAAAGACTAAAAAATAGCTTGTATTGCAGGTGCTTCTAAGGTGGATGCGATAAACCTGGAGTCATGAAATCGTTTGTTGAAATGGCGGTATTCCTCTCATTTTGAAAAATTTTTATTTATGCCAATGTCTTACTTTATATTTGTTCCTTGTGCCAATACACCAAAAGTAATTACTGCCTCCTGTAAAATATATACTGTGCATCATTTCTAGCCTGGCTACAAAAAAGATATTTTGTTCCTCTAAAGAAGGGTGACAGATCAGTTTCCAGAGTATGACAAGGCTGCACTTGAGGAAAAATTTGGAAATACCAAGTTCCCCACTTGAAGAGCGCACCTGATAAATTTTGGTCCTTACAAGGTGCACCTATACCTCGCAAATTGGCCCAAAAAAGCAAAAATTGCTAAAATTAGCTGCACTTGAGGAAAAAATAGTTGAACTCTGCACTTGGGGCTAAAAATCTGTCTGCATTTGCATCTGATACGAATGAACAAATAGGAAAATCCTGAATTTTCTGGAACCTTTTTCAAAATTTCTCAGGATTTCCAAGTGAAAAAAATTTCAAACAGAGTGTTGTCCACAGGGGGTAAGGGTTTTTTCTGGAACTGCCCAATAGACCTTTTTGCCTTTGATATCATTTATAATATATACAAGCTATTTTTCATAGAAATCATAGATTTAAAAAAGATAAACCATTTTGAAAATGATGTCATTCAGTTAGTGGAAGTACTTTGATTTGCAAAGCGTCTTTACGTGACACAGAACAAAAGCAAATAGCAAAAGAACAAAGGAACTCATAGCCACCATTTCACAACCATGGGGAATCACAATTTTACAGAAACGAATAAAGCATCTTCTGAAAATTACATTCTTCCCCATAAATGCAAAAATGTCTAATTGTCTGTTTTAAACCGCCATGAAGTGTTATAAAATTCCTTATAGAATGACACATTCTCCTACTAAGAGGTTTAAAAAATGACGTGGAAGTTAGATTTAAGAAACTTTGAAAATCGATTACAAAACCTACGTCATAACCACGGAGTGCTGACTTTTAGTTTTAATGACTTGTTCTCACTTGTTTGGTTTCCGTAATAAAACGAAAGTCGCTAAAATTGTGAACTTTGAACATGCTTTAAATGGAGGTATTTCCACTAACTGTCATTTATATGCAAAACTATGCAAATCTTGATTTGAAAAAAAATTTAAAATATGCAAATCTGTTTCGGCAATCTAAAGTAGCTGCTATATGGAAAATGGCATGGCTGCTTGTGCATAAAAATGACATCAATGGCGAAAAGCTCTATTAGACAGAGAATGTTAACGTTAGACCATAGTATCTAGGTATTATTCTCATCTCGAAAAATCAGGGTCATGGAACTAACAATACTGTTGACAATACTGTAGGAATCAGTCATTTCTGACAAAAGCCACTCCCTGGAGGAGCCTGCCCCCTGTGCCTGTGTAGCGACTCCAGAAGGCATGCAACTTTGGTTGACGTCAAACCAAATGTTTCATTTTTCCGTGAACTTTGAACCCTCAAACTTTTTTTCTATGTATGCTAAAGCGTTCCAGTTTTTACTAAATGAAAGCCGGTGATCTTAGCTTTCCAGCGGTATATAACACTGTGGACACGGGCTAGACGGCAAATTGGAATTGGAAATTGGATTGCCGAACGTTTTGCAACATTTAGAAAATTGTTTGCCGACGGGAGAAAAAAAATTTGCAACTATCGAAGAACAAATGTGTCTGGAAACGGAGGAAAATGTATTTGGAGGCTGAAACTTTGTATGTTTATCAGAAAAAGGGTGAGGAATTCAAAAACCACAATCGCCAATTCTAGTTCTTTCATTTTCATGTAGTTTTTTTAACTTTTTTGCTTCTTTAGCATGGGAATGTCCCAAAAAAAGGTTTTAATTCTGCCGAAATGGATTTTCTTTTCATTTGGGGCTTCTCCTTTCAGAAAAACTTATTCTTTACTCATAAGTTTTTGTTCCTCCATTTCCAGAGGCCCCTTGAAAATGAAAC
This sequence comes from Clytia hemisphaerica, assembly GCF_902728285.1. Taxonomy (NCBI): domain Eukaryota; kingdom Metazoa; phylum Cnidaria; class Hydrozoa; order Leptothecata; family Clytiidae; genus Clytia; species Clytia hemisphaerica. The sequence goes on from NW_027104175.1 coordinate 75,925, forward strand.
AAATAAAACAATGCAATGTCTTCTTTTTTCAAAAAAAGATATATCTTTCGTTATTTTGATAAATACACTAAATACTTAAGAGCCAGTTTTTTTAAGAATGGGGCAGTTTGGGGCAGTTCCAATAGTTTGAAACTTAGATTTTTTTCATTTTTGGATATGTTGTTAAGTACAATGAACTGAGTAAAATCCCAAAATATTTTGGTCTGAAAATCCATAATGGCGGATTTATGCCAATTTGAAGTTTTTGACATTTTTGGGCATTGCACTTAAAAAGTTTTTTGATATAGAACCATGCTTTCTCAAATCAAAATGAGGAATTGATTTTGGGTGATTCTGAAACTATGGCCAGTAAACTATACAATTTTCCAAAAAAATCAAAATTTTCAAAATGGTAGCTGGGTTTATGACGTCACAAAAACACTACAAATTTGATTTTAGGGGTATTTTAGAGCCATCTGACCTGTCCCAGGGGAGTTTCTTACTGCTCAAAATAATATTTTCTGGTAGTTTAGTCCCTGGTCTATCCATTTGAAGTGATTGCAATAAAAAACTCCGGCTCTACTGGCCCCTAGAGGCCCGAAAAGCCAATAAGGTCTCAAAAAAGTACCAACTTTAGCCCAATTTTCCTAGAAATCCCAACATTGTCTGACCTCCAACTCTTCTGTTCCTGAAAGACAACCGCCTGGTCTCTTAGGATCAAAAGAGAAACCTATGTGACCTCCTACCATTAATTTTTTATCTTGATTTAAAAATTTTCTTAACATCGCTTGAAAAATGACTAAAATTTGGGATATTTTGGCCCATTGGCAAACTTCAAAGGGGTCTAGGTCACTGAATTTGTTATAATATAAGGGCTATGATGAATCTTTTATATAAAAACAATGAAACTAGGTGAAAAAAGTTGTCAAATGTGCTTTTTTGGGCCAAAAAGGTTTTTTTTTCAATTTTTTGACTAGAGCTGAGGTCATTCTATTGCAGCCAGTAATTGGCAGTTAGAAAGTAAATTTTATCTGAAAATCATGGTTCCTCATCACATTCCAGAAAGGTTTCTAGGAAAATCAAATATGGTACTCTTCGAAAGCTTATAGAGGCTGAATTTTCACTCAAAGGCGGCTTCAAACTCCGCTGACCCCCTTAATTTTGTAAAATTGACTTAAAAGTACATTTTTGGCTGAAATTTTTGCCCAAAATGAGTACCCATTGCTACTTGATTCTTGATTTTGTGAAAGCATCCTATAGATAGTTCAAGAATTTATCAGAAGTTGGAACCTTTTCTTTTCTTTTAAAGATTAGGGCTAGCTCAAAGTCAGTTTTAACTCTAAAATCCTAAAATCTTGACAATGTTGCTCAAAACAACAATTTTTGCTCAAGATTGAACAGAAAATGAGCCCACTCAGATAATAAAATCTTGGTTTTTGGAAAGTTTCATGGGGATAGTACAAACATTCATCAAGATCTTTACCTCCTGATCTACCATTTAAGGATCAAGTCTGTCAAAATGTGCTTCTAAACTCTCAAATCTTCAAAGGTGAACTTTACCAACCCCATAAAACAATTTTGCTATCAGCCTATTTGCTCTTAAATGCAGTTAATGAGCCCAAAGTTCAAATTATCCAAAGAGAAGGAAAGGTTTAGGAATATTTTGTACTTTTGGACTTATCTCTAAGTATTTAAGAGCAAATAGGCTGATGGCAAAATTGTTTTATGGGGTTGGTAAAGTTCACCTTTGAAGATTTGAGAGTTTAGAAGCACATTTTGACAGACTTGATCCTTAAATGGTAGATCAGGAGGTAAAGATCTTGATGAATGTTTGTACTATCCCCATGAAACTTTCCAAAAACCAAGATTTTATTATCTGAGTGGGCTCATTTTCTGTTCAATCTTGAGCAAAAATTGTTGTTTTGAGCAACATTGTCAAGATTTTTAGGATTTTAGAGTTAAAACTGACTTTGAGCTAGCCCTAATCTTTAAAAGAAAAGAAAAGGTTCCAACTTCTGATAAATTCTTGAACTATCTATAGGATGCTTTCACAAAATCAAGAATCAAGTAGCAATGGGTACTCATTTTGGGCAAAAATTTCAGCCAAAAATGTACTTTTAAGTCAATTTTACAAAATTAAGGGGGTCAGGGGAGTTTGAAGCCGCCTTTGAGTGAAAATTCAGCCTCTATAAGCTTTCGAAGAGTACCATATTTGATTTTCCTAGAAACCTTTCTGGAATGTGATGAGGAATCATGATTTTCAGATAAAATTTACTTTCTAACTGCCAATTACTGGTTGCAATAGAATGACCTCAGCTCTAGTCAAAAAATTGGAAAAAAAGCCTTTTTGGCCCAAAAAAGCACATTTGACAACTTTTTTCACCTAGTTTCATTGTTTTTATATAAAAGATTCATCATAGCCCTTATATTATAACAAATTCAGTTACCTAGACCCCTTTGAAGTTTGCCAATGGGCCAAAATATCCCAAATTTTAGTCATTTTTCAAGCGATGTTAAGAAAATTTTTAAATCAAGATAAAAAATTAATGGTAGGAGGTCACATAGGTTTCTCTTTTGATCCTAAGAGACCAGGCGGTTGTCTTTCAGGAATAGAAGATTTGGAGGTCAGACAATGTTGGGATTTCTAGGAAAATTGGGCTAAAGTTGGTACTTTTTTGAGACCTTATTGGCTTTTCGGGCCTCTAGGGGCCAGTAGGGCCGGAGTTTTTTATTGCAATCACTTCAAATGAATAGACCAGGGACTAAACTACCAAAAAATATTATTTTGAGCAGTAAGAAACTCCTCTGGGACAGGTCAGATGGCTCTAAAATACCCCTAAAATCTAATTTGCAGTGTTTTTGTGACGTCATAACCCCAGCTACCATTTTGAAAATTTTGATTTTTTTGGAAAATTGTATAGTTTACTGGCCATAGTTTCAGAATCACCCAAAATCAATTCCTCATTTTGATCTGAGAAAGCATGGTTCTATATCAAAAAACTTTTTAAGTGCAATGCCCAAAAATGTCAAAAACTTCAAATTGGCATAAATCCGCCATTATGGATTTTCAGACCAAAATATTTTGGGATTTTACTCAGTTCATTGTACTTAACAACATATCCAAAAATGAAAAAAATCTAAGTTTCAAACTATTGGACCTGCCCCGCTCTTAAAAAAACTGGCTCTTAACAAATATTTTTATATAATAATATTTTAACACCATCAAAGAATTCTCCCTCCAAATTTGAGGTCTCTAGCTACACTAGAAAAAAAGTTATGCAAAATTTAAGAAGCTTGACTTGAAAATTTCTTTTTTTTCTTTTTTGACACATTTTTCGAATTTTTCCAAGCTATTTTCCTAACCTTTTTTTTGACATTTTTAGTCAAATTTTTGACACTAAAATTTGAATATCTTTACAACCACTAATCCTCTGGAGGCCTATGACCCCTCATTTTCTTTCTTTTTCAAAGCTCTACAAGATAGGTTAGATTTTGAAAAAAAAATTAAAACTTGAAAACTCTTCTGGAGCTGCTAGCCTGTGTGAGTGTGATTTCTCAACACGCACGCAACAGAAAGTGTCTATTCATTTTCATTTCATGGGAGTAAGATAACAATTATAATGTTAAAAACTGAAATTATCATCCCATGTTATTTGTATTTTAGTGAAAGCAGTAAGTTTAACATAGCATAAAATGGATAAAAGAATGAAGTTAAAATTTTTTACCGGTAAATTGGCAACTTCTACAATTTTTTCTGGTTGAAGGTTCACTTCAAAATCAAACCCTCCTTTCTGAGAGTCATCAACTGCATACTGAGAATTATCTTCTGACTTCCCTTCGTCGATAAAATTGTTCTCCGGACTGGCTTTTGTCAAAAGAGAATCGTCTTCGAGAGACTGAAGTGCATCTGTGAGAGCGTCCGCCATTTTCTTCAACTTTCTTGCCCTTGTCGATGGTTGTGGGCACACTTACTGTTTATTCTTATGGTCTCTTTGATCAGACATTCTTTTGTACGTGGAGCCAGCGAAACTTTTTTCGCAAATGAAAAATTGGAAAACGGCGCTTGAATTATTAGCCAGTAGATGCTTGATTTAAAATATCACAAAGTGAAATCTAAACGAAAAGCAGAAATTGTTGGAAGCTGGCTAAAAGACCCCCAGCAATGAAGCCCGTAATTGCAAAAGGTTCCATCCACACGAGCAGGAAAGAAATATCAAAGTTGGGACTAAAAGAAGGCTGACTGGACTGCAAAACAGGTATACCTATGTCATATTTATTTGAATTGATTAGAAATATAATATCCCCTTAATGAATCCATAGGTATCTTGCCAACTGTTTCCACGAATATTATTGCCAAAAAAAAAAAAAGAAACATATTAGTCATAACCATCTATAATCAATCAATATCATCCACCAGACGATATCACCTACCAGGATTTTCAATCTGCGGACCTAGGCTGGGGCTCGGTTATTATCAGTTAGGGTTAGGGTTGGTGGCTGGAGCTTGAAAGTCATAATAGTCAGGCGTAGAAACTTTCGCGAGCTGAAACTTTCGCGATTTTCGCGAATTTTGGCCCTTTTCGCGAAAGTAAATACACGTCTTTAAAAATTCTAGGAAGGGCCATTCGCCAAAGTTTATGCTCGCGAAAAATTCTTGACAAAATAGAAAATCTGTAAAACTTCAAACTTTGAATAAAATGTAACTTTTATGGCACTTTTTAGCCTGCTAAAAGACTAATAAGTCAAAGGACAAATGTTTCAAGCCAACCCAAGAAGTATATGTGTATATGTCTCTAAGCCATTTTTTCATGTGAAAATTCTCAATTTTATGTCTTGATTCGTGAAAGTTTATGCTCGCAAAAAATATTTTTCGTTAAATTCGCGAAAGTAAATGTCGTGAATTTCGCGATTTTTCGTCCTCGCAAAAGTTTCTCCTCGAGAAAGTTTGTACGCTTAAAGTAGACCTTTTCGCCTTTCCATCCGCCATCTTGAATTGTATGCAAAAATTATGGTGGCTGAATTGCCGTGGTTAAATACCCTTAGAAAGTATGCAAAACGTATGCAAAAAGAAGGTATTAATATAAAAAAAACTTACATGCATAATTGGCATTATATTAAAGTGTAATCTTGTAGAAGAAAGATTAAATTTGCTTCTTTTGAAAACTAGAAATTATCAAATTCGCTCATCTCTTAGAAGAAGCACTTCAAAAAAACATAACATTAGACATAAACTCAAGCTGAAAAATCACCCGCAAAGGTACAAATATAATCCTTATTCAGCTGACGGTAAATTATTCTCCTGGGAATGGAACCGCCCAAATGGATCAAATCAAAACATTGTGACGTCATAATTACTGCTTTCAGATTGCAATTTAATCAGGATAGAAGATAGGAAATAGAAAATACGGGGGAAATAAGAGAGGATGCATCCTGGTGGATGATATTGTTTGCCAGCCGTGCTGGTGGGATTTTAGATTCAAGTGTCCCGCATCTTTTTTTATGCCGTCAGTGATTTGTTATGCAGTTATGGTAAATTATGGCTGTTATTCATTAGATTGTCACCTTCCCCGCCTAAAGATGTATTCATGGTATTTTCAAAACAATAACTGTGAAAAAAACTATCAGTCAATATTTTTAAGTTTTTGTAGCGCATTTTATAGCTCTTTTTGGCCTGATTCAAGGTACACTTGAAATCAGTGCTTATAAATAGGAATAATCAGAAAACACCTACCGTCAAAATAGGCCTCTTACTTATCAGGATGTCATGTTCAATAGTTGAACAATTCAACCTTAAAGTAATGACACATCAATGCATAATTATCATAGTGTGCACCATTTTTTTTCTTATCATTGTTTTGATGCTGTAGTTTTTTGATTATTCAACATGACATATCATGATTTGCAAAATGTCTATTGGAGCAGGGGGGGCACCACAGTGGGCCCAGAGGTGGAAATAGGGAAAAAACGAAAGTTAAAATTTTGCTTTATTAATATAATTTATGGAATCTTGAATAAATTTCTGATCAGATGCCAAAGTTTCAGGTCTGTATCTGATTTGTAACTCAAGTTATGTGGCTCCAAAGTTGACTGAAAACCAGATTTTGATGAAAAATCAAAAAAAGTGAAAAATGCATATTTTTGAAGATTCTGAACTAAATTCAGCTTCTAAATCAGTTCATTTTGTGTGATTACCTTAGAGACATTATATTCTAAAGAGAAATTGCTTAAAAGTATGTATAAATGTCCAAGAGCGAGAAAAAACTCAAATTTTCAATCGAAATTCTCATCACGAAAATGCTTAAGGTAACCACAAATGTCCAAATATCTCGAAAACCGCTAAGTGTCACATATCAAACCATATATGTTTTGAAAACTACAGACACTAACCTTTCTAAAAATGCTGGAGTTTTGATGTGACACTTAGCGGTTTAAAAGTTCAAATTTTGCCTGCATTTTCCAAGCTAAAAAACTCAATTTTCATGATAAATCTCAAAAGAAAGTCAAAAGTTGAAGTCTACTATGTTCTATCTCATGTAATGTGACCCTAGAGCTCTATGAAAGCCTTTATAATACAAAAATTGTAAGAAATAGTTTTTTGTTGCTCTCCCTCTCCCTATTTCCAAACTTTTGCCATCTGGGCCCAGTGTGGGCACGCAGTTACTACAAGACAGTATGACACTTACTACCGTGGTGGTACTGTATTCACAAAAAATTTGTTAAAAAAAATATTTTTGTTATAAATGGACGAAAATTTTTTTTTTTCTCAGACCCAACTTTGAAATTATGCTTTCCCTAATTATCATTAAAATGTTCTCAACAGCTGTTAACCAAGTAAATTAAAAGAAAATCTAGCACAAAAATGGCTTTAGGTTGAAAAATAATCGCAATTTAGGGTAATTTCGAGCATGTTTTTGATGATATCACTCAAAAAAAGGGGTGGTACCTGGAAATCTTTTCTGAAAACAGTTACTACCAAGGTGTAATAACTGCAAAGGGTGGTGGTCCTGAAAAAAAAGTGCTGAAAAAGCATTTACATCATGTCTTGTAGTAACTGCGTGCCCCCCTGATTGGAGTTACTTTCATAAGCAAACGGTAACTTTCATAGCCTTCAATAGTTGGCACTAACTTTTGGTCTGTAATTTAGAAATTACACAATAGTTTGCTAGATTATGATATAAGTAAGTTATGTTCTGGCTTTCTGACTTATAGATAAGTCAGGAACCAGAAATATTTGTGATTTAGAGGCTTTAAAATTTGCTACACAGAGTAACCCCAAATCATGGTATACTATAAGTTAAAAAAAGAATAGAATGGTTTAAGAATAACTCAGCTGAATACTAAAATAAAATTTATGTTTTTCTCTTTTTCTTTCTAGGTAATGTTGGTTACTGTTATTTTTTGAATCATTTGTGATTGGATTTATTTTTGTGTTATTTTGTGTAAAGGTCTGAGCTTTAGTTTTAAGCATAGACACATAAGTATGTGGCAACAGAATCCAGGTTGGGGCTGGCCACCTAATCAATATAATCAGTATTCTCAACAACAAGGTATGTATTTAAAGTTAAACATTGATGATATTGTTTTATTTCAATAAAGATCTTTGGATATCAAACTATAAATTGTTTTTCGTTTCTTTCAGGCAATTCAGCTGAAAATTGGGCCGCTGCAGCAGCACTATGGGCTCAGCAACGACAAATGCAAGATCAGTATCCACAAAGTGGAGGAGAGAGACCACCAGAACCCCCAGGTCCTCCCCCAGATGCTCCATCCCTACCTAATGATCAAAATGAGAACAAAGTTGAGGTTCATGATTACAACCATGGAGCAGCAAATGAACAGACTCAAGTGTTTGATTACCAACACCAAAATGCACCAGCCGAACCACAACCACCTCCAGACTCTAATGTCATTGATTATAATCACGGAAAATCAGAGATGCCACCTGTAGATCAATACCAGTATAATAATTGGGACTACAATCAGCAGAACTGGCAAGATCCAGCAGTTTATCAACAACAGCAACAGCAGTGGGCTGACTGGAATCAACAGCAACACAATCAACACAATGACAATCATCATAACCATGAACAAAATGGTGGCAACTTTCATCACCAGCAGGATTATGATCAAAATGACGGACGTAGTAGGGACCGTAATCACACTCATCATAATCATGGGTATAGCGACCAATCAGGAAATAATACACCGGGTAAGTTGTCAGTTAAAGATAAAACAAAAAAATGCGTAGTAGCTTTTTTCTCTTCTAGACAAAAGATTAGCTGGGATTTCTGTTTTGGTAACAATTCAAAAAATACAATCAAAATGTTAAAAAAATGCCCATCAATTTAATAATGAGTGAAAGTCAGGAAATTTTGTAAGGTTGTATTGTAGTAATCCAAAGACATCTGTCCAGGTTAACCACTTTCAGCTCCATTCCATGACCAGGTTTGATATTTCTTTCCAGATCCTGTTGAGATGAAGAAGAAATCTTTGCCTCTGTGGTTGAGGGATGGTCTTGAGAAATTGGAAAAGAACAAACAAAAACAAGAGAAGAAAGTCATTCCGAGTGCTAAGAGCATCTCAGGATATCAACATGGTTCACCAACATCTTCGCCGGAAAAAGAGGAGGTATCCATCAATTTGTATCAAACATAAAATTTAAAAAAAACTTTTTCTTTTTAGTCATAAGAGGATTAATTGGAAATTTTGTCAATTCTCCCATCTTGCCCCGTCCCTAAACTTCAGTTCATCTGCAAATAGATAATAGTCGATATAAAAGAGTTGTCTAATCGCCTGATCTCTACACTGAAAGAAGTTTACCATTTCTAACCCAGAACCATAACATCGCATCAATAATATCTAAGAATCGATACAACGAGTTTAATTTTCCACTTGTAGAGTGATGCAGAACTAAGCGACAAAAGTGATAATGAAGGGACATCGTCCCCAGTGAAACATCCACTATCCCCTCCAGCTCGTCGTCAAAAACATTCATCATCTGAAGACGAAGAAATTTCTGAAGAGGAGAAACAGCGCAGAACTGTAAGTTTTCATTCTATATTCAGATGCATTATAATTTTGAATGTTTGTTTTTAAAATGCCATTTATCATTTATCAATTTTACCTATGAATTTGACATATTTTTCGGCAACTCTTATTACTTAGTTCACATCAATCTTTTCAGTTCTGTATTTTTGGCATATTTTTTGTTTACTGTATGACCTTCATGATTGACTTTAATTGCAGATGTTGAAAATAAAAACTTGGATGACAGAAACCCTCTTAAAGGTTACAAATTCTGAGTTAACGAATGTTTGTGAAGAGGTTTTCTTTGAGATGAAACGATCAGGTGAGTTTATCAATCAAACCCTCTCTCCCTCCCTCTCCCTCTCTACATCCCAGATGAGATTTTTTCGTGTGTTGGTATTTGTGTAAGTAAAAGGAGAGACGACACAAAGATTTCGAATCTATTTAAAGTTGTAAATTAATATAAATCAAGAAAGTACATTTCCAAAACCATTTTCTTATACATTGGTTGTCATTTGTATTTATTAGCAAAGACAGCGATTTACAGACCTATCTACTATTTTGATTTTAACTGGAAATTTATTTGCGATTCTCTAACAGATTTTTCACGTATTGCACTCCAAGCTACCCTCTGACATATTTTGCTTTTATTGGACTTATATATTCTTATAGCAAAGAACAAGGCAACCAATGTTCGACGTTCTGGAGGTTTGGAGTCTCTCCGTTCGATAGGTAAGTTCCTGTAGTTTTGTGAGGAAGCAAGAGGAAGGAGGCTTGGAGTAGATATCAGAATGAATAAAGTGTTTGATTTTCAAACCCGAGTGACGTGCATATACGTTCGAAATCAGCCAATATACCGACTCCCAGACTTAAAGCTAAAACTCCTGACCAGTTAATGTTACCGAATCCGTTGTTCAAGTTTTAGAATTCAAAAAAAAAAAATTGATTCAAAGTTTTTAACCTGGAAAGGTTAAGAATAGTAGCTCCTCAAAAGTGAAAATCAACACGCATATTTTCTTCAGGTGAAGATGACGTCACGAGTAGTGAAGAGGAAGAAGAACCAATCAAACCTCCTCCACGAAAATCTCGTTTCGATGAAAAACCATCTTCGTTACCAAGGAAACCAAAAGCAACAACAGACGAGGAGGATACATCTCCCGCCCAAAAACCTACCAAAGCTGAACACGACATTAGGAAAGATGTACCTGTTGTCATTTCAAAGGACTCTAAAATTAAAGATAAGAGCGAGAAACGTAACAACGAGGAGAAAACGAGTAAACGCAAAGACGTTGATAAGAAAAAGAGCCCGCAACATAAGAGTTCCAAAAAGAAAAAGAAGAGGAAATATTCGGACAGTGAGTCGGACAGATCGGACGATTCGTATTACAGTTCGGACGAAGAAAGTGATCATAAGAAAAGTCGTAGTAAGAAATCTTCTAAACGCCACCGCTCGGACAGTCGTTCGCCCGTGCGTAAAAGTCGAAAGAAATCGAAATACGACTCGGATGATAGCGATCATTACGAAGAGAAACGAAGCAAGAAAAAGAAGAAAAAGGAACGCTATTCATCGGACGAGGAAAGTTATGATAGTGATTATTCTTCTCAACGTAAGAAAAAATCCAAGGGTAAGAAGCATAAACAAAGAGACCGATCTATATCCAGGTAAGCTTGGTATATTTAATAATTACGCATTCATTCTATTAATTCCCTTCCACAACGGTTTTATCTCAATCATTCAAAAAGTTAGCTAGATGATACTGTCATACTGTGTTTTATTCACGAAATCTTGACCAAAGGGACCATTCACAAAGTACGTACGCTCGAAAATGGCAAATTTTTGACTCCCCCTCCCCCTTGTAACGCTTTCGTACGCTTTATGTGTACCCCCCCCATTCAGCGTACGTACGCTTTTTATTTTTAGTACACCCCCCCCCTAACCAAAGTCGAAACTTGAAACTCTAGTAACAGTAGAATACATATGTAGGTATCCAATCGTATTTATAACAAAGTCTCAAGAAATTAAAAGAATCTAAGGTGAAAAAAAATACCAAAGGAGAAATGAAAAATAACAATCGCAAAAACAATTTTTTGATGTGAAAATATTGCGTTTTTCTCTCAAAAAAGACAGTTTAGGAAAAATTACGAGCGTACCTACTTCTCCTCAAGGACCCCCCTCCCCCCACGTACGCTTTCGTACGCTTTTGGGGGCACCCCCTCCCCCTCAAGAGCGTAGGTACTTTTTGAATGGTCCCAAACCTCTAATTTTGTAAGACTACAATGAATAAGTCGCATAAATCGTTTTGATTGTATTGAGTTAGATTTCATCTCATCAAGTCAAATTGGAACCCATGGCACCTTCTTACGCTTCTTTATGTTCATAAATATGTTAAATTCATTCACTTTAGCCTAAAGAGGTTCAGTTCGCGTCTTTGTTCAAGTTTTTTATCTTTCAAATATGTAGGTCACCGAAGCGCTCGAAGAAGAAAAAGTGACCCATGTGATAGGTAAGTTAGGCTATTACTTGCAGAGTGCAGTTTGGGTTGAACTGACTAGACTTTCTTTAAAAGGTGATCAGGAACCACTGCTAGTGCTCAGGTTATCGGATCGTGGCAGCATGGAGGATATATATACAGAGATAAAGATTTATCCCAAAAACGACATTCTTTGAAACTTTCAAACGGGACATTCAGTGATTATAGAATATTATGAACATTTTTTAGATTTTTTCTTTAATTTTGTAAAATTTGTACAAAGAAGGTGAAAGGAAAGAATATTTTTACCAATTTATATCCATTTGTGTTTACGTTCTTCTTACAAATATTGAAAAGGAAAATTGACAACTTCCAATTCTTCAGAATTCGAACAAGTTTGAAGAAATTGATTTTCGGATATTCTAGAATAAAACATCTCTACAAAAACTTTCGATTTTGGATTGTTTATTTCGACAACAATTTACAATAAATTATAAAGCAATAGATTAGTATTTAAATATATTAGTATCTGTTCATTATAACATTATTTTTGCTTCTGCTGCCTGCTACGGCACGGAACCAAATCTTGTAGTAGTAGCGATTATTGTGATACACTCTCAGTGTCTTTGTGTTCTCACTGTTCCCCAGCTCCATATGTTCTAATGACGTCACGGATAGGTGCTCGGCACATGGGGCAAGTCTGTCCGTTCATTTTCAAATGTAATGCACAAGAGTGACATGCGCACATGTGTCCACATTGATAGAAAACTGTATCAATTGATTGGTCGATGCAAATAGCACATTGTCCTCTCTGGACAGGTGTTGTGTGGTTGTTTTGTTGAATGTTCAGGATGGCACTTGACGTTGGACGATCTTGTTGGTCTAAAACAGAATGCAAATTTGTATTAAGAGTTATGTTACCGAATACTTCCAGTAACATCTGTGCAATTCAGCCCGACAGAAAGAATTCAATAATATTGGGTTGGTACGATGATGATAATAGTAGTAAGATTAATTTACGTTGGAAAATTGTTGCGAATTCTGTGTTTAAGGTTCAAAAACCGTAGATAACTTCTTTCATTGAAGAAACTTACCTGGTTTACTAGCGAGATAGTCGCTCATGAAAGCCTGAAAGACAGCTGCAACTTCTTGTCTAACAGCGCGTTGAGTATCAAGTTGTACTTCCATCGTCATTCGAAGAAGTTGTTTCATTTCGTTCAGTTCTTGTTTAAGCTCTTGAATCTCGTGTGGTGAGCTGGCTCCTCTTTCGTTGATTGTTCTTAATGACGTTGGGCGTTGAATCGGAGGACGTTGTCTTGGTTGTTGAGAGCGAACGAATGGGCGTGGCGTTGTGGTGTTTCCACCTAATGACTCCACACGTTGCTGAAATAGGCAAACTTAATTAATAACTAAATTTTCAAACTTGATTTTTGTATGTCACGCTTTGATTAACTTGGTTGGTTTTTTAAAAGCAGAAAAAATGTCTTAGATTAATGTAATTGTAATTTCGAAAGGTTTGGATGTTAAGATTCTTACCTGAACCATATTCTCCAATTCATCACGGAAATCGTCTTGTAGCATATTACTGACAACTTGTAGACTTTGTAGACGAGTGATGTCAGTAGCTATGCTTTCTGTTAAGATTTGTACACTTGCTTGCACTGTTGATTGAAGTAATGCTGGATCAACCAAAGGCGTTGTCGAAGGTGTGGATGTCCCAGGTAATGGTGGTGGCGGTGGCGGGTTCGATGTTCGGCTGGCGGGAGTAGATTCTTGAGGTTGTACACTGTAAAATAAATATTAATAATGTCGAATGACATTTAAGTATCTTAGCAACAAAACTTTGAAAACAAGAACCAAGGCGATTTTATGCATTTAGAGAAGTGTATATTAAAATATCTTTCTTGGGAAATTTAACCCAGCGCATAGAGAAGTCATCTGTAAGTTAATTAGAGAGTTTTTTTTACCTTGACTGTTGTCTTTGTTGTCGTTGAGCGATCTGTCTACTGAGTTGGTCTCGGAAAGATCCTCGTGCTGGTTCCGTTCGATTATTGTCATACCTTCTTGGGACGGGTCTTCTAGTCCCTCTTGTATTGCTGTTTGAGCTTCTTGCTGTTGGTGCAGTAGACCGTCCACTTAATGTCGCTTCAAGCTGACGTCGAAATCCATTTTGTATCGCGGAGCTTACTCTGCTAAGTTGTAGAAGGGATTGGACGTCATTTGCGACTGTTTCAGGTCTGTTTTGAGCTTCTTCTTCGGCCCTTTCTTGTTGCGTTGGCCCATTGATTGCACGCTCAAAGAAGTTCTCGATACTAGCTCTCGCATTACCCCCTGTTACTGGTCGCTCTCCAAGTTGGATTCTTCTAAGTTCTAAAAATCTTTCACTGTAAAGAAAAAATAGATTTTATGATTGATTCGGAAATTTTCGAAATATTTATCACGCCTTTTTTCCTTTTCGTTATGATCGAATAAGATAATATATAACTAGCGGTCCCAGACCTTTAACTGATTAAAATGATAAATCATATTTAGGACCTTCAAATCCGTTGGGAAAGTATCATTTACTCATACTTCTAATATCTTTCATCGTGGAATAACTTGACTGACAAAATGTGTTTTTTTTCTCTATTTTGCGATTAGTTTTATGACGTGTTAATGAATTTTCAACAGGGGGGATTTCACTATTCTTAGTTTCAATAAAACAGGCTGAAAACTGTTGCTTTTGAATGAAATAGTACACACCGTAATAAACAAAGCACACATACCTGGTAATTCTTTGCAAAAGCTGATCTAGACCATTCAGAACATTTGAGTTCTGTATCGAAGTAGGAGCGATGGGTGAATCTAAAGTGGACGATCGGGATGATGATGAAATTGATCTGAAGAGAAGTTGAAGTGGTGTAGCTAATCCTGACGAAATATTTGATTCGGTACTATTCCTTCGAGTGCTTGTGTTTGAGTTTTCCGTTGATACACTGAAGGATGAGGAGCAGGATGATTTGATGTCTTCGATTGTTTTATTAGTCGTTGATGTTTCTTCTTGGCGCTCTTGAAGCTCCTCTGTGTTTGTTTGTGTATCAACCATAATAGAAGATGTTGGAAGAGTCTCCATGTTGCTTTTTTCTTTCTGAGGATGACTTGATTTTGATCTATCTGTATGTAGTAAAGTTTATTTAGTGATGCACTTTGACTTGCAAACTTAAAAGCAATGGTTCATATTATATATGTTAAAAGGTGCTTAAACTACAAATTCTCAAAATAGTTTTGAAAGCCAAGTCAGCAAAAATTCGTCTAAAATTGTGTCGATTAGGTAACAAATTTGTTTGTAATCTCAAAGATTACTCAAGGGAAGGTTCCCTCGTCAAATTCTCGCCGAGTTCAGCACTTTCGTTTTCATTCAAAAAAAATCATAACAAAACTAGCCTGTGTACCACTTGCTAGCCTTTACTCGCATCTAGATTTCCGGTTAAATCGGACTATTCCGCTTATGTTATGTCAGCCGGTACTCGGTATTTTGGCGCGAAAAGATGTAAACAGTGTGCTCGGAAATTTTTATCGTGGATCACTTTTTGCTTCTCCCTCCTTTTTTTTCTGTCAAAAATCTACCAAAAAGAATTTGATTTCATTATATATTGGTAAGTATAATATCTGTTTATTAAACCCATAATTCTTGATTGAGTAAAATTAACTTGAGTCTGAAGTTCCGCGCACTTCCAATCAAAACAATACTTACCTTACCGGTACCCGGGGCCAGGGTCCTAAACTCTACAGTGTAGCTCTAAAGCTCTAAAACAGCATCTAATAACATGAAAACCAGAATATGATTCTTCAATGGGAATCAAAACTATAAAGTGCACTTACAAACATCAATTTGTCAGATCTAACAAAATTTATAACGGCACTGTCATCATTATTGACAATAAAACAAACAATATTCTGTCAAGAGCCTTATAAACATTCCAACAACTTCCATCAAAATGATCTATCACAGCTCAGTCTACCATTTTTAGCGCGGTCCGAGGATTGAGCCGGGAACTCTCGCAGAGCGCCCAAGCTCCCGCGCGGCGCGCACCACTGGGATGAAAAACTTCAATCTGTCAATCATTTTCTCAAGCGAAGAGTACGCGAAGCGATTCTAGCTTTATGATAGTGCCGTGGATCATCAATGGATAGTATTCAATTATCATTATCCCTTTTTTCATTCCTAGAACTTTTGCAAAAAAAAGGAAAAATAGAAAAGTTGTATTTTTTACTGCTCTATTCACATACTGAATTTGAAAGATCTTCTATCTATGTGGCTTTTTTTTGCAAACTTCAAAAAACTGATTTTTGTCCCGCCTTTGAGAGATTTTGGCTCAAGTGCTTGAGTGCAGCATAGGGTACAAAGTCCAAATATGCGTTTCCTGTAATTTTTGTATGAAGAGTCAGGTCTACACTGCTCTATCGAACCGATTTTCGTTATCGAACCAGCGAACAAAATCGAACAAAATCGAACGAAAGCTGTTCGATTACGGAACCCGATCGAACAGCTATCCAACTTTACAAAAGTTTCTTGATAAGTTCGATTTAATTTGATGAGTTTTCTTTGTTCGATGAAGTTCGATTGATGTTCAATGAGTTTGATTTAAGTTCAATGTGGTTCGATGGTTGTGTCGGATTAATTCTACTTTTCTTTACCTTTCAGAAAATTACAAGGTTGTTTAATCAAAACACAGGCACCGAATGCTTCTTTCTTTAAAGGAAGTAATAAAGATTAGAATCTTTTTTTTTTTACAAATTAAACGACCAAAGAGCTTGTAAAAGCTCCAACTTGTCTCATCCAATGGGATAGATATAGGACTTTCACTGATAGCGTGCCTTTTTTAACTGTTTGTTTTCATTCAAAATGACCGGACACCTATTGGAGAATTAAAGAACGCCTGCCGCCTAACCACCTATTGCCAATGGGATTAACAAATAACGAGTGTGTAACTTGCTGCGCGAGTGACATCAAATGCTCCATCGTTTTGCCACTAATTTGGTCTTCTTTGTACCAGCCATTCGCCTTTGTTCCACTACGGATTTTTTTAATATTTCAATTTAAAAGCTTACTCAGTGCAAAAGAGAAATTGTGTATTTTTTAATACGCAGTTCGTCGTTCTTTATGCCGTCTGGTATAAAGGACAACACATTTCTGCTGACTCAACATTTCATTGTTAAAAAATTGCCGTTTTTGGCATGCAATAGTTGCTGAAAAGAGCAATAATTGCCAATTTTATCTTAAACACCCAACTGCTTGCTGTGTCTTGCTAAATGCTTTTTGAAAGAAACCCTGAACCTAACTGATAAGATCGAAATAATAAAAAATAAAAAAAATTGAAAAGGTCAAAAAGGAAGAATCGAAAGGTCGACATTTGGCCATCTACAACCCTGACTGAAAGTGACTTTACCACCCCCTTACTGATTCATTCCTCATTGTTGGACCTACCCCGGTGGGGTGGAGGTCCTATAAATTAACCTGTGTTTGTTCGTTCGTTTGTTCGTTCGTTTGTTCGTTCGTTCGTTCGTTCGTTCGTTCGTTCGTTCGTTCGTTCGTTCGTTCGTTCGTTCGTTCGTTCGTTCGTTCGTTCGTTCGTTCGTTCGTTCGTTCGTTCGTTCGTTCGTTCGTTCGTTCGTTCGTTCGTTCGTTCGTTCGTTCGTTCGTTCGTTCGTTCGTTCGTTCGTTTGTTCGTTCGATTTTTTTTTCTAAACGAAGAAAATGTCACCTTAGAGCGCGATGGTTTCAGTTTTCTAGAAACACTTATCATTTTTTAGGCGGAAAAACGAATCTTAATCTATAAGAATCACTATTTATAAGCATAGATCAATGTTCTTAGCATTATTATTTTTATTATTAGTTTTTCTAAAAGAAGAAAATGTCACGGTAGAGCGCAATGGTTTGAGTTATCTGGAAACCTTATTTATTTAAAAGCTGTACATTTTTCTGATAGTGGATTGTTTTTATAAAGAAAAGCGTTTAATAGCTTTTTTATTTCTTCTTCAAAAATCTTTTTCAATAGTGTTGATAGTTTCTCCCAATAGATAGATATGCTTTCATTTTTCTTTATTTTTTTGTATTTTGACCAGTTATGTCTTATGTGTTTCATTGTTTCAATGTTCAATGATTAGTTTGATAACCAGGTACTCTTAGGTTCCAAATAAACGGGGGCTCGAATAAACGGGGGGGTTGGAAAATTTTCTAGATTTTAATAAACGGGGGGACCTAATTGCCGGGGGGTTGGAAATTGTACTTCTCAAACCCAAAAATAAGGTAAAAATAGGCTAGAATCAGGCTATTTAGAGCAAAATAAGGGGCCTTCTCTTTGACAGCTGAAAATATTCTTAGAGATTAATAAACGGGGGGGTCCTAATAAGGTCCTGGGGGGTTGGAAAATTTTCGAAAAATTAACAAGCGGGGGGGCCGTTTATTTGGAACCTAAGAGTAGGTCCATAAAAGTATCACTTCTTTATCCAGTAATTAACTGCCGTCAACTGCTCTAACTTGGGACTATCTGACAAAACATTGGATGGCAATTCGGCCACCATTTTACCGAACCTCCAAAGTCAGGTGGGCGGTGCGGTGGGAATTCTCTAATCGGCGTGGTCCGGTCATTTTGAATAAAGACAAAAAAGTTTAAAAGGGCGCATTATCAGTGAAAGTTATCGTGACATGTTATGACAGAAAGTATGATTGATGAACTTGGTGGAGCTATCAAAACAAATTTGTTTTTAAAGAGATATAACAGAAAGTGAAAATACAGGCCAGATATCAACAGTCCCATGTTTCGACTAATCGTCCCAAGTTATAGCAGTTGATGGTACCAATTGAACGTTCAATTGTGATCAAAGTAATCAATAATGATCGATGATAATCAAAGGTGGTTAGTGACCATTTTCGATTTGCTCAATCATTTCGATTACTTTTCAATTACCTTTGTAAAGGTAACCTTACCTTACGATTGTATCAATACCTTCGATTTTATCAAATTAGTTTCCTGTAGCAGCACGTCAAAATAATCTGAAATCAAGTTTATCTCGCCCAATTGAAACAACGCAATTCACGCGCGAAATCCACTTTCCTTTTCTCTGACTAATCAGAATGTGCGGTATGAGTTACTTGAGAAAACCCAGGCGCCAGGGAGGAGGCACACAAAATGGCTGGGAAATAAGAAGATCAATCTTATGGCTAGCGCTTCTTTTTGTGCTTTGGTTTTAGGTCAATGTTTTAGGTTTTTCTTAACCCTATTCATACAAGGTTTTAAGGGGCGGTTCAAAACTAGGGGGGGGGGCTTTTCCTGTACCACCCCTTAACTTTTGATCTAGTTGGTCTTTTTGGATGAAATTTGGCATACAAGTTCCTTGTCACATAAGGTAACTTTTGACAATTTTTTTTTGATGAAGTCACTCAGCATGCCCAAACTAAGCAATTGAAATTTTTTTTTGGACCTACCTTGGAGGTCCTATAAATTAACCGATGTCCGTCCGTATTAGCAATGCCCAAAACATGGCAGAGTCAGATTTTTTAGAAAAATTCTTTTCTGGCCAAAAATGCCGGAAATATGCTGGAAATCGCCGTTTTTGCAGATTTTCATCGGACTTTTTCCTTATAATTGGTTGTTTTTTCACACAAAAACATTGTTAATAGCAATGTCATCGATCAAGCATGGTTCAATTGTCAATAAAACCTAAAATGTGACGGCGCCTGATTTTAGAAAAACATTTTTTCCGGCCAAAAGTTTTTTCTGATTTTTTGCAGAAAGATGCGTATTCGCAATGCTCAAAACATGGCTGAGTTCGATTTTTGAGAAATTTTTTTTTTCGGTTGAAAATGCCAGAAATCGCCGTTTTTGCAGATTTCCATTAGATTTTTTCCTAATTTCTATGTTTTTCACACAAAAACATTAATGATAACAATGCTCACCATCAAGCATGATTCAATTGTCAATAAAACTGATTTTTTGCGACCAGAACTTTCTATTTTCCCCTACAACCCTTCCCTCTCCCCCCATCAATCAATGATGAATTTATTGCGTTATGCATTTTCGCTAAACGCTATATTTTTTGACTGATTTTTTTCTCCTCGCATTGCTATCCAACTTTCATCATCAGGTAGGTCCATTCAGCATCTAGCTTGTTGTTCTTATGAATAGCTATTGTATTCTAACAAAGGCTTTAGAAAAAAATGCCTGAGTCTAAAATGGTTATTTAATCCTAAATATTCAATAAATTACAGTTTAAACGATATATTTGACATAAGAAATAAGTTTGTATTGGAACAGGGTCAATTTTTGTGACACCTTAGTGTCAGAAATGATGTCATCATGCTGAAGGTGTGAAAATTTGTAGGTGTCTTTTTTTTTTTTGAAGCTAATTAAAAGTTAGGAATTCATGGCAAAAGCTCTATTATTTCAGGAGCTATTGATTTGACCTCCAAACAGAAACCACCCCTAGTATGAAAAGGGTTAAAGATATTATGATTGGTTATCAAAGTAATCAATGGGTTATCGAAGTTATCAAA
Organism: Clytia hemisphaerica; assembly: GCF_902728285.1. Lineage (NCBI taxonomy): Eukaryota > Metazoa > Cnidaria > Hydrozoa > Leptothecata > Clytiidae > Clytia > Clytia hemisphaerica. The sequence continues at coordinate 95,938 of NW_027104175.1, forward strand.
AGAATCAATAACAATCAAAATACTCAAACGGTTATAGAGTCTTTGAAAAGTTGTTAAGAAAGTGATTGACTACTATTGTTATTGCTATTTTTATTATTGTTATAATGTATACAAGTTCAAGGCACACGAGGGCCTCTGAGAACCGGATCTTGATTACAATTGTCTTGTCTAAAATCCTTTTGGATGTTATTTCCAAGCTTTGTTGATACTCACAATTGTTCTGAAATTTTAATACTCGATAATCAATAAGTGGTCGTTCGATTACTTTGATCATTATCGATTACGTTGATCATTATCTATTACTTGGATAATCAAATTTATTGATTATTACCGTCTGGTTTATAAGGGCAAAGATGTCAGAAGTGTTTGAAAAATGTAAAATCAAGGTAAAGGTTTATATCAAGGGAAAGGTTTTTTGGATCTTTAAAAGTGATTTTTTCAATTTTTCATTGTTCAATAACATGGAAAGTTCTAAAATGATCCTGCATCGATGCCGAAACAAAGCTAGAAGGAAAAAACAGAACCCCCATTGTAAGTTTGTTTACATATTACATATCTTGATTCTGCTAGTCTGCATTCTGACAGAAACCAGTTGAAAACAGCTTACTACTTTAGGTGTACAAACTTTTGTGAGCATAAACTTTCCCGAATCAAGATGTAAAATTGAGAATTTTCACTTGAAAAAATGGCTTAGAGGGACAAATACTTCTTGGATTGGCTTGAAACGTTTATCCTTTGACTTAATTAGTCTTTTAGTAGGCTAAAAAGTGCCATAAATATTTAAGTTACATTTTATTCAAAGTTTGACAGATTTTCTATTTTTTGCGAGGATAAACTTTAGCGAATGGCCCTTCCTGGAATTTTTAATTTTTAGGTCAATGTTTTTTATGTAATCAATTGGTTATCAAAGAAATGCAACCCTAGAACATACTCAAGCTATTCTATTTCTGTGAAATTAGTTTAAATTTTTCTTATTAGAAATAAATTAAATATTGATAAACATTGATACTAAACCTTAAAAAATGAAGCTGATCACCCCAGAGATTTCATGGCATCAAAAAGAGCCCATTTTTAGTGTAGATTTCTGTCCAGAAACATGGAAACTTGCATCTTGTGGAGCAGATTTTACAATAAAGGTTTGAAAAGAATATTTCTTTTAATATTTTATGTTTAGTGACTCCTTGTTAAAAATTGCCAATAGTGATTTCATTTTTAGAAGTTAAATACAAAAAATCTAAACACTGAGATTATTTTCTTTTTTACTAAAATGATGGGAAGTGAGATTAAAAACGATTGCTAAAATTTTATAGGTTTGGCAAGTCAAAGAAAAACAAGATGGAGATGACAGTATTGGGATTGAATTTTTATCAAATTTAGATCGTCATGGAAAACCTGTCAATGTTGTGAGATTTTCACCAAATGGTATATTTATTTACTATCGTATGAAGTCTTTACTATAATATCCACAGTGTTTGTTCCTTCCACATATTTCTGAGACTTAGACTTGTTGTAAATGAGTTAGGTTTTGGTTTGATAATAATAACCATGTTTCCAATTATATTTTCTTTCAGGAAAAGTCTTGGCATCTGCTGGAGATGGTATGAAATATGTTTTGTGACAATGATAAGTTTTTGGGTTTCAACCTTTACTGTTTTCTACGTCCTTTCTCTAAAAATACCATCAACTACCTTGAATTAATTTGTCACTGTTTCAAAAATTTTGAATGGGGAATCTTTTTTTCCTAATTTCCAAACTTTGAATCTTTATGAATCCACAGAAAGTTTCCCTCTTTTTTGCATTAGATGGTGCAATAGTGTTGTGGAAGCTGAATGAGAACAAGAGCAACAATATGATCGATTTTTCTGATGATTTTGGTGAAGATATTGTCAATAAAGAAACTTGGAATGTCTTCAAAATGCTACGGTATAATTATTTTTACAAACATTTTTTTTCAACAAGACTGACTTAAATTGTTTTTCTTCTCTTTTATCACCAAAGATGATATAGAACATCAGTTCGGTAATTTCGCATTTTTTGCGTTGTCATATTCCGCAGCCTTGTGAAATTCTGCAGCTTTATCGCTGCATAATTTGGCAGCCATGGCCTATGGACCAAAACCGGCATCGGAGGGCCTGGACCGGGGTCCCAAAATAATGTGCATTTTGAAGAACAACCCAAAAGGAAACTTTTCACCCTAGCATTTTAATTTCCTACCTAGCGATTATTCACAATCATTCTTGGAAGAAAATGCTACCATGTTCAAATATGCCAGATTTTGCCTAATTTTGCTTCTATTTGCGAAAATTGGTCGTCATAGTTGGTGTTCATAATCGCACACTTCCATTGGGGATGTTGCGAAAAATTGCAGCGCACGCTGAGGGAGTCGTTGCAAAAAAACGCAAAATTGCGGAATTTTGCAACGTTGCGGACCTGTGCAATTTCCCGAACTGATATGTAAATTTTATATAAGGGTATTTACGATTTTTATTAAAAAGAAAATGCACTAGCCTCTAATCAAAAATTTATGCTACTTGGTAGACATGAGAGACTGAGGGGGAACCATGGAGGGAGGTAAGCAAGTTGTCCAGCCCCTAAAAATGATGTATGATTTTGTTGTACAGAACTATAACTAATAAACCCAAAGCCATCGATTCTGATTCACACTTCACACTATTGTTATTTTCAGAGGTCACGTGGAGGATGTTTATGATTTAGCCTGGTCACCAGATAGTAATCAATTGATCACAGGCTCTGTGGATAATAGTGCTATCATATGGGATGCCAATAAAGGTATGAATTGTTTCTATTATCCTTGTTAAGTGAAACATAAAAAGCCTTGTGATGTGCAACCAAATAAAAAAAACATAACACATTTTTCTTTACGATATTTCGACCCATTATCCCATTATCGTTGGATTTTACCTTCCACGTACCTTGTTTTATTTCACTTCCAGGGCAGAGTTTAAAGATTTTGACAGATCATAAGCATTATGTTCAAGGAGTTTGTTGGGATCCAAGAGGCTTTTATATTGCAACACACTCCAGTGATAGGTTTGATAATTTCTTTTATATAACTCATGTAGTTTTAATCGAATAGAGGAATAATATTTCATTATAACCCATATTACTGAGACAGTTTTTCTGAAGACATACAAATAAGATAGTCAACTTTATATAACTTTCCTCAATATAAATTTTTTAGATCGTGTCGTTTATATGGCTCAACACATCACAAATGCTTGCATAATATCCACAGAAATACTTCATCCTACATGAAAGATGGACAGGTATCACAAAAGAAATCTTTGTTCTAAAGTTTAAGTCCTTGTTCCTTGTTCTTTTAGGCTTTCTCTAGAATATTTCGAACGGTCTTTGACTCTCTGAGTGCAAACCAACATATTTGAAAATTGACGCTTAAAATCTGATCAGAAAAAAAGAATGCCTTTATCATTAATGCCAAACTAAACTGTCTCTGAGTTTTATTTAAGTTTCAATTTTGTAGGAGTTGAAAAAGTTATCATGGAGTTACTGTCAATAATTATTGTTCTTCTTCTTCCTCCTACCTTTTAGTTAACAAAGTCGAAATTCTCCAAGATGTTTATAGATGAAACCATGCAATCATTTTTTCGAAGATGTACTTTTTCACCCGACGGCTCATTCTTATTTCTGCCAGGTAAAGTTAAGACTGTCCGTTCAATCTAACTCTTTTCGTCATCCCATTCCTAGTTAATTGCTATTTTGAGTCATATATATTTCGTTTTCAGCTGGATTGTGCGAAGGGGAAAAGAAACCAAAGAAGACTTCTTATATTTTTGCAAGAGGACACTATTCAAGGTAAGAGTCTTCTACAGTTTTTTGGGAATTTTTTCACGCCTGAAAGTTATTCTACGAGATTACTCATTTGCATTCATGATTCTTGATTCATCATTATAGAGAGAATCGACATTTTACGTGGATATCTCAGTAATATAGTACTTTAAGGCAGTCTTTTGATTGTTTTCACGGGTTACACGACTGGCTATCTATGGACGGAAAAGATGAGATGAAACGGGGATTCGAACCGTGAACCCTGCTTTGAGACACTGACGCCTTTGAACACTTGGCCATCGCTCCTTAGTTTTTCAAACTTTAAGTCCTTGTGACGATTTAGTCTTATTTATTTACCCCACCCAGGTTTGTCTCTTCACTGTTGGGTGATTTGCATGAAATTGTTCCGAAAGGCTGAAAAAATTCTCAAAAATATTCTTTTCAAAAATTTAACTTCTTTTGGTGTTTTTGTATCTTCTGGGAGTCAGGTTTTAAGAAAAAGATAGTTTCATCACACTTTACAAGCTGTTTTTCATGTTTTCAATTTTTTCCACGGGTTTTGCAGCTAAAAGTTTGTCCCGTTCGCGACAAAATTGTAGCAATGTTAACAGAGATAAAATTGTAATTCAGAACCAAATAACCTTTGGGCAATCTTCATTAACCTTTTTAGAAAAACTTTTTTATTCTAAAATAGGTCTATCAGAGTCTATGGGGGTATTATTTTGTGGTATACCATTGCACTTGAATAGGAGAAAAAACGACTCCTTAACCCTCAATAACTTTCATTTTTACAACAAACTTAAAAAATCTTGGATATCTAAAGAAGCAATATGGTGTAGATTTACCAATCAATGTAAAATTTTGTCGCGTACGGGACAAATGAAAATCCTAATTTTGTCCGGTACGCGACACACAAAGTGTGAAATATCCTGAAAAAGAAATATACGTATGGTAAAACTTTTAATGCCTTTTGATGCATACATAAGAGTGACAGTACATATTACTGATTTTGAGTATTTCAGTCCGTTGCGTACGGGACAAGTGTGATTTTTTTTCAGCATGGTAGTGTCTCAGCGCAAATTTGCTTTAAAAATTTATTTCTTTTTAGATAAAAGTGTCTGAAAAACATGAAATATGTATAGTTAGTAATCTGAAAGAGAAAAAAAACAAATTTTAAGAAGAATTTTTTTCCTCATTAATATTTGAAGCAGTGTTTATTGGAGTTGTCGTGCACGAGACAAAAAATTGGACTGCTGCGACAAAGACGCGTAGGCCTTCACTAACTGAAAATATGAGATAAAATTTTGTTGCATGCTAACAGAAAAATGCAAAAAAAGGTATGTAAATTTGTCAGGATAGGCGCATTAACTAAATGTTTAAAAATTACATATATTGGAAAACTGCGTCGCGTACGGGACAAATTTTGAGCGAAATCCAAAAAAATTCCCATGTAAGATAATCACCTGGAATTTTTTTTGCTTGTTCCAGCAAAACAACCCCATTACACTATTCTCGGGCCAAAAAAAGTTTACAGTCAGCTCAATATATTTGGAAAACCGTGCCATTTTTCATTTCGGAACAGTTTCGTGCAAATAATCCTGTTAAGACTTTTCCCTCGAGTTAATTGTTCAATACTTCCCTTCCCCTTCAGGCCAGTTCGTCAACTCCCCGGAACGAAAAAAGCAACAGTAGCGATTCGATGTTCGCCCATTTGTTATGAATTGATGGAAGATAAAGAAAAGAACCCAGAACTACAAGAAAACAACGACCATTTCAAGTAAGATCTATACGACACCCCTTTTTTAAGATTACATTGTTTAAATATACCTATAATTGTAGCAAGTGGGGTACGGGGTAATATTAGGAGTAAAGGTATCATATAAGATGGTAGGGAGTGCTTGCTCGTAAATACCTTATGGAGAGAATGAGTCAAGGTTTGTATAGTTTTTTGGAACTAATTTATGAGACTGAATAACTTTTTGTGACGAAATAGAATTAACAACAACGTGCGTCTTTTCTATCCAACAGGATTCCGTACCGTATGATATACGCTGTGGTTAGTTTGGATGCAGTGACCTTGTATGATACACAGCACTCGATGCCCATCGGATATTGTGCAAACATGCATTATGCCTCACTCACAGACGCTACTTGGTATGTATAATCTTTCGTCTTTTAAAACCTGAAGCCTCTTGACTGATAAATGTCAGATTCGATCATACTTTTCACGTTCTAGGTTATATACTACCATGTGCCTATTAAACACCCCGCTTGATAATTTTTCGATTTTTTTTCGAACCCTGGGACCTCATTAGGAAACTTCCGTCGATTGATTTTTCTTAATATTTTCATTTCAGCTATCAAAAGATAAGTCCCTTATTTCCCTCTAAATAGCCATTTTTAGTCAATAATAACTTTATTTTGGGGTATTTTGTGCTACAATTTCCCATTTCCCAATGAAATTTGTAGATCTTTTCAGCTCGGTTAGTAAGTTTTATGCTAATTTGTAGGTCGTCGGACGGTCGTTTGTTAGTAATCTCCTCCACAGACGGATATTGTTCTTTCATCAAGTTCGACGAAGGAGAGCTTGGCACTCCAATCACTTTTGATCCCATCGAATACCAAGACACCCAACTAAAGATTCGAGCCGCACAACGCAAAGAAGCCAAGAAAAAAGAATCTGAGCAACGACGCAAAGAGAAAGCTGAAGAAAAAGCTGCCAAGAAAGCAGAGGAAAAAGCCGCAGCGGCCGCTCTCTTGGCTAGTTCCCAGGCCACTTCATCACAGAATTTAGATGATAAACAACCCGATGGTGAAAGTAAGTGAATCATTTTTATACAGAGAATAAGATTATGCAAATACTGTGTGTAAATATTTGGACGTTCTTGTTGTCTCTATTGTCATTTGCTTCATATAAATGAATTTGAATTCTCTTTTGCATTAAAATTTTCGGAAATTTATCTTTTTTGGCTCATTCAAAGGTAGAATCTATTTTGATACTTTTTTTGGGCCTTATTCCTCTCTCTGAAAAAAAATCTTCTCCCAGAAATTGTTGTCACGAGCCCTAAGGTGTGGCCCCTTTCTACATTATATGAAAATCTAATAATTCCATTGTTCTTTTTACAATTGTTCTAAAAAGTAATTTTTCTTATACTACTTCTTTGCTCCAGAAAATCCTGTTCTTCCCACAGTTGATGCCAAGACACCGAAATCAAGCAAACCGGTTCTCGATAAAAATCAGCCGACCATCGAAAAACTTTTTGTGACACCTGTTCGAAAACGGAAGCGAACTTCCGAAATGTCGCCCACCATTACACCGAAAAATGAAGGTACGGAGTCTTGTTATTATAGTCTTGTTACTTATAATCGAGCGTTTCATACTACAATGGAGTCTCCAAAACTCCAACTCGCACGGGAAACACAAGTTTGTTCCGGTTTTAGAAATTTCGAGTTATGGAGTAAATTTTATAAGACATTGTTAACTGAAGGGACGAGAAAACTTTTTGAGATGAAGAGTTTTTATTGTAGATATTTTGAAATCAATGTTTTGGAAGATCATTATAGAATCGATCGTTTGGTTAGTCCTTCTACTCTTACTTCAATAAATGTTCTCAGGCTTCTCCATGATGTTCCAGAATACCATTATCATTCAATCATGTTCTGTGTTAATGTCCAATTAGTTTTGTCATCGTCAACATTATAATAGTTAATTCATGGTTAAGTTTGATCGTCTGATGAAGGTTTGTGTGACCAATACTGTCGAATCTTGGTGAACGAAACCAAGTAGATTATAGGATTAGAAAGTCCGTAGGTTCGTTGGAAGAAAACAATGACCCAAAATGCTGAGGTGACAGTTTCTTTTGAACCAAAGGCAAGGATGAAGAAGGATACTGAAATAGGGGAGAAAAAGCAACAAGTCCAGAAATTTAACCGAACAATATCGATGATAGTTTGCTTGAGTTTTTTAATCATATCCAATTCCTCAGCTTTTTCTCCGTGAATATTAATTAAACTCTTTATACGCGACTCATTACTATCGCGTATAACCATGGTCATCTTGCCCAGCACCGCAATAATGACACATGTCATTGTGCCCACACTGCCAGCATACAACCATACTTGTCTGTTGGCAACGAACACTTCTCCTTTAGTGACCTCTTGGTATCCCATGCTATAGAACAAACCCCTGATCACTATAACATTCAACAAGCCGATTAAAAGGATAGTGTAAGCAAGCCTTCGTTTTGTAACCATAGCTTTGTAGTGTAAAGCGTACTTTACTGCCAATGCTCGATCCACCGCTATAATCAGTGTGATGTTGATTGACAGGAAATAAAGCGAAATATTGAGCAATGAAAAAGCTACGCTACCTCTCGTGAGCATTTCATGGTGTCCAGTAAGTTTCAATGGAAGGATTACCAGGGCAAGTATAGGTATTGCCGAATCCACCAATGATAACATTTGGAGGAGAAAATATTGATTGTTTCTTAACCTTGCTTTGTATATGGTATATTGTACGAGAAGATGTAAAGCTAAAGTGATCAGGTGTAAAACAACAATGATAGACGGTACAAGTAATTTAATCATGTCTCTTTTCTAAGGAAAGTTGATTTGTGTAATGACCGGTTGTTACTTCTTCAAACTTTTCTACCCACCAATCTTCATGAATGAAAAATAACCCCCTCTAATCTAAGAGTCCTTGTACTTAGTTTTTTTATTGTGATATCGAATTTGATATTTGGTAATAAAAATTGAAATGGAAAATTTTAGCATAAAATATAATAGTTTTGAAGTTTGGATACTTTTTATTGTTTCAAAATCGAATTGCACATTTTCTTCTTTGAAAAAATAAACGGGATTTGATATTGCAAATTTTTGGTTCGGGAGAAGAGAAAGTCTTTCAAGGTTGATGGTGAAAGGAGGTGTGAAAATCGTCTTACAATGGAAACTCAGCAATTGTGATATATTTGACTTCGAGAACTTTGAGATTCGGATCTAAAATTTATTGTTTTGCCAAAACATTTTAAAGAAAAATAGACCTTTCGAAAAGTTTCAAAAATGAAATCCATTGATATATATAGTAACTGGCAAACTTTTTTATTTTTAGGTAGCACGACTAAATGTCCATCTACGCCCCAAAACACGCCCGCTTCAACCACCACTTCCACCAGCAATAAAACCCAACAACCCAAAGTCGATTCCCTTTTAAAATCCGTGAAAACAACTCTCCAACAAACCGGTGATAAAAAGACTCCTAAAAGAGCAACCGTTACCACGCTGCTATCTTTCTCTAACAAAGCCAATTCATCCGAAAAGAAACCGGTTGCCAAACCTCCAACTGTAAAAACACCAAAGCGGGTTACGGCGACCACTTTATTGACTTTCGGGAAAAGTGACTCAGCACCTTCTAGCGAAATCATCAAAGACAATCAAGAGATTTTGAAATCACCCGTCGAAGTCAAATCACCTTTACCTGAACCCTCAACTGTTCACGCGTCACCCCAGCAACCGCCTACTACGCCCAAATCAGTCCGTGGTACCGCCCATGCTCAAACACCGCCCCGAGGATCACCAAACAACAACCGCCCACCGAAGCGTGTACACGTGACTACTCTCCAAACGTTCAACACCTCTTCTTCTTCATCCGACACTACTAAGAAAGGTTAGCCTCCTTTACCAACCTGGCCCTACATACAATTCTTAAGTTTTTTTCTACCTGCAGCTCTAATCGATTTGACTTTCAAAATAAATACGTTGCACATATGTATAAATGATATGAAATAAAATGAATAGAAATGATGGAAATCTCGACGTAAGGTTCCCACTACATTCTTTGCCCTTACACCTTCGAAAAATGGATAAAGGGTTAGAAATCGCTATGTACCAGAGTGTATCTCACGTGTACCGTACGCCAATGAATTTCCTTAGATATGGGCTCTGTTTTAGATTCAAGTTTACGCGTTTGGTAAGGCATTGGTAACATACTAACGTAACTGATTCCATTGTTTTCATTGTTTTTTTCATTTTTAGAATCCTCTGAATCGTCGAAATCGTCCGAAAGCAAACCAGTGGAGACGATCGTTATTGATTGATTTCAAAGCGTTAATTTTTTCGTTTGTAATAAACCTTTTTTTTTCATTTGTATCTATTTCTCTTCTTTTGTTTAATAATAATATGCATCAATAGAAAAATTATTTTAAGCCTCCAAAAATGTGAGAGTGTTCCCTCTCTTCGTGTGTGGCAAACGTTTCGATCAAAGCCCTTTAAAGAAAAAGTCAAACTTTTAAAGGGACATAACAGTACTTGCGAAATTTGTGAACAAACTGTACAGTATGTGGCCCCCAAAACGGCGATCAAATTTGAAATTTCTCTCAAATCTAGAGGAAAAGAGATTTTACAAAAATTTTTGCTGCATGAAAACCTTTAACATCTCTACTTTATTTCCTGGAAGTTCTTTTTCAAAATTTTCAAATTTCAACAATATTTTTCAATCGCTTAAAGATAGGTAGCTTTTTTCTAATGGCCCCCAAAACGAAGGTTTGAAATTTTAGCGATTTCTCGAGATATCTTTAAGATATGAATACAAAATTTTGACCACAGTTTTGAAATTTGATTTAGAGGGTTTTGGGCATAAATTTCTTTAATAAAATTTTTACAGTATACCCCTGGTTGTCAAAATGCAGGTTTGGGGCCCCCAAAACGGAGGTGTAGTTTAAATCAAATTATTAAGCCCAGTGGTAATAGGGGGGAAAACTAAGAACATAGTTGTGTTTTCCCTTAAATTTACGACCCGATGGATGTAAAATTTTTGATTTTTATGAAATATTTCAAGATTTTCGATATTGCAAAGTCCAAACTGAAAATTTAGAAATTTTCAAAATGACAATTTTGATTTAACAACGTCTTAATCAAGTTTTTGAAAACAAATCTCTTTTGAAAATAGTTCCATTCATGTATGGAATAAGCTGTGAAAATTTTAGAAAAAAAGCTTAACTGAAACTGAAAATATTAAGCTTTAAAGATATTTTTCTCCTATATTTTGCAAAAAAATGACAGAATTTGCCGTTTTTGCTGATTCAGCGAAAAATTTTATATATAATGTTAATTTTTGCCTTTAACAGTCGAGTACTATTGCAAATTAGGAGAAATGCGGGTATTTCGCTTAAATAGGATGAATTATCCTAAATAAGATAAAATCGATAGCTTAGTTAGGAGAAATAGAAGAAAAAGTTGATTTTCTGAACAAATTCAGAGATCCGCGTCTTTATTACTCTCTAAATCAATTGTGCTCATACAGAAGATCATTTTAAACCAAAAGTTAGCTTCTTATCAGCGCGGAGTGAAAAAATATAAGCATTTATCCTATTTTGGATAAAATGTACTAAATAAGAGAAATAGTATTTTTGTTTACTCTCTTTCCCGTAATAAAAAAGACGAAGAATTAAAAAGGTTTGAGCGGACGAAAAGTGTCGAAAGCGTTCAATCGTGTCTGTTACAATTACTGTTTAATACATCTTAATTTCTATATCTTCAAAACATGAGTCAAGTTTTTACTAAAAGAATTAGATGTTTAACATCTGAAGTGTTTCAAGAAGCCGATTTGGAAGATATTATTCAGCACAACCGATTCAGGTTCGACAATATTCTCCGTAAAAAGCCCTTTTTAGGGTTTTATTCTACAGTCAATGGGTATCATCATTTTCACGTGAGACCCTACTCTTGCAGGATGACTTGTATGAGAGAACCAGAAAACAATTATGACCCAAAGGCGATCAAAATCCTGAAAGAAGATGGTACATGTGTTGGAAGGATACCCGCGACATGCTGCCGCAATGTATCCAAGTACATCGATCTTGGCCATATAATTAAAACCAGTGTTTACTGGAAAAATGATAAATGGCAACATGGACCCTCCATTGATTTTGGTGATGGCCCTAAACTCGTTTCTTTTTATGCTTTCGAGTTCGAATTCGTCCAGAAGAGAAACGAACTCACAGAAAAATTTCGGAATCAATTTCGCTTAGCTCAGCGGAATTCCAAGTATTTCTCTGAACTACGCATGCGTACTACTTAAAAGTTGAATAACTTCTGAACGCACGCTGACTGGTGGATCAGACTTCAAAAGCATACTATGCTGGCTCCAAATTTCTTAAATTTATGCAAAACTTGACGCGGATCTCTGAATTTGTTCAGAAAATCAACTTTTTCTTCTATTTCTCCTAACTAAGCTATCGATTTTATCTTATTTAGGATAATTCATCCTATTTAAGCGAAATACCCGCATTTCTCCTAATTTGCAATAGTACTCGACTGTTTAAGCTATTAACTCAAGATGATAGGAATAGAATTCCAAGATTTTTTCTTTTTCTCATATTTAGAATTTTCGGTTTTGTCAATGCTGATTCTAGGGCTCCAAAATACTGGTGGACCTTCAAGATGCTATATCTTTTACCCAGCCTCTAAAGTCCCAAATGTATTTGCATTTTCTGAACGGTATTAGGTGTAGAAAGTTTCCTATACCCCGTTTTCATAACTTATTTTCAATATCCAAGGAGCTAGAGTGAGTTATATGCAATTTTTATCTAATTTTGGTGTTAAAATATTTCCTTTAGACGCAAATACAGTATGTTATTTTGAATCTGTCTCAAACCAGCAAAAACATGCTCATTTTTAAGTATAACCATCATTCTTTCAAAATAAACAAAAATCGTTTAATTCTGATAAATCTACAAGTTAAAATCTTCATTTTAATGAAAACCTCCGTTTTGGGGGCCGTCTCCGTTTTGGGGGCCCTATACTGTATGCAGCGGATACAAAATCAAAACAAATGTCACATGTCAAAATAAAAAATCAAACCAAATATTTCCTAAGATTAGAAAAAGAAGATGAAGAAATGGGGGTCATTCATAAAATTCTGCTAATTTCACCACGGGGGTCATCGACTATTCTTAGTCCCCTTATTTTGCTCCAAAAAGCCTGATTTTAGCCTATATTTACCTTCTATGTAACATTTATGAAATGTCATGGTTTATTGGGTTTTGATGTGTGATTTTTTAGATACCCTTGAATTTAAAGATTAGTGATTATACAAACATATTTTCTTCTTTTTTTCCGACTCGTCACATATTGGTCAACAAGTTTGTAACTTCAGTCGGCCTCAAAAGTTTTTTCCACTTAGCTAATTTTTGATTGATTTGTTGTCATTAAAATTTCAAAGGATATAAATTATAAAGGTAAGAAGCAAGGTCTTGATTTTGGTGACCAAAGTAAAATAAGAAGGATATATCAAACTTAATCCTACTAGAATGGAAAACTTGTTTTAGCCCTTGATATCTATGGATAATTTCGGGTCAAGATGAATATTTTACAAGAATTTTTGTCATTGGATTGGTCGTTAGCTATTCAAACAAAAACTTTTATTATATTTTTCTAAAGAACGCGTCATCTCTATTGTTTTGAATAACCAATTATATGTGAGCATCTTATAAAAACTTCAACCCAACTGATAATTTCAAAGGGCCATAACAGAAGTATCCATGATGAAGTCTTTAATTAATCTGATTTTCTTTTGAGTGATATATAAAGGATAATTTACACTTGTCAAAAAATAAAGCAACTTTTCATATGGATAAAACATCTGGAATAATTTATGATAAATAAAGCTATACAAACCAAAGAAATATATAAAACCAAGGATTTTCTCAATCATTCCTACAAGATTTTTCGAAATTGAATTTCATAGAATTTCAATGGACTCGATCAACGGCTACTGTTACTTCTTGATGATGAATTTACGATAAACTCAAATCCGTCGCCGCGGACGCCCGGTTTGTTTGTTCGTTGGATAGAATCATGTCTCAGGTTATCACCGTTAAAAATGGCGTCTGGAGAATAATTGGTGAGTGACGAATCACTTGCATTGCTCGTACTTGTTGTGTAAGAAAGTTCTGAAGCGTTACGAGACGTTTGCTTCCCGTAACGGTTAGCGTAATACGGAGAAGGTTGGGAAGGAGGTTGATGGTTGTGTATTAGTAACGGCTGGCGGTCTGTCGTTGACGAATTATTTGAAGAACGGCCCTCATCGTCATAAGACGGCCCTCTGTTAGCGTATTGATAACGCGATTGTCCATATTTATTCTTATTAAACGTATTGTTTTTACCTTGGAAATGATTTCCATTGACTTGTGGATAGAAAGCATCATCATCGTCTATCCGACTGTTATAATAATTCAAATCGTCAACTAAACAACCTAACTCTAATACTTCTTGCACCGATATTGTGCGCGGATGATGGTCACTATTCGAATCAAGTTCCTCATTGTCGGTCTGTGTTCCTTCATCTATAGAATGTGTTCGTTTGATGGTGCTGATCACTTCCGCATGGCCCGTATATCCTTTCTTGTTACGGCCGCGCGTTAATAACGTACTGTCGCTACTAATTGTAGTTTCATGTAAAGGAACACCATTTTGTCGCGTCACTAGAACTGTCTCGTATTGCACGGGTTGATGTGCGTTTTTCATTTGAGGTGTAGTTGCCCCAGTTGGCGAGGAAATAAGCAATGGCTTCGCACCATCCGATTCGTCTATGCCAGCTACTTCATGTGCTGAATCGGTCAGTTTCTTGTTGCTACGGCGACGACATCGATTACAACATGCGAAGATGAGCATGTAAAGGATCATTAAGAAAATACCAAAAGCCAAACTCAAAATCAAGCACAGTACTGATTTCCGTGGGTTTTCTGTAAAGAGAGAAACAAAATATTTATCACTATTGCTATGGTTTAATACACAGTAAAAAAGTATCGAATCACATGCACGAGGAAAATGATTTTCACACTTGTGATCTTACACGTAATCACGAAATACTAGAAAACGTGGGATGATCTTTTCACAACAGTGTCAAACTGTGCAAGATCACAAATGTGAAAACCATATTTTCCACGTGCAGGACATTCAATGATTTTTGCCTGCGATAACCGTACCAATTATTATACCAATTCGACATTAATAACCAATAAGAAATGTTGTATAGAAGTTTCCGGAGTATATTGTTGCCAAATCACTTACTTTGAATGAAATCAGGAAAAGCCCTGATCTGCATGAACAAATACACTAGTTGCAGGTAGGATGAAATTTTCCGTTCTTCTGTTACCGCAATGGAGGGCGAACCACCCTTCACATTCATGGTGTCTCTAGGGCGGGAAGTGGTGGTGATGATGTTGGAACCGGGGTTGTATTGTATTCGTGGAACTGTAAAATATAAGATAAGATTTAAATTGTTGTTAATAAAACGAGCCGGTCTTTTAATTTACTTTAAAGGTTTTAAAGGTAATTTCTCAAGAATCTGAAAATAAGATACCAGCTTCACATTCTTTTCCTATTTTGCTCAAACAAAACCGTATAATTCAGCGTATCATAGGATTACTAAAGGCTTTTTAACAAAGCTCCCTTCAAATCATGAAAATGAAGAAAACACTCACTGCAGTTGTAGGAAACTTTCAAATACAAAGATGGTTTGCAGTCGTTGCTCTGAATCAAATCACTGACTTTCTCCAACTTGCAAACACCCTTCCCTGCGCACATGGAGGATATCTGTTCTCGGAGGGGCCTCCCATAACATTTTGTTGTTGTTCGGTTGACATGGCGACACAGCGATGTTGTCTCATCTAACACTTGGTACGTTGCATCCGTAATTTGTATCTCCTCGCCGTTAGCGCATTGTATAATGACGTCATCTCCATAACATCTTATCATAGAGTGAGTACCTTGGTCAACACCTAGAAATGATACGTGGTGAAAGGTAAAAATTGGTTCTATTCGGACAGCTCATCTGTTATTTCGTCGGTGATTCACGTTAATAAAATAAAATCGACTAAAGTCTCAAAATACACGCAATTTTTTTTCGAATCTCATTTCAAATTACTGTCCAAATTTTAACGAGATTGTGGAAATCTTTGAAAAAAATTGGAAAAACTTAAAATTCAGGTAAATTGTTTGGGGTAAACGAGAAATTCACACACTCGCACAATAAATATGGATTTTAAAAAGAGTTTTTTGTCAGCTTATAGGAAATGTGCAAAATCGGTCATTAAAAGCAGTCCAGCGCTAGGATAACACATTTCCAGAGTCATTTTATCATTCATGTGCGGTGAAAGAACCACACAAGCAACTGAAAAAGCTGATAAAATTTTAGCTAAGACGTTCTTTCTTTGGCGTGGTGAACCACAGATAAACCAAAAAGTATCGAAATTCAAACTACTGTCATCGATATTCCCAGGTAAAAAAGTTGTGAAATACAACAAGCGGTGCTTGCTTAGAATTTTTTTTTATAGGAACTAATACATTTTTATTTCTAGGTTTAGCCTCAACTATTCTTATTTTTCGATATTTTTTCTTACGATGGTCTCAATATTTTTAGTTTATTTACCAAATTACTAAAAAATGACTCAAAATTAGACACGATAGTATTTTTTGAATTGTCAAAGTTCAAACAATTCGGATATAAAGGGTGTCAGGAGGGAAAATTAAATATCTAATTCTCATTAATTTCTGAAATCTACGGCTTAGGTTGTTCTAGATTGTTCGAAATTGTTCCCAAGGTTTTGTCAAAACTTCGGCCTCCCTGTTCTTATAAGTAATAGACCTTCAATAAACTGGTTTATTTTCTTCATCTTTCTGGTACTCAGTCTAGTTTCAAAATATAGGGATCAAGTCTAGACATGAATAAAATCTGCACCATCTTGTGAAAGATTAGAAATGATGAAAGATGGGCGAAAGATGCGCCAAAAATAACAAAGTTGGAGGTTTAGATTATGATTAAATACTCTCTCTATAATCCACACCTACTTTCGTTGAAAAAAAAAACAATCTTCGTTTCAAGTAGAAGTTTTCATTGGAAATTATCTAAAGAAAGTATGGCAAACATATTTGGTTGGGAATTCCGCTTACGTTCAAAAAATAGGAGAATGCAACGAATGCAGGGTCGGTAAAAAAGACATTTATTCAGAATTTGTGACCCAGAACTTATAACATCTTAATATCCGTTATATTTTGAGTGGTTGGATGATCCAAAAAACCAAAAGAGAAGCTCTCAACTGTTACTCAATTTATTATAGAGACTACTTCAAAAACACGACTTTGTAGCACTTCATAAAGAAAGATCGATGAAAGGTCTTTCATAAATGATAACTGTAGAGCGGTTTGTTTTGAACAGCTTGTTGAGATCTTTATATAGATGCTGGTGAAGTGCACTACAAACCACAAACAAAGAAATCAATCTCAGATAATATTTCATTTTTGTGTTTTAAACTGAAGTATCTTTTTTTCCGAGCCTCATATTCGTTATGCAAGCCTCGTCTTATTAAGCATTTTGAAACGAAAAAATGAAATGTTGAATCAAGGTCAATCAACTGAAGATTCATAACTGAGACATAATTTGAAGAAAGTCCAAAACGGCCATGAACTCATGAGGACGGAGATGAAAATTAGAAAAACACAGAATCAAAAAACGGTAAATCAAAGACACACTTGCTGATTACATCCTCATCCACCAGAAATCATTACAATTTCTCAATCTGATAAAAACTTCACACCCCTGTCTCAGTGACTAAATGAAATTTATGAGCAAGTTGAGCAAAATGAAGGAGCTAAAACCTGAAATTTTGCATGAGCGAATCGCTTGCAGATTAAAGATCTAGTTGGGATTCTGTTCAGTGTTTAAATTTCGGGGAAAATTAAATTTAACGAATTTGATGGTTTTAGACTAATTCCGTCAAATTAGATACCTGCCAAAATTTTCATAATTGGTCAACCATCAAACTATCATCGACAATTAAACAAACATGAGAATGGATGAATACAACAAAATTGAAATGAAGGGAAGTTGTACTTAATCTATCCCCTTTTTTAGAATCAGTCAGTTATCATCTTCAAATTTGCTGATATTTTTAGCTCGTTATCTCTGCCAAGTAATTTTCGCATCAATTCGGTAAATGAGGATTTGAGTGTATTTTAAAGACAAATATAAAACCGCTTAAGTGCATGCTAATTAGTTTAATTGGATAAAGGTATTTAAAGTCGTTAAAAATCATTTAAAGATTAACCAAAAGTTTACAAAGGATTTTGCGGTAAGACAGAAAATTGGCTAAAGATTAAACGTCTTAAGCGATGAATTTAGCATTCTATGAGAATTTGAGTGACACTTGAAATCTCTAGACCATAGTTAGATCACAAAAATGAGATTTGAAATTAAAAAAAGAGAATTTGGTAATTTTCAATAAGATTACAACGACCTTATCATAATGTCTAACTAATCCAGAATGTCCACTGCTTTTTGACACGAACACGCCTATCAACCTTTATAGCAGAATCAGTTTGAATCTATCCAAGGTGCGAATTACTTCCAATTTTTACATTCGGCAAGCAGTTTGGATACATATTTTAGGTCGTGTATCAACTAAAGCTTCATCCAAATCCCCTTTAATTTGCAAGAATTGTAGCTTTCGGCAAAAGGCTTGATTAAAGCCAAACTGGGATCTATTTACGGTAAATTTGTAAGAGGGGCAAATTGATTAATAAACCTGGGAGATTAATCTCAATTTTATTTTAATTCTACGTACTTTAAGATGGGTTTGTGTTTAGATTAAGGCTCTGTTTACTTTTCACGTGTAGTTGTTTTATTTGTTGATTAAAACAGTGTTTACATCATCAAGGAGTTTTGTTTGAGCAATTTAACGAACGGCCAAAACATTTTGTAACGTTTATTTGAAAATCAAAACGCGAATTTACCTCTGTTTAAGGGATTGGATAAACACTTAATCGATGATTTGCACGTGAGAAAAGGAGGCCCATTAGAAATGACGTCAAGTTTGAGAAAAATGAACCAGACCCTATTTTTGAAGATTGAGTCTTACTGTCATATTGTTCGGGTAATTTATGTCAAGCTCACGCCAAGCTTATTTCTTATCAACTAAATTTTCATCTTAATTTTATGGTCGAGGTCAAGTTATATCATCCAAAGTTGTGTCAAATTTGAGAAAATTTAATGTAGCAAGATCAAAATTTCCCTTGTGAGGACTTAAAATACCAGAAAAATAGTTTCGATCTTAACACTCTTCCAAGTCAATAATTTAACGTTTTTTGGCAAATATCGCCCAAAAATGCTAAAAACTTTCAAAAAAATGCCATTTTTTGCTGACTTGGAATATCGTTAAAAACATTTCAGGATGGTTTTCCCCAACAATAGTAAGAATATACTTGATGAAAAAGAAAAATACAATTCTTATTTTTAGAAGGGTATAGAAAAGTTGAAAACAAAATAAACTACAATTGTACTATTGTACGAAGCATATTGCCGGTGGTAGCTCGCGTAGAGACCTTTTTTTCTGAATGGATAGTCTGACAGACAGGGCTTACATTGATGAAAGTACCAGTAAGCAAGTTTTTTAGGCTACAGTAGTAGGTTAAATTTTGAGGGAATTTTCGAATGTAGTTATATAAGAAGGGTGATAGAATGACACGGGTATAATATAACTTGCATTATGTAACATCAGGTCACACTCTAACACTCACTTCAATGAAATTAAACACATAAGAACTCTCTCTCTAAGATCTTATCAAGTCTATTCAATCGATAAACGGATCTATCGAATTAAGAAGAGTATTTAGTCATCAAAAACCCATTAATGTAATTAATTTTTTGATCTTATCTCTATTTTGCCTCAATTCAAAAGCAATGCGAGGTTGAAAAGGAGAGAATTTTCCCAGGTCCTTTAAAAAGGAATACTCGTAATGTTACGTTCAGTGAAAAAAAATTTTCTTGATGACCCATTGAAGTTTAAAGGTTCTTCGTGACACATTGGATTACGCTTTCTTGAGCGCCAGGCTGTAAACCTCTCTAATGTTAAGTTTCTGGTTTATTACCGCCTACTCTACCCAAATCGATTTGCAATCCAAAATAAGAAGGCAGCGCATGCTTACTTTGTCAACTCAAATATTGCGCGCAGGAAAAGAAAATGTTAGCCCTGGGTTTACAAACATATATATAGGTGGACTAAGCAAAAGACATCAAAATCAAAAAAGTACTTTTAAAGTTCGGATAACCCAGGATAACCAGGCTGAAAAATGATTAAAAAGTAGGTTTAGGTTTTCGTGAGAACTGTCTGAATTTGCAAAGTAACTGAAATATACTTTGTACAAAAATTATCGAGTCCCTCGTGTGAGAAATTTGAGCGAAAATAAAACACAGGTTGTGTGTCAAGTAGTTTTGACTATGCGAGGGAGACAAGGAGATTTTACTTTGTGGTTTGTCTCGCTTGTTGAACCTCATAAAAACATGTGGTGGTGTTTTCTATGTTGAATGTCGCGTCTTTCTCTTACGTAAATTATTTTAACGGCTAAATTCCTACAGATATATTTTCCTATCCTAAATTTCTTAGACTAAGGTTCTTCGATTGAAACAGGAAAATAGAATCATTGGATCATGACAAATGGTGAAATTGTAGGTTCATGCAAATTACAGTATGGGCACTTTTTTCTTTTCTCTCTCGTGAATCGAGCGGTTTTTAGCACATTCAAACATAATAGATATATTAGTATCAGTTTGTTAGACAACGGTTTTATAAGAAGACCGCGTCAATGAAAGTCTTTACACTATAGAATGGAGATGGGCTGTCTCCTGTATTTAGATTCGAACTGTTTACACGTGCGTTTAACAGCATGAAATTCCGTATTACACACTCTGTATTTGTATGTTGTGATATAACTAGAATATTGCTTTCCCATATTTGTTAAAAAATATGCTACACTGGAAGGGCATTTAATGCAATCTATTTCCAGAATTAGAGAACCATAAAAGGGGATTTTGCTCAAACGCTGAAGTCGCGTTAATCGAGGAATATCTGAAAACAGATGAAGTCTCCATAACTCGAACCCGCACGGGGAACACAAATTGGTTCGAGTTAAGGAGTAAGACATTCGAGTTACAGTATATAGGTTCGAGTTAAAGGGACTCGTAATTCAAACCTAAGATAATTCTTCCTGATGTGCATTATATATTTAGCTGTCAGTAATTTGACAGTAACACCTTTTCATGTTCAAAAGAGTTAAGAACGAGAGGGCTTATTTGATGTTTGGGGAGGTAATAAACCATCAAAGCACGACATCCTTTTATGACAATACATGGCAATTATAACGGAAGGAAAGCCCTTCTTACGAAAAGATTAATGATATTAGAAAAAATCTTCAATATAAAATAGGAGAAGAGGCAGAGCTGTTTCATTATACATGTGAATTTTAGTTTTCGTCAAAAAGGAAAGCTTTGACCGAAATATTCATGAAACTACTAAATTTTCTAAGAAGTAAAGAGGTTCTGATTTTCGAGAGTATAAAAAGAAAACATAAGTGGATTAGGAAAGATTCAGATTATGTTTAGAAGATTTAATAGCTGTTTCGAAAAATTTCATCAAAACTTAGAAGAGCCTTTTCAGACTTTCGCCTTTTGTTAAGAAACCGCGAAACCTTCATAGAAACAGATAGAAATAATTCATTGATGAGTAAAAGATTTTGAAAAAAGTACTTTGAGAATGAAACAGAAAAGCAGTGAATAATAACTTAACTGTAGATAAACCGCGTAAGTCTTCGCATCAAAGGGCTTCAAACTATAAAAAGAAGATCTTTTAAAGGAAAAAACTTCACTGTCGCTCAGCAGTAATAAGAAAAAGACCTCATGTTAGATTGTAAATGAGGTTGGTGTCGGTTCAAAAAGCCACCGCTTAGTCACGTCATAGAAGAGCGCTTCCATCAGGGAATAGCAAGTACACGCAAACACTTCAATGGCGTTGCAAGCTCTTCGTGTGAATGCTTTAATGCCGGTATTAACGGATAAAGAAACAAAAACTCAAATAGTGCTTTGAGAGTAAAAAAGGGGCTCGCATTTTTAACAATGGTATGGAAACGATAGGGTGCCTGTGTATACGTCTATACATCGAAAAGGTTTTTAAATGTTTTCAAAATACATGAAATAACACATCATCGAATTACTTGTGAACAATTTAAGGATTAAAATATGTTTTCTCAAGCTCAATACACTTGTCGGAGTCCAAAGTTAACTTTAAAATAAACCGTAGAAATAAGGAGCCGAGAAACATGGCTTCTAGACTATAAACACTATATTTACACTCTAGGATTGCGGATATAGACACTGTATTGTCACTGTAGGAGCATGAATACATAGCAACACGTTCTTACTATAAAGCAATTATAAAACATCCTCAGAGCAATATTTCAATATTCGACGATGAGTATATTTCTGAATGCATATTATAAATACCAGGAAATTACTATCAGTGTATCAAAAAGAGGAGTTGACTTCACATTAGAGCGGATGTATAGAAATACTGTTACAACATTTTTTTTTCTTTTCTATTTCCTGTGCACGAGAGTCGATGGTTATGCATTGTTGACAAAAAAAAACACGAGATAAACATTAAACTTAACTTAACGCTTCGTTATATCTTATATCTGTAAATATATATTCTGTAAAAACACCTCAACCCCACGTTATACTTATTACTAAAGGTATGTGATACAGTTATTAAAGGCGGGTCAAGGCGGGCATTAAGTAATTAAGATTTATTAAATACCGCGTAATTAATTAAAAGAATTACATGTGAAATGCAATTTGATGCTATGATCGAAAAAATGTCTAAGCTATACAGAAGTTTCTGATAAAAAACGAAACTAAAACTGTTTATAACAACAGAATCAAACGAAACCCCCCCCCCCTCATTTAGCTTACAAATATATTCGAAAACTTTCGCAGTATCAAAAGTCTACGCGCCTAAATGTAAGCAACCTCAAAAATTTTACATAATATTTTTGGAAAGGCCGTCTTATAAACTGAGGGACTTGAGGATGTTGTCAATGGATTGAAAAAATGAAGAAATAGACAAGTACCTTGTGAGGAGGCATTGCCAAGCAGCAAAACCACCAGTAAACACCATCTGATGAAAACCAAAAACATTTTCCATCAACTCTCAGTAGAGAGAAATCATTTACCAACCATCCAGCACAACATCAACCAGTAAAAGCTTTTACTTTCCTTTGCGTTCTAGTTGTAAGAGAATAGAGAGAAGATTGCTGAATGAAATAATCAACTTATCTAAGATGAATAGCCTCTGCTTGCCTCTTTAGCACGGCATTAACAAGACTTTCTTTTCTCCTTCTATCTTTCTCTCTTATCGTAATTTACATCGGTATGTAATCAAAATATTCTATTTCCTGTTAATGACTGCACACATAGTAAGAGCATACGCAAACGAAAAATGTTTATTATGCAGGTATATGTGACCCTCCAAACGATTTGGAGTACATTAAAAACGAGACCGGTCTTGGTGCGGTCGTGCTCGTGCCGCTTTCCGACTGGTTAATTGTGCGAGTAAAAGTTGAAAAAAGCGGCCAGAAGACCGCACAGTACCGTACGGTCCGTGCGTACAAAACACCGACTAGAGCGGACGATGGTGCGGTCCCCGTCGACTAAAGCGGACGATGGTGCGGTCCCCGCCGTTTGTTTATATTTCTTTCGGTTGCCGTAAGAATTTCAGCCTCGAGTTCAAGCAAGCAAAACAACAACGGACAACTCGCAAGCAAAATGGAAGGATGGGAAAAATAGATTCTTGTATGGGAAATGGGAGTTCGCTTGAAATTTATGTTCTGTTTTATTTTCCTCGTCATTGGTTTTTGACTATCAGGGAAGATTTCTGCTTTCAGATTTGTCCTGAAGTTGTATTCAGATTTCTTTGCTTTGCTTGCACCCACCACCAGATGTGGCAACAGGAAGATAGAAAAACAGCATTTGCATTTGAAACTCAAGAATTTAGAAATACTAATTATGGATAGGATACAACTCTTGTTTGCTCAATTGACTTACACTTCTGTCTCTTGACAAAATTATTTGGTTGTAGATTCTTTTCTTAACAGGCCAAACAAAGAGGTTTCTTGCAATTGGAATAAAGGATATAACAAAAGAAAGAGTCGGTTGGTTGTTAAAGTTGTCTGATTTTTTATTTATGAAGCAATTTGTGGTTATTTTTCTGGAAGGCGCTTGGTGACACAAGCAGAACAAAATTTCGGTCAAAGCAATTGTGAAAAACTCTTGGTGATTTTTTAGCTTAAAATACAAAGTTTTAACTGGGTTTTTACAGTTAGAGGCGACAATCACAAATATATTCATGTTGCATCCTTGTTGGTTCTAAAAAGTGAGTTGGTCGGTAGTGCGGAAAGTTTTTCGGGTTCATAAAATTGGTCTGTGAGGCGGAAGAAAAATGTTCGATAGCCAGCCAGCCAAAACGTCTGCGTGTTTTGCATGGTTTCAAATTATAACCTTTGACACAAAATGCTGCATGTAGCTAATGATAAACAAAGTTAGAATGCTTCAAATGCGCTAGAAATTGGTCACAAAAATTGGTAATAATAAAATAAGCAATAAGCAAAAGAAACGACATTGACACCAAACGTCCGACAAATTTACTGACTCTCCAACTCAATTTTCAAGAGTCGGTTGGGGGACGCGAAACAAAGATATTTGTGATTGCTGCCTTAAAATTCTTAGTAAAACAAAATAAAGTTCTCCAGCTTATTAATTTATGTGTTAGTACAGTAGTCAATAAAATTAGTCAGAAACTCAGAAAGTTATTGTGAATATATACAAATCACCCAATCAGCTAGAGGACTTCTAGGCATACAGTACAAACTTTCGTGATTTTTGGAAATTTTGGCCACCAAATCAAAAAAGTAAATGTAATTTTTACAATTTTTTGACCTCACAAAAATTTCTGCTTTCGGAAGTTAGTACATCTAAAGTAGTCATCACAGCTTATCAGTGTTGTTACAAAATATTATTTTACAATTTTTGACACCAAAAATGCAGCAAAACGGTAAAAGATAACAAGTTCATTCAATATATATGATATAATCAGTAAATATAAATGTGTTCACCATGTATATGTTTACGATTATATCATAAATTACTTTAAGAAAACCCTAATTGATTTCAAGCAGGAATTCAAAAAGAATTTAACAGAAGGCTACTTATTGGATCTTTATTTTAGAATAGTAGAGAAGATAAATTTTTTCTGATCTAAAGAATTCTTATGTCCTTTCTTTTGTCTGTTTATCTAAAAACCTGGAATTGAGTCATCAAATTTAAAATTTGAAATCACAAACCTAAAAAAACTTAATGAAAAGAGAGTTTTTATGTGTTATGGCTTGTGGGGAAAGATGGCTGGACTGACAGTAACACTACCCTATTAGTATTTTTACAATGCTTTTCTTCATTTTCAGAGTTAATAACAAAGAATGAACTGATGGTGGAGTCCAGTTTGGAAAATGGACAATGCAATATGCTATGCTATGGAAAGGAACTATATACAGCATGAAACTGTTTCAACACTAAAAAGAAAATATAAAAAGCAGTATAATCATCTCAATCCGAGTTCAAGGAGCAACCAAATCTTCAGTGCCATGTTTACAAAATTGACGTATTTCTTTCCGAAGATATTCTGCGCGTGCTTGGGTAAACCCCTTTGGTTCCACAATATCTGGTAGCTCTGCTGTTACAACTGGTGGTTTACGCTTTCTAAAAACCGAGATTTTTACTGGTTCTGAATCCAGAGTCTCATAGCATGATACAATCCCTGGTTCATCTTTTGACATGCGAAAATGATGGTACTTTAGCATGTCCTTGAACTTCTTGAACTTCAGGGTTTTTTCAAAGTGATGCGACCAATCGTACGTCTTTACGGTCATGTCCTTGTTGTGATTTCCGACAAGAACGGCAAAGTTACACTTGGTGCCATCACAGACATCGGCAATTTCGTACAGGGATGAAACATACGTTTTCCTCAACTTCTTCTTGAAGCTACCGAAACACCTTCAAAGAAATTGAATGGTTAAATAAAATTGGAAAATTCGATAATGTACGGTAGAGACTATTAATTTTTTGACACAACAAAAATTGCAAATGATGGCTTCATGATATCGTATAAACACTTATATTATATATACTATTGTATGATTATGATAGGTATACGCACAATATATCTTAGATAACAATGAGAATCTTATGGCTTGTAGAATAGAGTTTAATTGCGTTTGTGTAATAATTTGGAGGGTGGATTCTTCATGAGACGAGAAATAAAAAAGGATAATAAGCTATGGAAATTTTATACTCTTTCATGCTTTAAATGTAGGAGGGGGTTACCTTAAAGGAAGAAATTTTGGCGGAAAGAAAATTTGGCGAATTTGACTGAAATCCGCCAAAATTTCTTTTTCCGCCATCCGCCAAATTAAATTCCCGCCAAATTAAACATTTTGAAAATATGATCTCTTTTAAGGTGTTTTTGCTATTTTTTCGCTGTTTTGACGCCATCTTAAGGTTAAATTTTTAAGCGACCGCCAAATTAAATTCCCCCCAAATTTAGTTTTTTCGTCCATCCGCCAAATTAAATTCCCTCTGAAAAAACCTTTTTGGCCATCCGCCAAATTAAATTCCCGCCAAAATATCTTCCTTTAAGGTACTTTGCATTTTTATAGAGAGCAAAAAGTTACCTCAAGACTTTTGAATACTGACATCATCAAATTAGAAGAGTCACCCGAAAAATGAGGTTAAATTAAAGTTAGGAAAACTTGTAACAGTTTTGTGATTTTTTTATCCTCAACTCGTACAGAGATGCTCATAAATTGGAGGTGCTGGTGATGAATATGCTCTAGCATTATTTTCCCATTATTTTCTTCCAAAAGTTTCAAGGTAACCCAGCTTAAACCTCTATCTCAAAAAATATCTTCGAGGAATTTAGAATAGAAAAGTATGTAGAACCTGTCGCAGCTGAACTTTGTATGCCCAGCAATCATGAAGCTATATTCTATTTTCTCGTGAAGGCCATTCAAAATTCGCCACATGAGATACCACAGGAAGGCATTATTCTTATTCTGCCCTAAAAATCAAAAAAAAAATCAGACTTAATACAACTGTCTGGAAATTAGTGTGACATACATAAAATTTTGAGCTGAATTTGATAAAAGGATGTAATACTTTCAGAAAATATGGAGGGTACTTAGCGTTAAAATGGGACTAAAAATTTTTTTTGTCCAGGCATATCATAAAATCCAGCTAAAACCCTGTAAAATCCCAAAATCTTAAATTTAGCATAACTTTTGATCTAGGCATCCAACTGACTTCAAATTTTGACAGGTTTTAGGTATCAATAATAAATTTCAAAAAATATTCAAAAAATTTTCAAAAACTGCTGACGTCATCAAAAATGACGTCATTGTTTTTTGAAAAAATTTACTCATTTTCTGCATGGATTTTAATCGTCAATTTTATTAGTATGTTAAAAACCGGCAAATATGTCAAATATATTTATTTTGGCTTTTAGAAATTCAAAACAGAATTGAAAAATCTCCATTCGTTCAACTTTAATTGCTATTTTATTGAAAAGTACTTTTTCATTGGTCAGCGATAAGTGTGAAAGTTTGTGATGACGTCATCACCTTTATAATGACGTCAGCAACCCAAATTTTTTTCTATGAACTCTTTTTATGGTAGAGAACATTTCTGCCAAATTTCAAGTCCATATCTTTTCTAGATCAAAAGTTATGCAAGGCTGGTGGAAAACACCCCCTCCCCCTTGAGAATACAAAATCCGAAAAAGCCTGATAATAATAGGGTTAATTTTATGGCACTTTTAAAAAAGTTTTGAGTTTCTAAAAAAAAGTGCGCACAAAGGGTTAAAAATAAAAATTGAATGAGAAAAAATAAAAATTGAAAAAATCATTCAAAAAAGTCGAGTAAAGAAAGAACTCAGACCCACGTCAACATGAAAAAAATTCAGAATCCTGCAAAATCGAAGCAAAATCATTTAAAAAAAAGTCTGAAAAAAATCAAAATATCAAAATTTCCGAAAACTTACCGGAGCAGTTATCGGCGTGTAGATAAGCTTCGGTTTCTCCCATTCCATACCGTTCGAAAAAATAATGTAGATAGCTTATCGTGGCGTTTGCACCTTTTCCGGTCGTACATATCTCATCTATCAAAAAGTTATATTGCAAATTGAGGCCGTCGTTACAGATGCCGAAAATTCCACACTTTCTAGGAGTTTTAAAAAAAATTGGCCCAGGCTGCATTGGATTCGATGGATAAT
This sequence comes from Clytia hemisphaerica, assembly GCF_902728285.1. Classification (NCBI taxonomy): domain Eukaryota; kingdom Metazoa; phylum Cnidaria; class Hydrozoa; order Leptothecata; family Clytiidae; genus Clytia; species Clytia hemisphaerica. The sequence goes on from NW_027104175.1 coordinate 123,945, forward strand.
GAGTTTGTTGGGCATAGTCCCATGAATAATGTGCCATTTTATTGAAGGAGCAGGGCGCGTGTTGACTAAATGCATCATTAAAACCCTCAGCTTGCGCTCCTGCTTTTTCAACTTGGGCTCTGTAGTAACGGGCTTCTTGGGTGGCAAGGATGATATGTGCCTCGTGTGCATTCTGTGTCTCGTCGTCATTGTCATCTTCATTAACATGTGCACGGAGAAGCCGCTCGTTGTTTTGTTGACATTGCCAGCACAAATCGCCCATGGGTTTTGTTATTGAAACATTTGGCAATTGGGTTTTCCACAGGTGCGAAAAAGAACTTGACCCCATGAATTGTAGATCACTGTCGATGCAAAGCTGACGATAAATATTATAAACACTTTCTTTTGTCTCATAAGACGGTATCAAAAGTTTTTTGGCGTCTTCGTCGCGATAGTTGGCGACGCGACCAGGAAGGGGGACAGCATTTGCCATTGCATAGTTCTCAACAAAATTTTTAGCCATCTCCCTAGTCTCCAAAGAAAACACGTTGTGGGGTAGCCTATTAGTATTGCCATGTGTGCGAGGCACAGGTCCTTTTTCCTCAAAATGCTTTGATACGGTTGAAAAAAGTTTTTTCGAAAAGGCATGCGAAAAGTAATAGAAATCCCGACACACACGAATGCCACGAAGAGAGTATTCCAGATGCTCACCAGTTTTCCCTTTTTGGGATAATAAAAACCCAATGATAACCATGTCGCGTTCAGTCTCATGAAGCTCTAGCATAGTATCACGTAGCTCTTCAATTTCGGCTCTGGAAAACGGTAGGTGACATGCTGAAGACCCTTCACCGAGCTTACAACAATGCTCTCTATAAAACTTCTCCCTTCGTTCCACCTCAGCAGTATCTGTTACACGTTCCTCAGACATGGTTTTCAAAAGTTATTACTAAAAATGACGAGGACAGGATAGAAAGGACGCGAAAGGAAATACACAATGAATTTTGTAATAGCAGTTAAATTTATTTCGTTTGATAAATTTCGGACGTACTAGGAATTTCAAAACGTTCGAATACAAGAAATACAACTTTTCGGACGTCAAAGGAAGCAAGGGATTCGAAGACATTCGAAAGTTTGACGTTCGAATATGACATTCTAATACTTTAAAAGGCCAAAACGTTCGAAAATGTGACGTTCGAATACTTTAAAGGGCCAAAACGTTCGAAAGTGTAACGTTCGATTTTTTTAAAGGTCAAAACGTTCGAATCAGCTGAGCTATAAAAGAAACTGTTTCCGAGCTGTATAATTTGAACTTATTCGGTTTAAAGTGACAAATCAGCTGATTTACTTCCGTGTTGAATAAAATCACATAACATTAACGAAAATGGAAAAGTGGACTTTGATGTATTTCTCCATTGACGAATCGACGTATCCTATTCTCACAAGCCGTGTACAGTGGATAGAAAAAGGGAAGGTTGGCAATGTGTTGGATGGAAATAAAATGATCCGTGGAGAAGTGTTGGGAACGAGAAGTAAGTTTCTCAGCAGGAGCTTCCTGTTGATATTTAGACAAAAATTTTATCACTTATGAGTTCCCCCGATTAGCTTTTGTTAATTTTCGGTAATTTTGTTTGATAATATTCATTCTGTACAACTTTTCATTTTCATTTTGTCACCTCTCCTTGTATTTATGAATAAGAAAGACTGATCAGGGATTCATGTTTTTTTTCTCTATAAGCATAACTTAAATTGGCCATGGTTGAATTTAAGAGCTACGATAGTAAAAGAATTGGCTAATTTAACATCCCGAGCCTTGGCAACCTGATATACTTATTCAAGAAAAGTGTACACTATCATATTTATTTCTTTAACAGGGACGAAAGGTGAACTAATCGAATTTGATTTGGAATGGCAAAAGAAAAAAGCTGAACAGACTAATGAGGTATAAAAATTTATTTCTCGATTTTTTCTTCCTTCTTTATTTGATCGGATCGGATGAAGTCTTTGCGATGCTTGTAGAATTAAAACGGTAACGGATTAAGAGAAGCGATTCACGTTTGCGTTCAATAGCGTCTGCGATTATTCGATGGTTTTCGAGTTAAATCGTTTTCGATAACGAATTGAGAGAAGCGATTCTTGTTTACGTTCAAAAGCGTCTGCGATTATTCGGTGGTTTTCGAGTTAAATCGTTTTCGATAACAGATTGAGAGAAGCGATTCTTGTTTGCGTTCAATAGCGTCTGCGATTATTCGGTGGTCTTCGAGTAAAATAGTTTCGATAACGGATTGAGAGAAGCGATTCTTGTTTTCGTTCAATAGCGTCTGTTTCATCTGAAATAAAGGAAGAAGATAGCTTAGTTTGTTGGTCAAAAAATTTTCCTAACATTTAGTGAAGAGAAAAATAATACATGTTTTTTATAAGCATACAAAAAACCAAAAGCTGGCGCGGAAATGCTTGGCTCGAGAGATTAACAAAGCTGAAAAATATTATCATTCAAGTAGAGGCCACTATATCCAATGAAGTATAAGCCCGAAGGGCTAGAAATGACAGATTGAAACTAAAATTTACCACTAAATTTCGAAAAAAATATCAATCGTAAAGAAAGGAATTGCTAGATTCAATCTGTCGTCAAAAATGCGGCGCATTTTTTAAGGCTTCACTTTTTCTTGCCTGAGAAAGGTTAGAGATTAAAAGGGATAATCGGATGGTTTGAGATATTTTGCCTATAGACAGCTTCTAGGATTTTAGGAAAAACTCCTAAATTTTTCGGTGTACTTATTTTCCTGACTCAAGTTATACCACTTTGAAATTTTGAACCTTTGCTTGAAAACAATAGAAAAAAGTGTGAAAAGTCCCTGAAAAGTCCCATTTTTCGAGATTTCAAATTGGTATAACTTGAGTTAAGAAAATAAATACACCGAAAAATTTAGAGGTTTTTCCTAAAATCCTAGAAGCTATCTGCAGGCAAAATATCTCAGACCATCTGATTATCCCTTTAATTTAACTCTACTTTGGGCTTTAAACTCAATGACTATATCTTCCCTTGTACAAGAAGTTGTGCAAGGGATTTTATGAATTAATTATTGCTCATCTGAAAATTTTCAATTTTGTTTGAAGTTTGTTAAAGCTGGCAGTTAAATGTACTATCATTTTTTAGAACTCAACTCTGGTAAAGTCAACATCACCAAAATCAACCACAAAAACAAAGTCAAAACACGTTGCGGAGCCATCAAAGTCCAAAAAGGTTGCCAAGGTATCAACATCTAAGCAGTGTGGTGCCCTGTCCAAAAAGGTTGTTGAGCCATCAAATTCAAAACAGGTTGCCAAGCCACCAAAGACTACAACAAAGGTCACGGAGCCAACAAAGTTAACCAAGAAAAAGGTCACCAAGTCATCACATTCGAAACAGGCCACCGAACCACCAAAATCAAAAAAGATTGTTGTCGAGCCAGCAAAGTCAAAGCAAGAAACATCAACTACCAACAAAAGTAAATCAAAACTAGTAAGATACTTACAGTTATTGTAATAGATATTCAAAATTGACTTTAGTATTTCCCCATCATGTGTAGTGGTCCAAGTCTAGAAGAAAAATAAATTTGTAACAATTTAAAGATAATTTTGGGTTACTTTGAGAAGTTATCATGATGTTTAATTTTGGGAAGTGAAAAAGGTCATATTCTGGTAAGAGCTGATATTTTGAAAATATTAGAAAATTCTTGAAAACTAGTTTTTGCCAAAATAAGTACTTATAATAAATATTTTTTTCAAGTAAGAACAAGTAATGACCATGAAAACTATTATTTGTTAGGTGATGGATGGAAAACCAAAATCTAAATCAAAAGCAGCTAAATCTGAAAGAGCTAAAGACTCAGTTAAAGATAGCAGTGGTCCAGAACCGGTAAGATACTTACAATTATTAGATATTGCTAATAGAGTTTCCAAAATCTTGTTCCAAGTTTGTCACAGCTCCTAAGTTTGTATTCAGAAGATCCACAAGAACTGAAAGTGAGAAGGAAGACAAGGACTTATCTTTTTATCACTGTTTATTTTTGGACAGGCAAATTTTGACAGGAAAGTAATTCATAATCTTAATTCAAATCAGTTTTAGAGGATTTTTACATTTAGTAGAATCAGAGGAATGTAAAGAGATGGAAAAACAGCTTTTCTGATTACTCAAAGTTCAACGATCACTTCTATTGAAAATTCTATTGTAAAAACATTGATTAGGTCATTAAATGAAAGTCTAGAAAAGACGGCTCGCCATACAAATCGGACGGTTTCTACATGATTTGACGATAAAAATGAAAATTTGTTTTTCCTTTTTTGCCGATTACTAGTTCAATTTTTAAGAATAAGGAGCAATATTTTTACCAATGTATAACAAAAGAAATTCTTAATGCAATGATATTAAATTGGTTCTTGTAAAACTGTCAGAAGTCAAGTAAAATCAAGATGAAGTTATAATTTTCTCGAGCTCTAGCTTTCCATATTATGGTGCGGTCATGATGCGGTTATATCAGTAGAATCGCTAGGAAATTCTGAGCAAGAAGATATAGGTACCTTTTCGTATAGGATAGGTGTACCCAAAATATAAGCCCTAAAAGTTTGCGCATAATCAGGCTTGAAACAAAAGAATTTTGTCACAACACGCTAATTATGCAGATTTTTTATAGCGACAACAAAAGAAACCTATTTACTCGACATAAACTCCCTTAAGGGCAAGAGACCTGGTATATGACGAGCCGTTTTTCCATTGTTTTCAAGAAGCTGTTTTTCCATCTCTTTACATTCCTCTGGTAGAATAATGACTTGTTTTATTCAGAGCTCGCGTTTTCATTTTTATAGGATCGAAAAATGAGTCAAGGAGAGAAAGATGTTGTGAAAGCCTTCCACCACCGCCAAAGTAGTAAGATGGAAAAGTTCAACGGGTTCTTAGTTGAAAAGGTTGTATTATCCAAAAAGAAAAAGGTTAAAGCAAAAGATCCACGAAACTTTTTAGAAAAACCTAAAAGAAAGTCATCATCACCATCACTGTCACCGTCACCCTTGCCTTTGGTGTCAGAATCAGGTTTACGACGGTCTTTGTCACCATGGTCACCTTCAAAGATACCATCGCTATCTCGGTCCCCATCACGTTTACGTTCATTGTCATCTTCAAGCTCGTTAACATTATCATCTTTACTGTCAAGCTCGTGTACATCATCATCTTTACCATCACATCCACGTTCACCGAAAGCGAAACTTCTGGAGACTCCGTCAACTGTGGACAGGTTATCTCCATTGTCTTCAACAGCTAATTCGCCATCCTTTGGTCAAGAATTATCAAATGTGTCGTTTACTACACCAGCAGCAAAAAGCCCAAGACAACTGAAATCAAGAAAATCACCAATTGCAAATAACCAGGCTGTGGCTGTACAAACATCACCAACAGTTGATTCCATCATCCAAAGAAATGGCACCCCTGATTTTTCAAGACTATTTGGTTCTACTCAATCAACCCCGTTCAATCACAAAAACATGCAAATTGAAGATCTACGTCGTGACATTACAGAATGGAAAGAACAGATGAGTAATCAATTGACAGAAATCAAATGTCTTTTAACAAATTTGACTTCTCCTCCACGTAAGGACAGCAACGAAGGCGTCATCGATGTTACACAAATGGACAAGTATATCCACACTGATAACTTCGCTCAAAGCTTTCTCGCTCAACTACAACCTGAATTACTGTCAGGTTCACTCAATCAACAACATCAACAAGGAGCGTCAAACCATCACCAACAACAATCTTTGAACCATCATCAACAACAGCCGTCACCACACAACAATCAGCAACAACGAGCCTCATACCTTCAGCAAGACTATTCAAATCAGCTTCCATCATCAAACCAGTCTTCTCAAGAGAGTGATATCAATCATACAGTATCTAAATCAGAGAAAAAGGATATGATCAAGTTAGCATCTGATCACGGACTTGTATTAATCAAAGCCAAATTTTCCATCAGAGAAATTCTAACCTGCAACATCAATGGCCGACAAAAATTTAAACCATTCGATCACAGAGTTATATCGTGCATTCTCAATGAAGTCAATAGCAAGTACAGAGTTCCAGAATATTTGGAGGAAGATGTGCAAAAGGGCATAACAGCAAAATTAAAGCGTTTTCGACAAAGTCTACGGGAAAAACTGACAAAGGAAAATAAACTTCATGAATTTTTAGAATAAAATTTCAAAATTTTAGACATCTAGTTCCAATAGTGCACCTTAAAGGTTTTATTTTCACATAAGTGTTCCCGCCTCATACCAGGAGTCTTTCCGACCAATCTTGCTCCACATTTGTGTCAATTCAATATAAAAACGCTTGTAAATCAAAATTGATAAGTGAGCAAAGAATATAACTCTTATTAAAAAACAAAACCTTTAAGTGTACACTTTACTGAGCCAGTTGTGTTTATTTAATTTTGCAAGTTTTTGGTTAAATTATGCAAAATTAAGCAGAATTAAGTAATGTTGATCCTTTAAAAGATTACAAAATTAAATAAACATCTATACAATAGCTAATTTTGATTTTTTTACGATTCATGTCCGTTAAACTATCAGCGAGTCCATTAGTTTGATGGCTTTTATAAACGTTTTGAAAGTTTCCCAACTCAAAAAAATTTAGACTTACATTTTACAATTATGTGACCCAAATTTCTCAAGTGACTGGTCTGTAGCCAACCTTTTTGAATGCCCGATGAACAATACATCCATCTTCCCTTAAAATAAAGACAAAGGAATTTCAATTACTTTAGCATTTGAAATGTTTTGCAACTATGAGACTTTTAGGAGATTTTACATTCTTATGAGATGCTACTCGATACAATCTATTTTTTCTTCTTGATGGTTCTGCAAATGCTCCTTTCTAATATTTGATTGTTTTTTTTATTTCGATGAAAAAGTTGATTTTTGTTCTGATTTTTAATCGACAAAATATTTATTTACTTTGGTTATTTATGATATAATGATTAGTGAATCAATTATTAAATTTGGCAGGAGCTATTTCAGTGAATTTTGTGTTAATTCACCAAAGTTTGTTCCTTTAAGGTATCTCAAATATTTTGATTAAAGTTTTGTAAATATTGTATTTTAAGGTTCACAAATGCAAAAATTAATTTTCTTTATGAATATTGTATATTATAGGTATACTGTAAAAGTAAAAGTTGTAGTTTTTTTCCAGAAAATTTTGAATCATTTTGTTCTTTTATTTATTTAGATACTTATTTTTCTAATTCCAAATTCACAAGAAAAGGTTTTGTAAGCCTACTTTAATTATTGAATAGAAATGTTTGTATTATTCTTGCAAATTACCCGTACTTTGAAATGCATGCTTGTCATTATATCTTAACTTTTAAAAATTATTCTAGTGAAAAATAGTCAGTTTTTTCCACGCCCACATCTTTTTTGCAGCAGCCACTAACTACCCACAATATTTTTCTAGACCCCTAAGATTTTATCTGGATATACCAGACGTCATTCCAGATCCACAAGATTATTTCACAAACAAGATTTTCTTTGGGACCCACAAGGACGAACATGCAAAAGGCAGTAGGGCTCAATCCACGAGAGCATGTAATTAATCATTCTCAGTAAGAGAATAAAGCTTAGATCACAAATAACTATTGTTTGTATTGTCTGATTATAATTGCACAAGAATTCTATTTCAAAATAATAACAAAGATAATATTCCATTTCCTGTTTTTGCGGAAATGTTTTAGGCAGTCATTCAAAAAATTCTGTTCGCGTCGCAAAGGGTGTTAAAAATACATGCGGGCGGTCGGACAGGCTGCCGAAAAAATTCCCAGGTTTTTTTTTAAAAGCTACACTATAAAAGAACAAATTGCTTTTCTTTGATTTCTTTCGAATCTCCACACCGGAAAATGAGCGGGTGGGTGACACAAGGAGAAAATTTTTTCGATGACCGCCGTATTACCTCTATTCCTTAGTCATAACAGAATTCCAACCAGACGTCCGCGCTCGATAGAATCGATCATCGGAATGGCTTGATGACGGATCGATGGATTACTTAACGATCCGAATGGGAGATAGATGGAAGATTCAGCCATTAAAAAGTCTTGAGTATCGATCCTTCGATGATCCATTATCGAGCTAGTATTTCAATCGAGTATATCCATTCGTCATTGATCGTTAATCGATTGTTAATCGATTCGTCATCGATTGTTAATCGGTTCGTCATCGATTGTTAATCAGATCGTCATCGATTGTTAATCAGATCGTCATCGATTGTTAATCGATTGTTAATCGATTGGTTATCGATTGTGATAATTAATCATGAGCTTAAAAAAATCTTGAGTATGGATCCTCTATCGATCTCCCATCCGGATCGTTAAGTAATCCATCGATCACATATCGACCCGTCATCGAACTGTTCCGATGATCGATCCTATCGAGCGCGGACGTCTGGTTCCAAGAACCACAGTGACTAACATTCCACACACAAACACAGCAAAACAGTGTGCCCTTTATTTGCAATTTCTGTCAGATTTCATTTCTGCCCAACTGTTAGTTTTGAAGTTCATTTAGATTCAGACAATTTTTTGCCAACCACTAACATTTTTTTACCTAAAAACTACACAAACACAAGTTATTTGTGATCGTGGCCTTATTCAATTGATTCATTTTTTCATTCAGTAGTGTGGCAAGTATAAATTTTCTCTGTATTTGTCAAAGGCAGCTTAACCTTGGTCATGAAAGCATTAAACATTGCTTGTATAAAATTCAATTTTGATTAGAGCCTATTTTCTTGTAAGGAGAAAAAAGTTAATAGTTTAAAATAGCAGGATTGCCACTTACAGTATAGCTATGTACGCTTTCTTTTTGTGAAGTTTCTTCCATGTGTAGTTTCTTCCATGTGTATAGTTTCCTCCAGTCCAGTGAACCTCCAGCTTGAATATTCTAAGTAAAAGAACTTGCGATGTTCGATGCTCACATGTGAATTCTTGAGTTCGAGCTTTGTATATTTTGCCGAACATTATAAAATCCCCGAACAGTCATGTAAAAAACCATTCCGTAAAATGTTTTCTGTTTGTTATGATTTCTCGTTTGCCGGCAAACGTTTCGAGCGGCAAAATGTCCGCACCATGACCGCACTGAATACCGCACTTATTAAAATGGTGCTCTTTAGTGACCGATCGAGTGCGTTTGAATGGATTTTTAGAAAAGATTTTTGGATGATTTCTGGCCGATACAAAGGTACCATTTGACCGCACGGTAAATCGTTTCGCCGCTTTTTTGCCGCACATTTTATCGATCTGTCCGCACCAAGACCGGTCTCATTTTTAATGTACTCCAAATCGCTTGGGGGGTCACATATATTACACCTTACTTTCAACAAAAGGTTAACAGGTAGGGGGGCTTCAATGCACAAACGGGGGTCCAACCTGGGGTACGCTAACCTTGTACATCGATGGGTGTGTGCCGCTAGGCTCGAAAAGTTGATCCTAAAAGGTACAGAGTTTTTGCTGCTGCGGTGATGAACCATCGCCACATTCCTATTTCATCTTTTCGCCTGAGTACCGGAGGTCCAAGTATCAAACCCAATAATGTAGAAACTATAACGGTATTGACGAAAAATCCCTCTATTATCATTCACCCATCGATTCATCCAGACAAAGAGAGAAAACATTTCACCAAAAGAGCCAAACAAAATTTTATGATAACTCTAACATAATATCTACCGTAGCCTCTTAGACATATCAACAATTTCAAAACAACAAAAAGTGACATTTTTCTCATTACTTTGCAACCTCTTTCATAACACCAGACGTGACGAAAGAGGCGTACAACATTCCTTCTATAAAAAGTATCTCCGTCCGTACGTCCGTCCGTCCGTACGCTTATTAATAAAAGGTTGTAAAGTTTGTTACATCTGTTTCGCCATCAAAAGTGTTTATATCACACGTTTTTCTCAAGGCACTCTACTGTATCAAAAGTATGACAAAACTTCCCCAATACGAAAAAAATTATAACTTCCACTTTACTGAAATATTGGAAAAAGTGAAACAATCTACCCAATAGCAGTCTCTCTTTCAACTGACGTCGAAGGTGATCAAAGAGTAATAACAGGTTTGCTGAAGGATATAAAAAGCTGCGTTGTTTATATCTGACTTATCAAAAACCGATCGAATTTCAATTTTATAAACAAAACAATCTATTCGCAAGTTTTTCACTTTCTCATATAATGTTATACAGTATTAAAAAATTGCTCATCGAAATGTAAGCCTCCCTCCTCTTTCTACTTATGATAAGTTATATTACTTGCTAGTCCAACTGAGTTTCAGAGCTCCCTCTCATAAAATGTTTGCCTTTTGTTTTAAAGCTGTTTGATTCTTCCAACAATTTATATCCCTTCTCTCGAGAGGAGAGTTTTTAAAGAAAATACTTGTTTATCTTCTTTAAGAAACCATTTTTTTATTTAAGACTAAAACTAAATGACCATTGTCAAGATGATATCAATCAATGGTCATTTTTACGATCATGTCAAGTGTGTCAATAAAAGTACAAGAACTAATATTTAGTGAAACTACAACATGGTTATTAAAGCCTTTTTCCCAATCTTGATGTAATATTGTTCTTTTATCTTTATAAGATGTGGTTACAATTTTTCTTCCCATTCCCTTTGGTTGAATAGTACACTTGGATATGAATATTCAATCAAATTTTCTTTCGAAATAAATGAACACCCAATGAAAACGTTACCTTTGAATCGAAGTAAAATAGTGACCTCGTGAAAATAATATGATAACTTGAGAATTATGAAATTTTTAAGGTTTTCAAAACTATTTTGACGTACAAAGATATGAAAAACATAATTTTGCGGGGTTGACAAAATGTTACCACATTTACCGAATTATCTAATAAGAGGTTATGACAAATTTGATGAGCACTCTTGTAAAATATCTTGAAATTTAAAACCCCTGGAAGATAACGATTCTAATACATAAAAGCCTCTATGCATTGCAAAATAAAGACTGCAAGTTTAAAATAACTTTTGGGTTTGATAAACCCCCGAGTGAGACCTCGATCGATGACAAATTGAATAAGTTTGTAGATAAGGAGATGACAAACATGTTATTAAGAATTTGATAACAAGCCACACATAAAACCTCATCAAAATATCAGACCAAAATGATTCGTCCATCATAAGCAAACAGTAATTATATCTGACAAAGTTCTGTTAATGGTCAAAGCCTCCCCACTTGCGTGCCAAACGTTGATTTAACGTTTATTTAATGTTCTGAACGTCCATAGAGTTAGCTAAACGTTGTGTGCCAGAAGGGGTGCTCCAATTATCTGATATAAAACTTTTTACTATAGTTTACTATAGTTAAATTTTCCATAGTTGGCTTACATCGAAAAGTTTACAAACTTAATTTCACTAAAGTGATAAGGTCAATAAATTAGGGATAGATAAAGAGAAGCATTTCAAAATGGGATAAGTATACACAGATGAAAGCTTACCGAGACTTATTAGTAAACATTAAAATATACACCATCAATTGAATTTTACACAATTTGACATTTTCTTTACTTTTTTTGTCATCCATAAAAAGCAACAAACCTTATTCAATATGTTGTGAACATTTTTGAAGAGTAAAAGCTTCTTATTAGTATATCTAACTTTTTGGGTACACTCCCCTTCTTTTCATGTTTGATTGACATGTTTATAAATTTTACAAACTTACCCCCTGTGACTAAAAGAAAGTAACTACTTGAAGTATAATTAATTCAATCGGTGACCCGGGGGTGATATTTTGGGTTTGTGTCAATGAAAGTTATTTTAATGTGTATAATTAGGCCACAGTATGCAGGACGATCATTTTCTTCAAACAATTGAATTAAAAAGGAAATCCTAGGAAGATGAAAGAAAAATGAAGAAAAATGAAGAAGAAAAAAAACTCTTAAAAAGTGACTTTGAAAAATTCATTGTTACTTTTCGACCAAATTTTCGAAAAATTTCTAGATATCTATTAAAATAAGATCATTGATAGTTTCCAACCACACTATGAACCAAAAATGAAATAATGACAACTAAATCTCTAGAAATTTCTTCACGTTAACCTACTCATAAAAATCCTTTTGGAATTTGATTCATTTTTGGGGAGGATGATTTCGTTTAAAAAGAGGTTCCTAACTTATTGTTGGACCAAATGAAGAGCAGAAGTTGTACTTATAATAAAATGGAAAAACCTTCCCCTCAAAAAGTAATAAAAAGATTCTTCTGCAATAAAGATTTCATCTGAATTCGTATATTCTTCTTTCCTCGAAAACGATGAAATAAAAATCTGTTCCCTAATTTGTTTTGCGTAACCTCTCAAAAAAAGGCTCCATTAAACAGGAAATAGGTGAAAGAGAGGTGGAAAAAATTCTTCGTTTTTTGTTGGTGCAAATTCACAGGGGAGTACCAAAAATATTTTTCATAATTCCCATGATTTTGTAAATGAAAGAATGAACAGTTAATTGAAAGAAGGAAGCTATATTGAAAAAAAGGACTTACATGGACTTGTTCTTCAAATTCGTTTCGAAATTTTCTTCTTCAGCTTCTTTCTTCATTCTGTGGTTTGTTGACAAAATTTGTTGGCAATTCTTAATTATTATTTCCAATAAGATATTTTTCTGCTAAAAGAAAAGATAAATTTGAACAGTACTTATAAAAAAGTGGTGAAAAGTGGAAAGGATTCAAATTTACTTGGTCAAATATACTGAAGGCACTCGATTAAAAAACGACCATACATGCGGCCCAAAATTAGGCCTTTGAAATCGGACCCTTACAGTGCAGAGAAAATTTTGCAAAATTAGAGCAAATTTGAGCGAAAAATCGACCGTCATGGTGCATTTTCTTGAATTTTTTTACTATTTTCAGGCAAAATATGGTCAGAAATTTTCGAAATTTTACATCCTTAGAGTGCACTTTGGGAAGCTTGGAAAATAATACCCTTAAGGGCCGCACGTATGGTAGGCCATTTACCTTGAGTATCCCCCGGGTCAAATATTGAAGTTGTCACATTAACGGTATCAATAAACAACTAGATTTGTTAACAATGAAAATTTTGGCCAGCTTAACTCAAACCTAACCTAGTTTTCGTTAATAAGAGTATCTCAACTCTCAACTCACTCTCTACCATTATAGCTATCGAGGAGAAGATCTTTAACCATGCGTAGAATAATCAATGCAAGATCAAAATAACAAAAATACAATCCAGTTAATAATTTCCTGTGCCTAAAAATAATTACATTTTATATAATAAATACAATAATAGAAAAAGTATTACAATTCAACAAAAAATCACAAAATATTACGTAATGTTCGAAACTTTCAACTAAAAATATGTAGTAATAGGATAATAGGAAATTCTCTTAAATTTAAAAAAATTCATACTCCATTAAACCTAAATATCAATCAATCATTAATATCAGTCAATAATCATTCAATATCTGACAATCTAAAACAAGTTCAAATTTATTTTTAAATAGTCAGCGAAACTTTTTTTTGAACACTACTCTTTTATGATGAATAGTTTTATCCCAGCTCAACAACAAAGTCCAGGAGAGCTTTGTATAACAATTACGGTAATTTGTTGCAAATTGTACTTTTTCTCAAAAGTCAAAGCTTTGAGTTGCACCTTTTCAGTCATTCTGGTAAAATATGTTGCAGCTGTTGTTTAGTGTCATCTGATAAATTCTTTGGAAATTCAATATCGAATTCAACGATCAAGTCAGCCCGTTCCCGAGGTTTCTTTGGCTTTGGAAGACCATATCCTTTCAAAAGTCGTTTGCTTGATGGTGAAGCTTGTTTCAGTTCAATATCATAATGAGGGCCTTCTAGGGAAGGGACAGATATAGTGCAACCAAGTAATGCTTGTTTAAGCGTTAATTTGTGTCTGTATAATAAGTTGTTATCTCGGTCCCTGGTGAAGATAGCGTGTTCTTTATCCTTGATGATGAAAACTATGTCAGCAGGTGTATTACCAGTGGTCTGGTTCCCTTCGTTTGGAAATGTGATCTTAGTTCCCTCCTTCCAGCCTTTCTTGACTGTTATTTCTAGCACTTTAGGTTCAGTTCTTGTTGAGTTGGTACCTGGAACTAACACTTCCCTGGTGATTTTCATCTTCTTTGTTGTACCCTGTAGAATTTCCTCGAGTGTTACATTAAGGAAATGTTCGACCGATGGATCTTTTTTAGGACTGCCACCAAACCCAGAGTGATGGCCTCCCATATTTGAGAAATTGTTGGCTCCTCCCATGAAGTTACTGAAGCCACTCCGTCCAGGGCCTCCAAAACCTCCAAAAGACTCAAACTCTGAATGAGAAACAAAATGGATAGATAAACAATGGATTCTTACTAAATCCAGAGCTCCAAGATCGAACCCGAAAACCTTTTCATTCATTCTACTAAAAATTCAAATTCATTCTACACATACGACCCTGCCTGAGCACCGGACTTTACGAACATCGGAACAAGCATAGTCCGGTGTGGCTGAGGGATACTTTTTGGCACCAGAAAAACACACCGGACTGTCCGGTGCATCGGCAGGGTCGTATACACATAGAAACATCACGAATATTGATTAATATGCTAGATGAAATTTGAATAATAGACTTTTTGTAGGACGCAATATTAGTTTGACTACAAACCCTACAACATTACAAAATTAGCAGCGAAACATTCCTAAAACATTACATAATTTTAGCGACTAATAGATATATGCCCTCTGAATCATTCGGGATGGGTCCTACTCCTGAAGGAGTATGAATCACAGCACTGACAGACGCGAGCTGCCAAGCCATGGTGTTTACCATTACACTCGAATGACACTGGGGGAGCGATGCTCACTCGAGGCCAAGCCTTATGAGTGCCAAGACACGTCACAGCGACTAGTAAAGACAAAAATCGAGTGCTAAGAAATTGATAAGCTAATATTATGTGATATTTTCTGAGTGAAAAAAAATGTTTTTGCCGCTACTGTTTTGATAATAATAATGATGCCCAACCAACCTCTGAAAGGGTCATTATCCCCAAAGAACTGTTTGAAAGTTTCATGAGGATCGAAAGACGAGAAATTGAATCCACCATATCCAGAGAAATCCGCCCCACGACCGCCCATTCCACCCTTCAGTCCTTCTTCTCCGTATTGATCATAAATTTTCCTCTTGTCTGGATCTTTCAAAATCTGAAATATTGCAAAAGCATCGTGATTAGATTTGAAAACAAAGGACCATCTTGTTTTAAATTTTGAAAAAAATGACGCCGTTATTTAGAGTGAATAATTAAAATTTTTTACCTTTAGTTCTAGGTAAAAACTGTTGCAAAATAGTGAAAAGTGAAAAGAGGTACCTCGTATGCTTCCCCAATTTCCTTGAATTTCTCTGAAGCTCCATCATCTTGATTCTTGTCAGGATGATATTTCAAGGCCAATTTTCGATAGGCCTTTTTCAATTCTGCTTCAGTGCATGAGCGGTCTACACCGAGAATCTTGTAATAATCTTTTCCCATTTTGGTCCTTTATGCCTTTTTCTAAAACAGAAAACCAGGAATTTTGAGGTTGAAATTCTCTGAAAAAAAATAAGGAATATCTAGGCGTTGAGCTGAGTTAAGCTTCTTATGAAAAGAAAACGTGTACATCATAATAAAAACCCATTTCCTTCAAAAATACAGGAGCTGAATTTTCTCTAAATACAAAAGAATATTTTCCTTTGAAAATACGGATGAATAGAAATATTTTGAGAAATTGCCTCTGAACAGGACGAATAGTAAATCACTAAGGGTCAGTGACTCTATACAATACTAGATCCTCGTGTAAAAGTAAGTCTATTTAACTTAAAGCCCTGGAAAAACTTGGCAATGGATCTTTATAGCATTGTAGGACACGTTTAAATTTTGTTTGATTATTATTTTACACATCATACAAAGCTACGGTACACTGAAACTATTATACAATTTTACAAAAATATAAATTAATAAAGTCAATGCCGGATTTTAAGCTAAGAGACTAGAAATAGATGTTAGAGCAAAGGTCACGTAGGGTGTAAGCAAAATTCCAAATATGTTTTGACCAAAGGTAGACAGACCCAGAGTCACACTTTTTTCACAAATGGTTATCAATCAATGTAACAGTAGAAAAGAATACACAAAGAGAGTTGCAAGAAAAATTACATGAAAATAAACTAATTATTAATAAAAATATGCCAATCTAATAAAAAATTAGTTTACAAAAAAAAAGATTTATGACATTCCCTTTAAATACACATTCTCGACATTTTGATTTCTAAAGTAAAGTTTCTGATAGTAAAGAGAGCTTGAGAAACATCTACTCTGTACAAAAGCAATACTGCTCATACTGTGCGCAACAGCTCCATACACCGCTTTCACTACATGGCCATCCAGCTAAACCACACATACAGTCATCCATATGGAATGCATATACTCCCTGAACAGAAATAAAGATCACTATTAGAGAACGAATTAACAAGAGTTTACTGGTTCCGATAGTTTTTACAAGACTCAAGAGAATCTCATGTTAAGAACTTCAAAACATAAGAAATATTAAAATAACAACAAATTTTTATCTAGTTGAAAGTGGTTAAACAAACCTTGTGCTTATTGACTGGTTTTTTGCTGTTCTTATCTTTCTTCACTGCTTCCCACATTTCAATTTCCACATATTGGAAACCTTTTGGTGGAGCTTTCCCTTTTGAAGACATGTCTCTTTACAGTATCAAACATCAATGTAGTAAACTTTCTTTCATTAACAAAATAAATCTAGGTCTTTTAAACCATATTCTTTTTGATTAGATCAGCTAGTCTCTGCTAATTGTATAATAAAAGCAAAAGGGAAAATATAAACGTCATCATAGTTATTATATCATAGAAACATTATTTTCCTTTATGACAAATGTTATAGGAACTTTTAGATTTAGCATTGCTAAGCATTTTTAGGCTTAAAATTTCCCCAGGTAATTTCCTGATGGTGAAATAAATTTTACAAACTTTAGAATGATGTCAACATTAATTTTTCGTAAAATCTATTAAAGTACATGATAAACTAGACAATGAAGCTAATCTTTTTTAAAGCTCAAATTTTGTAAAAGCATTGAATTCAGAAGATATCTGTCTAGAAACAATCTACAGTAGAAATAAAGTGCAGCAACTTTTGAAACAATTTACATTAGGTTATGGCTGTTTGTGCTTATTCACGAATGTAATATAATTCAAAAAGAATTGAAAAAACGAAGCTGATCAGGGTGTTTCTAAAAAGGTAGGGTACCCTTAATTGGGGTCCAAATTGGGCTATTTTGTGGGGTACCCTTTTCTGCCCTAAATTTTACAAACTGATGCTTGAGTTCATGATTAAGATACTGAAAACCTTTGATTGATCATTTACAAAAATCATACTTAAGATTGCTTTAAAACTTTAGTCACAAGAGTCATTTTCCCAAAGGTGCCATGTTTATCTTATATATATCGGAATAGAAAACCTTTAAAAGCTGCCAGGTTAAAATTTAATCATTTGATCTTTCATCCTCTTTGCACTCTTTTAATCTATTATGTACACAATAACATAATGATTTACTTCAATAGGCTGAATTATGTTATTATTTTTGAAGTTGCTACCCCATATATTATGCATATTATACATATTATGCTTATTGCTTGTTATGCATATAATGCATATACAAAACCCCGTCACAAAGCTTTATTTCATACACCATGTGTTTCGACCATAATGGTAATATGTATCTTTGAATATCTTTTGCATCGTGCAATATTAATTGAAATATTTTTCAGATTCATAAATCATGGCTTAGATGACTTTCCTCCACAAATTTTTGGTTATTTAATTCTGGTTTGTAAATTATATGGGTGCCTAATTGGGGTACCCTACCTTTTAGGAACACCCAGTTGATTATCTTGAAAGAAATATCAATCCAATCGCGAGAAATGCTCTTTTTCCCTAAAAATGACATAAGGGAATTTCCCTAAATAAAAAAATCTGATTTTTATGGCCAATAAAAATTTTCCGAAAAAAACTGCTTCAGCCACTTTTTACAGGATCTTGCCCTCAATCTTTATGCATAAAATCAGAAAAAACTAATGAAGCAATTTCACACAAGGCTCCATCACTTTTTGGGAATCACCATTTTACATCACCTTTGCAAAATATTAGAAAAAACTAATGAGCCAATCCCGAGAAAAGCTGGTAACAGTCAAATGGATGGATGGACGGACTAACAAACAAACATTGGTTAATCTTAAAGGACCCTCCACCCACCGAGGTAGGTCCATAAACAACCATTACACAGTGTTTCACCCACAAGGCCATCATCAGATGTGGATAAAAATTCTTTGAATCCCAACAGCACATAGCCTATTAGGCGCTCATTGAAAGTGTCTATAGTTGCTAAAATGAGCATCCATGCCAGCTGCAACTCAACCATATAGAAATAGAAGTAGAGCTCTACCTAAAAGTATATACAATGCTTAGAGTAGCAGCAGATATTAGTATTATTTCAATTTTACCTGGTATGTGTTTTTAATATGCTTAATAAAACTTATAAACATATACTATGTACTGGTGATACTATGATACTGTATACCCAGGCGACTAAAATCTGAAACATTGGCTACAAGCTGAGGCTCAAAAATTAAATACAGCAATTTTACAATTTACCAGAAATAAAATAAAGACCATAAACATAGTGTGCACCCCTTGTGGGAGAAACAAGTTAAGGTGAGAGTTAATTTCTTTAGGTGGGAGTTTTGGTGTTTTGGTGATTGTGAAAGATAATTTTTTCTTATCTCTGTTATATTTTATAAATAATTTTTTTACTGTTCTAAGCTTTTCTCTTTTTTATTATTATACTGTAATTTATTCAGGGGGAGGGATCAGCACTAAAATCTCGGTCATAATATGAATCATACTAAAGTATTTTGGAGAATTTCTTGTATACCACCACCTTAATTTTGACAAGTGGTATTTTAGTACCCTTGCCAGTCCTTGCATTAAATATTTTAAAGACACAAAGACCACCCAGTTTTGGTATTTTCGAGACAAATTTTGTCTTCTCAGAACCATTTTCCTCGCAAGTGCTGATTTTATGCAAGATGATATCTATTTTCCTCAAAAATCTATTAAACAATGCTGCTTCTGAATTGAGCAAACATTAAAGATATTTGATTGAATGCAAATATAATTGAACTTGGGAAATTTTCTTATAATGAGAATATTTTTGCAAAAATTTTTTCGAAAAATTGCAAAAATTCTGAAAAAATCATAAAAAGATTATTATTAAAATTACTAATTTTAGTGCCAATCTCCTAAAAAAGTTCTGAAATTTTAGTCTGGATACCACCCTTTTACTATTTTAGTACCTAATGGTACTAAAAAAATTAAAAGTGTTTTGGGTATACCACCACATCACTAAACATCATGATATCCTAGATTTTAGTATCCACCCCCCTATATCAGAAAATATTTTCCAAAATGTTTTCTTTTACCCTTTCTTATTTTGAGAAGCCAATTGTATCGTTGAAAACAAATCAAATACAACCATTGCAGTGTTTGGCAATATATAAGCATTAGCATGGCAATGTGTTTGTAATACGTTAGCATCTTCCTTTCATGGACAATAATTTTTGTTTACCTTCTTCGTATTAGTATAATTTTTCATGGGGATAGTAGTTTTAGCTGGGATCTGGGAGTCTGGATTGGAGGTGGGAAATTTAGGGTTAGGTGGGACCTGAATTTTTAGGTGGGACCTGGAACCCCCTTGCACACTATGATAAATTTATACGCAATATACAATTACCCTAATAGACCTTTTGCTTAACCCTTTCTGTGCTGCTGTCGGCATGTGCCGACAAGAGCATTTTCGATTTCTTTGCCTGTGTTGGCATTTGCTGATAAGAGAGATCTCAACCTATTTACCCATCTTTTTAAAATTTATTAAAAGATCAATTTTGAACTAGATTTCACTGATTTCATTAAATATCGTAAGTTGGTCTAATATCGACATCCCTCGTTTAATTCCGACACCCTTTTTTAGAGACAGGAATAATATGAAAGCTTGAATCACTGATTGAAAAAGAATAATTCCTCTCTGACCATTAAGCAAAGAAAAACAGTTTCAACCTTTCTATTAATTTCAGCTGATAAAAAGGGTGTCGAAATTAGAGGAGGGATGTCGATATTAGACCAAGTTGCGGTAGCACAGTAGAATAATTCAAATATATTTCAAACACATATTTCTGATATTTTTCAAAAAATAAAGCTAAATGTGATGATAAATTCTGTGTTCACTCATGTTGGCATATACCGACATCTAGCAAATAGGTAGAACCTTCATTTTTTTCAGTGGCAAATAGGTTGAACCCTTATTAAAAATACGAACAGCAGTTAAAGGGTTAACATGATACCATTTTGACTCCCTAAATTACATTAGTGGTGAAACATGTCAGGCTCTGAGCAAAAAAATGTATTACATCAAATTCTCAACTGTTTTTCTAGATCAAAAGTTATACAAAGTTTTGTTTTAAAAAAAATATGAAAAACAGGGAATTTCCCCACAATCTGCATAATTATAAGGAATATAATAATAAGGAATAATCCTTTTTCAATCAGTGATTCAAGTTTTCATATTATTCCTTTCTCTAAAGAAGAGTGTCAGAATTAGACGAGGGATGTCGATATTATATCGTAGTGCAGGTCCTTTATTATTTTGAAGACCCCCCCCCCCCAAAAAAAAAAAAATCATGAATTTTCAAGAACTGCAGGTTTTCAAGCTTGGTATATAACATTTAAATTCCAAATCAGCACCCTCAAATTGACTAAAATCAATGGTCAAAGCTTGTTCACCAACATTTTGAAAAAAAGTGAAACGTTTTGAGGGGGCTGGACAAGCCACGGCCTACTTTTTAGACCAAATGAGGACGCAAAATAAAGATATTTGTGATAATATACAGTGGTCAAAGCCGTTTTTTCTGTGAGACGGAAAATTTATTGATAGATGAGACATTTTGGATATAATTTGGATTGTACTTTGGAATAAATGACCTGTCTGGTCATTAAAATACAAACTTAAATCAAAACAAAAATGGTAGACCAGATGTAATCAATCGAACAGTTCGATTACCGAACTAATCGAACTTTGGGTGCATACCATTTAGCCAAAAACCCAAAAAAGTGAAACAGAGGGTTTAGCGAACGCATTGATTCATTTAAAAGTTTACCTAAACAGACGATCAAAGCCAACAGTCTTTTTTCTGTGTTTTCTTCGTTCGCTAAACCGAGGGTTTAGCAAACAAACTGCACCATTTGATTTTTTGTTTTTCTAAACCATTATTCTAGCCAAGCACTACACCTTGTTTACGCTAGTTCGCTAAGTGCACGCATGCATAAGCCCTAAGCTTTAATGTTTTCTTCCGCTGGGCTACCATTTTGAAATTCGTTGCTGTGACTTCAGGCAAGATCCTAGAAATCGAATTGGCAATGCAATAGCTTCTTTGTCTAGGTAAACAAACCCAAACCATTTACAGTTTAGTGAAACAGTTTCAGTTTTTTGGTTTTGAACATTAAAAGGTATGCAACCTTTGTCGAGCTTAAAAAAAGTTCGATTAAATTCTTTAATCGAACTTTTCAAAAGTTGCTAAAATTGTGAGTATTCGATTAAGTTCGACCAAACATATTAAGTTTGACAAAGTTCGACAACGAGAAATGTTCGACAAATTCGACAAAAAACTCCGTTCGATAAATTTTGACAACAAGAAAAGTTCGACAAATTCGACAAAAAACTCTGTTCGAAAAAGTTTGACAGCAAAAAATGACCTCCTTTGGGTACTACCGTGGTCGGCCCCTGGGTGTCCTGGTTGAGGTCCCGGGGGTCTGATTGGTGCCCACTGGTCAGGGGGATGTGAGGGTACACGTCTGCACCGTTGGGGTCCTTCAAAGTTCCTCAAAGTGTTGTCAAAAGCCGGCAAAAATTGCGAAAAATGACCTCCTTCAGTGCGTCACAAACAGCAATATTTCGATCGCACGGAAGCACTTCAAAACACCAGCTTTTTTGGAGTTTTGTCTCGTTTACCCAAACGCTTCAATCTCGCGTAGGCTTAGGGGTCAAGACTAGAACCTCCAATACGAGACATTTGCCTGACGGAAAAAAAATCATCATCATCAATTTTGTTAATTGTCAGAATCGTTTACTCACTGGAAATACGCAACTTTCTGAAGTTTTGTTTTTTTTTGGTTGTGCTTCATTTTAAAAATAACGAAGATGAAAAGTTACCATCAATCCTGCGAGTAAAAAAAAGTATTCCGACTAGTCTACGAAAAGTGCGCTCGCGCAGCGAATAGAATATCTCGCAAATTAATATATGCATAAAACTGACAAAATCCTTTCTTTTTTATGCTTAGGTGACGTCACCATTGATCCTGACTTGACAATGGAGAACCAAATTTGGCAATGCATAATTATTACGAGCGGCCGAGAAAGTTTGTGTGACGCAAAAATTGCGCAATAAACGAAGCCCTAGAAAATCGCCCACTGAAAATTGAAACTAGGAATTTATTGAATATTTCACTGATGAAGTATCAAACTTTTTGTTTTTTGTAATTATTATAAATTCATGATTTTTAAATACTATTTTTTAGTCCATACTGTGGACTGACCGAAATTGCAATTTACATAAATTATTGTGGAAGTGAACACTTTAGACGAATGTTTGGGAAATCAAAAAGACAACTTTTGTGAGAATGTTGAATTTTGTTTATATGGCGGTTTGTGACGCACTGTCCTTTGGGTACCAGCCCCGGTGGGACCAATCAAGGCCTCTACAGCCTACCACAGCCCTTCGGATACCTTGCCTTGCTTTCCCTCAAAGCTAGCACCCTCCATCAGTCATCCGAAGCCTTTAAAAGGCTTGGAAAGGCGGAAAGGCTTGAAAATTGGTCAAAATTGGAAAAAAAAAGACTTCCTTTGAGTAGGTGTCCAGCCAGTGTGCCTGGGGGTCCGATCGGTGCTCACTGGTCAGGGGGATGTGAGAGTACACGCGTGCACCATTGGGGGCCCTTCAAAGTTCCTCAAAGTGCCGTCAAAAGCCGGCAAAAATTGCTTAAAAAGTTTGATTAATGTAATCGAACGAATCGAACTGTCGAGGTCTCTTTAAAAAAAGTTCCATTAAGTTTGATTTCAGTAATCTAACTTAATCGAACTTTGTATAAATTTGTCGAACATTAATCGGCCAACAAAGTTCGATTAAGTTCGACAAAGTTCGATTAAAAATACCGTTCAATTGGTTTGATTAATTACGTCTGGGGTAGAGTAGAGCTGTGCAAGTAGTTCATTTGTTTTGAAATTTTGTTGCTTTGATTAGTCAGTCATTTGATGGCTATGCATATTTGCCTCCACTGGTGCAAGTTAACTTGAAGTCTTTTTGCCTCCTCCTACTCCATCCGTAGCAATAATCAGCCGCCCGTAATCAAAACATCCAGTCTGGAAATGGTGCACGATACTCCGAATATATTCAGCGCGTGTGAGGCTCTAATTCCTTTTGGCGTATTGGCGCAAGGAGCAGCTACAAAGTAAGATATTGGCATTTCTTAATCATTCTTCTCAGTAATCCGTTGTTCACCCAAAATTCATCCGATCGTAAGTCTAATGCACAATGTTTATTTTGCTGAACAGTAGCGCATTTTCATTGGCAGTATACGCGGGATTTTTTTCTCTTTCAGCTTCAAGCAAAAAGTCGAACGCGGATGACGAAGCGGAAGAATAACACCGCCCGCCTCAAAAACCATCCGTCTGCCTGTGAGATCGCGGTTTACTGTTCGCCTTTATCGTTTGCCTTTTATCTTTTAGCGCTGGATGGATCATTTGGTCTGTAATTATTTTTTTAAGGAGATCTCATTCTTTTTTTATTAATTTGTGAATCTCAAAGAAGTGCAACCAACACTTCCTAGTCCCACAGCTAAAAAGTCTGACAGGGCAAATGAGGTTTATGCGGACTAGTAAGATTGTCCAATTTAGCTTTCTTCCGAACAGTATTTATCAAATATGAGATGTCTTTCAAGCTTTTTCAATCATCAAACCAGGAAAAATAATCGATTTTAAGCCAACTTTCAGGCGTGAAAATGCTTTAACATCCCAGAGTTTTCGGGAGCTTCGCCCCCCTGAACCCCCACCAGGGCTCTGCCCTGGACCCGACAGACAGGGGGTTAACAATGCCCCGCCCCCTAAACCCCCCTGCTGAAAAAATCGCACCTGCGGCGCTCAAATTTTTCCATCATTAAAAAATCTTCGCCTACGGCGTAGAAATTCAATATCGTCTTTATGCCTTCGGCGCGTGGCCTTTGCACCAATTCCACACTGGCGAAACATTGAAACCCCATCTATAGTATAGATATAATGTAAAGATTAAAATGCTAAAAGCAGAAACATAACACATAAATCACAAAAATACTTACAGCAGTTTTCTCTTTACTTATGATACACAGGTCACAGGTGCTGTTGTTTGTTGTTATAAGAGCTATAAAAGGACGTCCAACACGCAGCCTCCCCCAGCCAGCCCCAGGCCAGAGCAGAGCCAGCAGAGGCTACAAAAAAGAATTTTGAAAATTTACCCTGTACTTTAAAAAAATCGTGTAGATACTTTTTTATGGCTTAAAAGTCTTTCAAAAACATAAAGACAAATTTTTGAGAAAGTGATGTACTCACGTCTTTCTGATTTTCTTGAAAACCATAATCAAATCTACTCTCGACAATTTGGTTTTTCGTAAGGCTCACTCTACTGAGCATACACTCATTAATATTGTCGAACGTATCCGAAACTATCTTGACAATGGTGGGTTTGCCTGTGGTGTATTTGTCGATCTACAAAAGGCTTTCGACACAGTTGATCACGAAATCTTACTTGAAAAACTCGACCACTACGGAGTCAGAGGCATTGTTAATGACTGGTTCCGATCTTACCTCACTAACCGCTCCCAGTATGTTTCTCTTTCAGGCTCAAATTCCCTTTTAAAATCTATTAATCATGGAGTTCCTCAGGGTTCAGTCTTGGGTCCTCTGCTGTTCTTGTTGTATATAAACGATCTTCACCGCTGTATAAGAACCTCTGAAACATATCATTTTGCTGATGATACTCATTTACTAAATTTTTCAAAAACTGTATGGAGTCTTTGTGGGAGGGTTAATGCTGATCTCAGAGTTTTAGTCAGCTGGCTTAATGCCAACAAAATTTCTTTGAATGCTAGCAAAACTGAGTTTGTTATTTTTCGTTCCCCTTGGAGACAGATGGACTGTATTCCAAGAATTAAGCTTTGCGGGAAAATTCTATCACCAAGTAAGAGTGTGAAGTATTTGGGTGTTCACCTTGACAATCATCTAAACTGGAAGGTTCATACTTCTTTCGTTGCTGCTACATTGAGAAGGGCAAATGGGGCAATATCCAAACTTCGTCACTATGTTCCAATTCACATCCTTCTAAACATTTATCATGCAATTTTTGCTTCTCATGTTCGCTATGCTAGTCAACTCTGGGGACTGTGTGACAATACTGTCACACATAGAATTCTTACTCTTCAAAACACTGCACTAAGACTCATGACCTTTAGTGAACCAAGAACTTCTGCCACTCCCCTGTTTGCTGAACTTAAATTATACTCAAAATCTTTGATCAGGTGAAAGTAATGAATATCTTTTATTCAAAAATACCTCCAGGGTAATCTTCCATCTGATGTCCTATCAACACTTAATTTTGATGAAATTGATCACAAAACTGGCACCAGGGGCAAAGCTATTAAACTACTAAAACTTTCAACGGTCAAAACCACAAATTTTGGACTTAACTCTTTCTCTCGTCTTTCGTCAAAACAATGGAATGAGTTACTAATAAATCATCCTGACACTGATTTTCACAACCTTGATACTGATGAACTAAAATCTTTAGCTACAAAATTCTATTTAGACAAATACAAAGCTGAAAACGAATAATCTTTGTGTGTGTGTGTGTGTGTGTGTGCGTAATTGTGTGTGCATGAGCTTAGTGTGTTTTCCCAGGGTGGGAGGGGGTGGGTCGTGTAACAGGAAGAACTTTATAGATAAACTACTCAAAGAAATTTTCATAAAATAAAAGTAAAAATATTTCTTATATTCATTATTTTGTGTCACTATTAATATTATGATAATCGTTTATTCATTTGTTCTTTAGTTCTGAACATTTGAACATTTTTTTTGAACATTTTGAATATATTTACTACCCAGGTGAGGTAGAAGGGACACCCCTTTTAGAAACTTAATTCTAATAAAAATACAGAGGTCGACCTAAGAAAAAATATACATATATAACCGTAAAAACTATAAACTTTGTTTGATATTTACATTTAAAAAATGGCCTTATTAGCTACAGGATTTATAAATATAAAACCAGTTACATCTGAGAAAAAAAAAAAATAATAATAATTAAATAATAATAATAATAATAACAATATTTCTAAATCTCGTACAAGCTCATGCAGATAACAAAAGAGAAATTTTTCAATTCTTTGAGTTTAAGTTCTGAAAGATTATCGTCGGAAAAGATACGTTGAAGCTCATTCCATTGGTTTGAGGAAATCCTTGTGAAAGAGTGCAATCCATAGTTAGTGTTGACATTGGGTCGAAAAATTAATTCAATGATTTTATCTCTAGTTCCAATCTCATGTTGGGTTTTCATGAATTTTAAAGTGTTTAGGGATTCCAGAGGAAGATTTTGGTTGAAATATTTATGAACATACATAATGTTCATAACTTTGACTTGATCAAAGATATTGAGAAGTCCTAGATTAGCTAGAAGAGGATTGGCAGATACCATAGGGCCATTGAAGGTCATGATTCTGGCCGCAATATTTTGAAGAGTTTGGATTCTGTGGGTTGTTGTATTGTCACGCAAAGCCCAGATTTGAGCAGCATATCTAGCATGTGAGGCAAAAATTGCATGATAGACATTGACTAAGGTTTTTGTAGGAACATAATGACGTATTTTTGAGAGAGCTCCGTTTGCTCTGCGGAGTTTAGTAGCAACGTTCGAGACATGTTGCTTCCAGTTAAGATGCTCATCAAGATAGACTCCAAGATATTTAACCCACTTACTGGGTGTTAGAACTTGACCGGCCAGCTTGAGTCGGGGAATGCAATCAGGGCGCTTCCAAGGAGATCGAAAGATAACAAATTCAGTCTTACTTGCATTGAGAGATATTTTGTTGGCCTTGAGCCAGCTGACCAAAACCCTAAGATCTGCATTAACTCGTCCACACAAAGACCATACTGTACTAGAAAAGTTAAGAAGATGAGTGTCGTCTGCAAAGTGGTAGGTTTCAGATGTCTTAATACAGGAATGTAGATCATTGATGTAGAGTAGAAAGAGCAATGGCCCTAGGACAGAGCCTTGAGGGACACCATGTCTTATAGGTAGAAGCTCAGAATTGGAATTAGATAGAGAGACAAATTGAGAACGGTCAGAAAGATATGACTTGAACCAAGCATTTTCGATGCCACGAATACCGTAGTGATCTAATTTAGCAAGAAGAATTTCATGATCAACAGTGTCAAAGGCCTTCTGGAGATCAACAAACACGCCACAGGCAAATTCTTTATTATCAAGTTTGTTTCTAATTCGCTCTGTGATGTTTATAAGGGTATCAATGGTTGAGTGAGCTTTCCGAAAGCCAAATTGTTTTGAGTAAATCTGGTTATACCGATTTAGAAAATTTATTACTCGAGAGTAAGCTACCTTCTCGTAAATTTTTTCGATATTAGAAAGCAGAGATATAGGCCTGTAGTTAGAAACATCCAGAGGTGATCCTTTATTTTTAAAGACAGGAACGACTTTGGAGATCTTAAGAGATGAGGGAAATATTCCTGTTTCAAAGGATTTGTTGATAAGGAAAGATATTTGAGTGGATAAATCTTGGTTCAAAAGTTTAAGTATTCTGACTGGGATGCTGTTCGGACCTGAAGATTTAGAGGGCGAGAAGGAATTAATTATTTTAGTGATTTCTTCTGGGGTCGTTGGCGCAAAAAATATTGAGTTTTGATTTGGGTTTTTCATGAAGCTTGAGAAATGATGGTTAGGTGGCTGCATCTTTTCTCTGATAGAGTCCGCTATGGAAGTGAAGAAATCATTAAAAGAATTAGCAACTCTTTTGGGATCAGAGGTTACAGTGTCCCCAACTGAGATTGATATAGGGCAAGTTGACTTACCTGATTTTGAAGAAATAATGTCTCTAACACCAGACCATACTTTTTTCATATTTTTAGAGTGTCGGTTGAAGTAATTAGTAAAATGAAGGTACTTACTCCGTCTAGTTAATGAAACAATTGTATTTCTATAGGTGTTATATTTATTTTTGTAATTTAGTTTTTCTTCTGCTTTTTTAGTTTTTAAGTATTTTCGTTGATAAAAATCTCGTTTTGACATAGATTTTACTATGCCAGGGGTGATCCAAGGTTTGAGCTGTGATTTGACTTGATTTTTTGTAAGTTTGACTGTGGGAATGTGTCTCTCCAGAAGGTCTTTGATTTCATTATTAAAAACATCAAAACAAGCACTGGGGTGGAGATGAGAGGATTCATAAAGAGCAGCCCAGTCAATATCTAAGTAGTCAAGAATGAAGTTGACCTCATTAAATTTTTGCCAGTCTTTCCGAAAATAGGGACCATTGTCTAAGATTTTGTCAAGATTAAGAGAGGGGAAAAGGCAGAATTGTGGTAGATGATCAGATATAGAGTGGCATATATTACCTGAAATTGTTCCTGACTCAGAAGGGCTAGAAAAAATATTATCGATGAGAGTTTTGGAATGGTCAGTTATCCTTGTAGGGAGAAGAATTTGAGGAAGAATAAGGTGGGAGTCAAGGATATCCATGAATGATGAAGCCTCAGCTGATTCTTCACATTTGAGCAGGTCTATGTTGAAGTCACCAAGCAAAATAATTTGTTTTTTCTCACGTTTTATTTTGTGAAGCAGTGGTTGTAAGAATTCTTCATTGAAAGTTTTTATGGACATGCATGGATGGCGATATATGTTACCAACTAAAATGTTGGGACGGTTTGAGAGAATGACTTCAACAAAGACAGATTCAAGACTGAGAGATTGATAACAGGAATTACTGAGATCTTGTCTGGGTTTATATAGAAGTTTCTTGGAAATGTAGAGAGAGACCCCACCAGCAGAAGATTCTGTCGGAGTGAAAAATTTTTCATACCCTGGAATAGTGAAGTCACTTTTTTGTTCCAGGGGAACAGATTCTAGAGTAGATTCAGGCTGGTCGGTCAAGCTTCTAGTTTCAGAGATACCAACAAAACTAAAACTGGAATTTATCAATGCTAGAAGATTTATTAGTTTGTCAAAATGTTTAGACATTGATGCAATGTTTAGATGGAACGCAGAGCAATCAAAATTATTTTTAGAGATTACGTCATTGAGTTCGTTGCAGTCAAGGTAACTGCAACTGTTGTTGTGAAATTGGATGTTATCTTCTTCATCTTTTTCACTGGCAGTGGTGCCAGTGACGACTTTGTTAAGATCAGAAAGTAGTGTTTTCAACTCATCATTAAGATTGGAGCTAGAGAAATCAGTTGTTTTTTGGTCTTCAGGTTTATTATTGAAAATATACGAACCTGGTAATGTATTGTTAATGCAAACAGGACAATACCAGTTTGGAGAATTGGGTAAAGACAGAGCTTGAAATTGTTTTCGTGATAACCCTGAACATTTGTGTTGGTGGGTCCAGAGGTCACATATGTCACATTGAATTGAATTACACTTATCACTAACAGTTTTTTTACAAACAGGACATTTGTCCATAAATGAAATGAGCTTAAAAAATTCAAAAGACGAGAAAAGTGTTTAAAGTAGTAAGAATCAGGCAATAAATGCAATGAGCTATGTACGTGAAGAGATTGTTGAGGTGGTGAGAAATAATAAAAAAATATACCTAAGATGAAATTGTTAACGAACTTTTCTTTCTTGGAGCATAGGTTGGAGTCATTCTACGTTAGTTTGTGTTAGTTTCAGCATTCAGGTTGGTTAGCATAGTTACATAGGGGCATCAAATCGTTCATAGTTTAGATCATGAATAATATAAGCAAGATGGTCCTCATTTGTAAAAGTGTGAATATTTCTGCCACGCAAAGGATTTTTGAGGCAAGCTTTCAAATTTCCTTCAATGTCCGCAAAAATAAAATTTACCAACTTGTTAAAAATAGTTCCTTCTTTAGAAATTTTCTCTTTCAAGGATTTGAGAGTTTTCGAGCGTTGACGAGTAAGAGAAGGTTGAAGTGATACCAGTGAATCCTTCTTGATTTGTCTTCGTTTCATGTAAAGACTCTTAACAGTTGAATGTTTGGAGAACTTTACAATTATTGACTGCTTTCCATTGATAACTGGTCCAACTGGGTGGGCTTTGTCAATTGATGATGTAGTGACCTCAGGGGCACTTTTTTCGAGGATTGTCTTGATGTTCCCAACATGGTCAAAGTTTTTGTCATTAGTTGCAGGAACACCATTGACAACAATACATGATCGTCTTGAGTATTGTTCAGCATTGTCTAGTTCATTTTTCAGTAAGGTGGAGGTTTGTGAAGATATAGCGATTTGAGAATTAGCAATAACCAGGTTATGTTCAAGATTATCAACTCTTTTTGATAGAGTACTGACCTCTTTTTGTAGGGCTAAGATTGTAGTTAGCATCACTTCTTTGGAGATGTCATCCACGTCAATATCGATGGTATTGTTCTCGCTATCATCTAATTTTTCAAGCCTTTTTGTCAAATTTACCATAGCAGGAGATTTCTGTGACAATGTTGGTGTTGAAACATTTTCTTGTTGGACTGCTTTCTTCCCTTTGTTGGGCATTTTGTTAGTGAATTATTATAGCTTGATGTTTTAATAATTGGATTTATGAAGATTGTTGATGGATGCTTCAGATTGACTTGATAGTTGAGTTGATTTGTAGAAGTTTTTCCAAAGTTATCAGAGCTACGCCGCCATTTTGAAAGTCCGTGTCCGTTGATTTGTTAAAAAAAAAAAAAAAAAAAAAAAAAAAAAAAAAAAAAAAAAAATGTAATAATTTTTCAGTTTCTTCTAGGTTCCCCATTGTATTAGAGAAATCTATTTTTTTTTTGTAAGGGGTTATCCTGCTGTGTTGCAGCGAAAATATATTCAATTCAATTCAATTCAATTCAATTCAGTAAGGGTGAAGGCTCAACAGCCAAACACAAGCTCTGCAACTTCAAAACAAACCTTTATATGATTTGACAGGATGGGCATGTGTCGATCTGGTCCCTTTTTGATATGAAACCGTTTAGATACTGTACTCATTCGCACAACGCCGCTAGAAATCTACATCGAAGCAACAACAAGGTGGTTTTTAAAACGTAACTGAATAAAAACGTCGACAAGTTGAGCTACGATTATCTGCAAAAGCTCCTACTGACAAATACTCCGCCTCCCCCCCCCCCTCACGCCAACTGTATAAGGAGCGGGAAAAGAGGGCGGTAAGATTCCCATTCTTGACCCAATGAGTGTTACTAAAAATAGCAACACGTTTCCAAAATATTATCATACATACAGTCAAGAACACCTTCAAATTAGCCTATCATAGGCTGATTAGCCTATCATAGGCTATTTAGACTATTTTATATGAGGCTCGGAAAACACGAGTTACAAAACACGAGTTACAAAAAACACGAGTTACGTTAAATGTGACGTCATCAATGGGAAATTATGACGTCACAAGTAGATAATTTAACTCGTCATAACTCGTAAGATTAAGGTGCACCATAAATTGACGAGTTGATTAACTCGTAAGATTATGGTGCACCATAAATTGACGAGTTAATTAACTCGTAGGATTAAGGTGCACCATAAATTGACGAGTTAATTAACTCGTAAGATTAAGGTGCACCATAAATTGACGAGTTAAATTATCTACTTGTGACGTCATAATTTCCCATTGATGACGTCACATTTAACGTAACTCGTGTTTTTTATAACTCGTGTTTTTTAACTCGTGTTTTTAACTCGTGTTTTCCGAGCCTCATTTTTCACCATTACTTCATTGCCCAAAGCCAAAAGAATCTTTTTCACTAGCTGGGAGACCCTTCTACTCTGTTTGTGTGATTTTGAAGTATAGCATTTAGTCAAAACGAATAATAATATAGAAATAACAGAGTAGCCGGGTATTTTTGTAGATGCCAAATCTGGTCGCAGAATTCTATTGGCTGTTAAACATTGTTGAAATCACGTCATATTATTGTTTTGATTGGAAGTGCGCGAACCTGATTGGCTAACCTTATCAACGGCTTTCTTGGCACGAAATTCAAACCAAATGTAAACAAATTCAAACTGGGTCAAAAATACCATACTCTCAATGAGTAGCTTCTGATGGGATTATTTCTTATGTGTGTAAGTTTGAATAGAGAGTATGGATCTCCAGACTACTTTTTCACTTGCTAACTAACCGATTATAGGCTAATTTTCTGATAATGAAGTTCTGCTGAATCGACAAAAAGCCCGATTTTCTTACCCTGCACATGCGCACGCATGCGCAGTACCAAAAAGTGGAATATTTCCTAAACAAAAATTGACCCAAAGTCAAAATTTGTCTTGAGCATTTCTCTGACAATGAGCAACCATGTATTCCTTAGAGAAGACGCGACTATTTATATTTCGTCAGAAATCGAGGTTTTTATCGATTTTCGGCTAAATAGCCTATATAAAATAGTCTAAATAGCCTATTATAGGCTAATCAGGCTATGATAGGCTAATTTGAAGGTGTTCTTGACTAACATATGGATATTTTCGGGATATTCCGAAAAGATGTATTCTAGATACACATAGGCTGGATAATTTTAAGCCATTATCTATCTGATAATCTGATTCATAAAATGAGGAAGAAATCAACTTTCACTATTATAAAACTCACTCATAGTTGACCAAAAATGGTCGAAATCTTAAAAAAGTGATTTTTGTCAAATTTTTGCATTTCTTTACTTTTTGGTTTAAAATCTCACTGGATAGACTCACTTTTGATTTTTTTTTGCTTGACCATGGAGCCC
Source organism: Clytia hemisphaerica (assembly GCF_902728285.1). Classification (NCBI taxonomy): domain Eukaryota; kingdom Metazoa; phylum Cnidaria; class Hydrozoa; order Leptothecata; family Clytiidae; genus Clytia; species Clytia hemisphaerica. The sequence continues at coordinate 157,070 of NW_027104175.1, forward strand.
AATCCGATTCTTACGAGTTAGACCAAATATGACGATTTCTAACTCAAACTGGGCATTACATACAGGAGAGCTTCGCCGTCCTATATAGCCCATGTCTGGTATACCCGACATTGGCACTTTATAAAGGGTTAAAATCAGAAAATTTACTGTACAATAGAACATTGATTCATACTTTTGAGAATAAAAAGCATATGAGCCACAATACATGGTCCAAAATTGTGTTCATGTTCAGCCTATAAATAAGAACAAGATAAAAAAAAATCTCAGTAAAAGTTTACTGGTTCTTATAAAAAAAGTAAATATTTCTATTTAGCAAATTTTTTTCCTCGTTCAAATGCACCCCAAATGGGTGGACAATCTTTTTAAGTAATGCAGTATTCTAAATGCAAAACTTTTATAGAAAACAGTACAGTATATGGCTAAAACGGAGACGGCCCCCAAAACGTAGGTTCTTATCAAAATGAGGATTCTGGCCGTCAGATTTATCAGAAGCAGACGATTTTTGTTTATTTTGAAAGAATGATGATTATAATAAAAATTAGTATGTTTTTGATGGTTTGAAACAGATTCAAAATGACATATTTGCGTCTGAAGGAAATATTACAAAACCAAAATTATACAAAAATTACATATAACTCACTCCAGCTCTTGGATAGTGAAAATAAGTTATGAAAATGGGGTATAGGAAATTTTCTACACCTAATGCCGTTCAGAAAATGCAGATACATCCGTGACTTTAGAAGATGAGTAAAAGATAAAGGTCAACCAGTAATTTGGGAGCCCTAAAATCAGCATTGATAGAATTAGCAAAAAATGCAAATTGTGTCATTTTTTTGCTAATTATAGAAGAAAAATAACTTTAAAGCCTACAGTATATGGCCCCCAAAACGGAGACGGCCCCCAAAACGATGGTTTTCATTAAAATGAAGATTCTGACTTGTAGATTTATCAGAATTAAACGATTTTTTTTAATTTGAAAGAATGATGGTTATACTTAAAAATAAGCATGTTTTTGCTGGTTTGAGACGGATTCAAAATAACATATTTGCGTCTAAAGGAAATATTTTAACACCAAAATTGGATAAAAATTGCATATAACTCACTCTAGCTCCTTGGATATTGAAAATAAGTTATGAAAACGGGGTATAGGAAACTTTCTACACCTAATGCCGTTCAGAAAATGCAAATACATCTGTGACTTTAGAGGCTGGGTAAAAGATATAGCATCTTAAAGGTCAACCAGTATTTTGGAGCCCTAGAATCAGCATTGACAAAACCGAAAATTCTAAATATGAGAAAAAGCAAAAAATCTTGGAATTTTATTCCTATCACCTTGAGTTAATAATTTAAAACAAAAAATTAACATTATATATAAAAATTTTTTGCTGAATCAGCAAAAACGGCAAATTCTGTCATTTTTTTGCAAAATATAGGAGAAAAATATCTTTAAAGCTTAATATTTTCAGTTTCAGTTAAGCTTTTTTTCTAAAATTTTCACAGCTTATTCCATACATGAATGTAACTATTTTTAAAAGAGATTTGTTTTCAAAAACTTGATTAAGACGTTGTTAAATCAAAATTATCATTTTGAAAATTTTTAAATTTTCAGTTTGGACTTTGCAATATTGAAAATCTTGAAATATTTCATAAAAATCATAAATTTTACATCCATCGGGTCGTAAATTTAAGGGAAAAGACAAATATGTTCATAGTTTTTCCCCCTTTTACCACCGGGCTTAATAATTTGATTTTAGCTACACCTCCGTTTTGGGGGCCCCAAACCTGCATTTTGACAACCAGGGGTATACTGTAAAAATTTTATCAAATAAATTTATGCCCAAAACCCTCTAAATCATATTTCAAAACTATGGTCAAAATTTTGTATTCATATCTTAAAGATATCTCGACAAATCGCTAAAATTTCAAACCTTCGTTTTGGGGGCCATTAGAAAAAAGCTACCTATCTTTAAGCGATTGAAAAATATTGTTGAAATTGAAAATTTTGAAAAAGAACTTCCAGGAAATAAAGTAGAGATGTTAAAGGTTTTCATGCAGCAAAAATTTTTGTAAAATCTCTTTTCCTCTAGATTTGAGAGAAGTTTCAAATTTGATCGCCGTTTTGGGGGCCACATACTGTAATATTTTCAGTTTCAGTTAAGCTGTTTTTCTAAAATTTTTACAGCAAATTGGTTTTCAGAAATTTAATTATATAAGAAGTCGTTAAATCAAAATTGTTATTTTGAAAATTTCTAAATTTTCAGTTTGGACTTTGCATCATCGACATCGAAAATGCTGAAATATTTTATAAAATCATAAATTTTACATCCATCGGGTCGTAAATTCAGGGGAAAATAAAAAATATGTTCATGGTTTCTCCCCTTATTACCACTGGGCTTAATAATTTGATTTTAACTACCAGGGGTATATACTGTAAAAATTTTATCAAACAGGTTTATGCCCAAAAACCCTCCTTCAAGAGATCTCGGCAAATCGCTAAAGGCCATTAGAAAAAAGCTACCTATCTTTGAGCGATTGAAAAATATTGTTGAAATTGAAAATTTTGAAAAAAAAACTTTCGGAAAATAAAGTAGAGATTTTAAAGTTTTGCATGCAGCAAAAATTTAGTAAAACCTCTTTTCTTCTAGATTTGAGAGAAATTTTAGATTTGATCGACGTTTTGGGAGCCACACACTGTATAAAAAAATCATAAAATATTTAAATATCTCCTAAAGCCCCAGTGGCCTGAGTGTCATTTATGTCGAGTGTCATTTATGTCACTAGGGACTGTTGATTTGTTTAGAGTAATAGACAAAATCAGCCTTATTTCGAAAGTATTAATCGGTACTTAACGAGCCCATATTTTTCATTTATAACCATCGTCCAAGTTGTAGGACTAAAACCATTGGTATTTAACGATAACAAATTTCAACAATTTTCGTCCAAGTTCACCTTTCTTTTTTGTTAGATTCATTTAATTAGATACTTCAAGGTTTGTTAAATCGTGAATATAATACAGCAATGTAAACAATCCAAAAGATGGCTCGCCAATCAAACAAACCAAAATCACTAATATTCGGATAGTGCAACGGTAGAGCCAATTTGAAGTTTAAAAAACGAAGCTGGACCAAATTCGGGAGAGTTTTGTTGAACAGTTTTCATGAGCAGCCAGCTTGGTTCATATCTCAAAATGTTCGCATTTATTATGTTCAAATGTTGTACGGGGATGACAAAAAGTTACACTAATGCAGGTATATGGTCTTTACAACAGCAAGTGCAACACGTTATTCTGCCACCGTTTTCCCTTCTCCACGCATCAGCTCAGTGGCGTTACGGTTTTTCTTCTTTAATTGTCACTTGCTGACTCGTGGAATCCTGTATAATGTAAAGCAGATCAAATTGTAAATTCCCATTGGACTTTGTATTTCAGAATAATGGCTACTTGGCTACAAACACCAGAAAAAAAAGAACCTTAACTTGAGCCTGGAGTTACTTATTTTTACCAGAGAGTTTCAGCCTCAAAAATCCTTATTTACTTAGCTGCCAAGCTAGGACGTATGCTAATTATGTAACTTCTGTATAAGTATAACTGCTGTATATGTCGTTTCAGCAACATTTGATCACCTCAGCAGTGTGGTGTTTAATTTTGTAAAAAAAACCAATGAAAACAAGGTATGTTAAGCGTGAAGGGTGTTACGCTACTGGCATCCTCTCGTGCTTCCAAATACTTTAGTTTATCAGGCGTGTGCGATTCGTATTATCAAAGTGTAATATATACTATTGTCGAATGAAGTTGAATGAACGCCTATTCTAGTTTTTTTAAATTTTATTTTCAACTGATGATCGTCTCCACGGTGTGAAACTGTTAGTTTTGAAATAAAACACATTAATTTCATTCGACAATAGCATATATATGCTTCCGATTGCGATTGATCAAGCACTCTTCTGATGAATGAGAGTTCAACTCAACAAGAAGAAAGTGTAATATACAAATATAAATACCTTAAGTGCATTGTAATCATCAAGAAGTTGTTTATCTTCTTTTTCCAGTTTCAAGGCAACATTTTTGATACGAGTGATCCAGTAATCTTGCAGTGAATCCAAACCCTCACAACTGACTTGTTGTAACACGTGAACAAATCCATCCTGTGAAACAAAAACGTGACAATATTATTCCTTTTTCGAGAAATGATCATCTCCGAAATAAGAATACAAATAGAAGTAGCCTTTAAACCAACTACAAAATATTATCGATTCACTACTTGACTTTGAAAATAAGATGAATCAAACTCGAACTAAAAACGGGTCAGTTTTTTGTCTCACTGCTGGACGGATAACGAGCACCTCACCAAAAACCAGAATTTTTCATCCCGTTTCTTAGTGAGTTCCACTTTGACGATTTCTGAAAAATAGAAGACTTTCAAGTGCTTTGATACGCAAATTGCGTAGAAAAAAATGCGGGTGACGTCTAGTATAGACTGCTGAACGAAAAGCCTTTCAATCCCTTAAAACCCTTGAACACTCAAAGTCTGCACAGACGGGAAAGCTGCGACGCTGAATTGGCAATCATATAATATCGACACTGAACTTTGGAAAATACTCAGAAATGAGCTTCTATCCGTCAGAATCGTAGGTTTCCAGAGCATCACTTACGATGGAGGTTTCTCCTTTCGGTTGGTGATCATAGTATGTTTTTAACTTGCAACAAAACTTGCAACAATATTCAATGGCGATATCCGTCAGTGTTTGCAAGGTTGTCTCATTGGCAGCTGTGAAGGGAAAACGTTTATCTATTGACAAGATTTTTGTGGAATAAGTAAGTCTCCAGACTAGAGTGTCGTCATTAAAATGATCCTGTCTAGATAATGGTTTAAGATGATGATCTAAGGTTGGTCATTTAAGTAGTTTTAAATATTGTTTCTTAAACAAAAGCCCTTACAAAGCCCTTATGGGTTTGAAGTGTTCTCAACTTGTTCTTATCGTTTTGGCCATCGAAGCCTTACGTTCTTATATAGTTTATTCTTATAAAAAACGCGTACAAGCCTTACTTTCGAATCCAGTATGTGAGCAGATTGCAGCCACTGCTTTCATCATCAACTGGCGAACAGCAAGAGCATCCAACACCAATGGGTTGTGAAAATGTTTGTATTCGTTGCTACGTTTCTTACTGCTACTGGCTGAATACTCTACACCTAGAGACGTGATAAAATCAGTGGTTTTGAAGACATAAACTATACATACTTCTACTCATGTGCAGAATACAACCTAAAGTTTGCTTACAAAAATACATTGTATACACTACACCAAAATATTATTTAAGGCCTCGTCTCTGACCAGAACAGAAATTCTTAACGTTGGTCAGGAAGGCCCCTTTTTTAATACTGGAGAAAACTGGGCTAAAGATAAAAAACAAACTTATTTCCTTGAAAGAGTTTAGGTGATTATAACCATCATAGTGGAAACTCCCCCTGGATTCAGATTGGGGTTTGGGTTGATGAGCAATTTGATGTAAATGCAATTTGATGTACTGAGATAAACCTATGTAAGTGGAGATGACACTTTGCCCACTATGGTCGAAAAGTTAAACAAATTAATGTTCGAAAATTACACATAGTATACTGTACCTAGAAAGGAGGGTTTTGTTTGGGAGACCAATTTCCCTTCGTTTGAACAGAATCGTTTTGGTGCTTGTGGAGGTGTTGGTAACATTTGAACTTCTGGAACATTCCCCCTCTGAGAAAAAACAAGTATAATACTACATTTGACTCTCTCTAATTCGGTCTGCAACGGACAAATAATTATCCCTTCGAATTAAAGAAAGATTCAATTACAAAGAGTATTTTAAAAGATTTTTCACCAGAGAGTTTCAACAGCAATAGTAAATTATGCAATGTAAAAAATTCCAATCAAACTTGCAAAAATATCCCTTTGATTTTTCGAGGTCATGAGTCAATGTACGTGCTTTTGTAACAAGAACGCCCAAAGTTTCGGAAGCCTTCGGATGCTCTTAACTTTATGAGTTTTTAACCAAATTTTGTGCAATCTTTTAGGAGATTGGGTGTTTTAGAATCTGCAAAGGCTAAGTTAAAATGTTCTTAATATTTTGGCCATCAAAGTCTTAATGCTCTTATATAGTTCGTTCTTATAAATAAAGTATAAAGAATAAGATATACAAGGAAAAGCCCCATTTATTTCACAATTGCAAGGCGAGTGCAAAATTCGTATAATATTTTGTAGGAAATTAAGTGTTGGTTAACAGATCGTTATCTTTATACAAATTTCATTTTTTAAATAAGAATTTAATTTCTTCCTAATTTTAAATCAAATAAGTTCTAAAGTAAATGGGGAGTAGAATAAATTTCGAAGGAGAGTCAATCTTGAATATTTAAGAATCATTACAGAATATTCTTAGGGTCGAGTCAAAAAATAAGGATCACGAGCATCATCTGAAAGAAAAAGTTCTTATAAAAGATGAACTATGTATTCTGTTACACAGCAGTCAATACACAAGCAAAAAAAAACAAAAAAACAATTACAGCACTTGGAAACTGTACTAAAAGGTTTAAAAGAAAGGGGAGCTGTATAAAAAAAAGTTTCGTAAAGGTTAACAGAATTTTCAAATAAGAGAAACGTCTAACCGTTTTCTAAGAATTATTTATTACTCAGACCATCAAGAAACGTTTTGTGAAGGAGGCAAACTCATTACTAATCTAAAGAGATGAGTGAGGAGCAAAGCAATGGTGACAGGAGACAGGAACTCGTCCAAAAATTAAGAGAAACCTTACAAGAAAAAATGATCGATAAAGCAAGATGTCAAAAGTCATTGGAGAAATATTTGAAAGAACAAAATGGGCCGACAACAAATCAGAAAAGACAGTTTCAACTTGGAAATGGGCAGCGCAATAGAAAGCCTTTAGAAGCCGCAGCACATCTTTTGCAGAGAGAATACGGAGATTCATTTCTTTTCCAGAAAGAAGGTGAATCGATTTTTATACCACCTGTTTTTGTGTCAAAGCATCATGCTGCTAACCATATTCAAGATAAGGAAATGCTGTCCGAAATGGAGACACAATATGATCAACTAACGGACAACCATTGGTTTAAGAAGGAAATTAAAGCGTTTTTTCAAGAACAGAAAAGAAAACAGAAGCTTCCGAACAATAATGGTTCGATACCGAATGCCATAAACAATCATGATTTTGAGGATTGGATGTTGCGAGTTAAAATTAAATATCTTTTACATGAAGAGCTCGAAAACGAAGATTTGCGTAAGATACCATTTACTATGAAACACCACAGCACAGAATCATTTGTACGAATTTGCTTCGAAAAATTTTCCAATAAGGATTTATCAATCAGCTTGAAAAAGATCTTAGAAACAATGGACAATTTGGAAAGATTGAAAGGTCTTGTTGATAAGGAAATTGAGAAAAAGAGTATTCAAGAGACTATAAAATACTTTTTTGAATTGGAAATACCACAGGGAGAATTGGTAACCTCATTGGATTATGATTTTGTAAACCACATTAAAGAAACTTCCAAAAATGAAGAAATGCCCAATGGTTCAGAGGTGAGCTACAAAAATTTCTTGAAGAGCATTCAGATGGCATTAACCAAAAACAATTAGAAATCTGGATAGCAAACATTAAACAAAGAGTTTCAAAATGAAATTTCAGCGCCTGGACCAGCCAATATCATAGAATGGCTAGATAAAGTTAAAGACGTACGTGACGATGAGGAAATTGAGCAGTGGTTTTACAATGCGCTCAAAGACAACAGAGATTTATTAAAAGATTGCGTTGTCCTTCGTTCAGTTGATATCAAAGCGAAAGGGTTTGGAGGAGCAGAATTTGATTTGCTCATCTTCGCACACTCATGTAAACAACTCGTAGCAGTGGAGCTTAAGCGAAGCACAACGGAGCAAAATATCTTAGGTGACAAGAAAGGTGTCGTGGATCAGATAAACACTAGGCTGGAACTCATACAGAACCACTTTGGAGATATTTTAGACGGCTGGAAATTCATTCCAGTTTTTGGATATCACTCTGAAAAAGATCCTTTCAACCTTCACGAAGAATTCAAAGAGCACGTTAATGTCATCAATACTTCGACCGATATAAGATCATGGCTGCAGAGGATGCTCGAGAATGGATCAGCTACAGATTCGAAGGTTTGTTTTTTTCTGTCTGTCTGTCTGTCTGTCTGTCTGTCTGTCTGTCTGTCTGTCTGTCTGTCTGTCTGTCTGTCTGTCTGTCTGTCTGTCTGTCTGTCTGTCTGTCTGTCTGTCTGTCTGTCTGTCTGTCTGTCTGTCTGTCTGTCTGTCTGTCTGTCTGTCTGTCTGTCTGTCTGTCTGTCTGTCTGTCTAACAAGGAGAATGGAAAAATGAAAACAATGTTTTTACTTTTTAGGACTCGTTAAAAAAGATAGTTCAAATTTTCATCTACATCATTCACAATACAAAATCACGCCCTATCACCGCTGTGAACTGGTTTGATTACATTCGCGACACAATAGAAGCAGTCTCCAACGAAAGCAATATCATCTTTTACTCTAAACAACAACTGGATCTATTTTGCATGAAATCTCAGTACCAGAACCTCCTCATTTCTGGACACCACGGTACAGGAAAAAGTCTCTTGCTTCAAGAAAAAGCCAAACAGTTGAAGAAGCAACACAACGAGAATATAGAGGTCAAATACCTGGTTATGGCACCAGAGCAAAAGTTGGACGAAATTCAAGACGAGACGTATTTCTTATTTCATCAACATTTAAAATACCGTTCCGAGAAGAAAGATCTAAAGGGAATCTCAGTGCAACTTGTGAACGAAAATGTAAGGAATTTAATTTTTCTTCATCAAATTTCTCTCTCATTGAGTATGATAGAAACTAACAGGTTTTACAAATAATGATATGTGACGCTTGTCTGAAATATGAATTTTGTCTGATGTTAAGGACTCTTATAGTGGTTTAAACTTTTAATGTTGTTTTTAAAAGATAATGTCTCTTAATTTAGGGGTGTAATGTATCAAACTTAAACCACCAAACCCTTTTTTTATGATTTAGGTTAACACAGGCGATTTGATGACAACGGGCGATCAACGGACAGCTATTTTTTGTGATGAATTCAAAGGCAATCTCAATGACATTATTATTGAATCAAATAATAAAAATGGGTTTGGCTTGCCCCTGATTTGGACAAACACAACCCAGAAGATGATTCACCTTCATTTCAAACGTTTCGTTTAGATTACAATCTGAGAAACTGTAAAAGTATTACTGAGGCGGGTATTGAAGAAATAACAGATGGATATGAGAAGATATTCGGTAAACCAAAAGTGTTGGCGAACTTCCCTTGCGGTAAGGGTCGTCAACGTTGCACGGATTTAAAGGATGCTCTAATAAAGGCACAGAAGAACACAAAAGGAGGAATTCTTTTGATTGTTCCGCCTTACAATGACACAAGATTAATGGAAATGGTTAGAAATAAAGTGGAAAGTTGTGTCAGCTCACTCCTTGAACCTTCTCTACTGTCAAAGAAAGGAGAGAAAGCCTACCATTCTTTAATACGTAGAGGTACTAGGACAGTCTTGATTGTCCCATATTACTCTGTGTATGGTTTCGAGTGGCATAATGTCATTACTATACTACCTCCAGCAGCAGATGAAAAATATCAAAAGCTACCATACACTGCATTGAACACTATTATGAGATGCACGGTCAATTTATTTACCGTACCGTTTGTAAATTTAGAATCTTTTGTAGTCGATTGATTGATATAGTTGACGGAAAAAATATAGTAGTTCCAATGTCGATTAAAAAGTTACCTCCTTCATTGAGATAGATATACTTTTCGTTTTTTTTATCGTTTAAATTGAGAATTTGAATGAATTGTTAAAAATTGGGTCTATTTTCGAATTTACAGGGTGATGGGGTCCTCATACATAAAGCTATGATTTAAGGATTTGATTAATTTGTTTTGTAGATTTTTTATATTTCATTTAGATACCTTTTGTTTTCCTACATTCATGTATAATAAAAAGCCCCTTACAATATATTATAAGCACTTATAATACATTTAGGAGCTATTTACAATTTTTGGAGAACTGCTAAAAAATTGGGTCTAATTTTCGAATTTACAGGGTGGTGGGGGTACAATTAAAACTATGATTTAAGGATTTGATTAATTTGTTTTGTAAATTTTTTATTTTTCAATTCAATTTTTTTTTACAATTGTTGGAGGATTGTTATAAAACATTTTGGGTCTATTTTTCGAATTAACAGGGTGGTGAGGTTCTCCTACATAAAGCTATGATTTATGGATTTGATTATTTTGTTTTGTAATTTTTTTATATTTCATTTAGATACTTTTTGTTTTCCTACATCCACATATAATAAAAAGCACTTTATGATACGTTAAGAAGCTGTATTATATACAATTTTCTTGATGAATATACACGTTTTTTTTTTTTAAGAAACTAGTTTTACCAAGCAGCCTCAATGTTTCTTAAGAAATCAGCCTTTTGAGCCTTAAATGTTTCTTACATGTTTCTAAACTTTTTGACATAATCAGCCTATTTTTCATGTTTTGATTGGAAGGTTCTTAAAAAAACGAATTAAAAATGTCATTTTTTCATTTTCAGCCTCAGCATGTTTCTTAGATGTTTCTTAGTTTTTAGGCATTCTAAGCCTCATGTTTCTTAAAAGTGTGTTTCTTAAAAAAAAAAAAACGTGTAGTTTTGATTTAACTTTTATCTATTATATACTTTTCAATCGATAATTTTTTAATTCATCAATCAAACATTTACTATTTTGAAATCTATTTTGAATTGTCATTGTCATTTTTGGTCAGCCCCGGTGACCCTTTAGATCCCTTCCACAATTTTTTTCGACTGATCGTCGTCAAGACTTCAAAGTTTAAATCCGATTCTTCTATGTTTTCGGTAAAACAATCCCAAACGGGTTTCTAGAACCGATCATCGCTAGGGCTAAGCAAGTATTAGTTATTATTCCGATCGGAATACACAGGTGATTTCCTATTCCGTTTTCTTTGTAAGACGGCAAAAATATATTCAGTTTGAAAAATAAGTACCCACAATGCCTCATTTTTTAAAACGCTTCATGAATGAGGCAGGGAAACAAAAGTGGGGTGTTTTGAAGCTCTCAGCGTCCAAATTTCTGCTAAGTGATCCTTTTCTATTTATTTTTACTCACATCTTGGCTCTAATTAAACTTTTGGATCAATTTTAAAACTTACTTTAGCAATAAGACACAGTAGCACCAGTTGTGTAACCGTTTGTTTATCAACATAGAAATAAAATCAACAACACGCCACTTTCTCAAAAAATTTTAGTGAGTGTCATAATCAAAGAACGAAAAAATTTTAATCTACAAAATAATATTTTTCTTGATGTAAGACATGAATTTTTTTTACTAAAGGGATTTTAATGAATATAGGGGAATGTTTGTTTGTACCTGAACTTCAGCTTGATGTGATTGGGCAGCAGCCAACATGTATTTCATGCGTCGTTTGTAATGTTGAAGTTCGATCGCATGTAAGAGGTAGCTTTGACCTTTACTGTCCAGAGGCCCTTTCATCCAACTTCGTTTTAGGGACCTACAAGTAAACAATCATAGGAAATACATCATTTAATGGCACAGTTTTTTTAAACAAAGGCAAGAATATCTAAACAATAATAAACACAAGCAAAACACATATTTCTTTGTTTATCTTTTTTGTCAGCGCCTCCTATCTATATCATGAAAAAGAATATCCTTTAAACTTCTGAAAATAGATAGATATATAAATCATTTCCAAGGTCAATTTTCATTTTATTTTACAAATTCATTCTTTTTTTAATAACAATTGCTCTCATTGTACATATTCTGCTTGTAAAAAAAGATTCGTCGACAAGATTTCCTATTACCTCTTTGCTTTGAAAAGAATTCAGAAAAAATTATTATTTTTTAATCATTTTGTAATGGTTACAGTAGAGTCTGCTAAATTGCGTGGGTTGCGTGGGTGCGTGGGTCAATATTTTTGCGTGGGTTAATATTTTTGCGTGGGTCATTTTTTTGCGTGGGTGCGTGGGTCAAAATATTTTTTGCGTGGGTCAATTTTTTTGCGTGGGTCAATTTTTTTTGCGTGGGTCAATTTTTTTGCGTGGGTCATTATTTTTTTGCGTGCGTCACTATTTTTTTGCTGATTTTTTAGCTAACTCGATTTTTTTACCAAATTAAAACTTTCGAGTTAGTTAAGACGTTTTTTTTTTGTCAAATTAAAATTTTCAAGTTAAACTAAACTAAACTAAACAAAAGCACACAGTTTTTGGACCTACCCCGGTGGAGGTCCTATAAATTAACCTGTGTTTGTTCGTCCGTTCGTCCGTTCGTCCGTCCGTTAGTCTGTTACCAACTTTTCTCAGGATTGAATCATAGGAATCTTTTGATTTTTGGTGCAAAGATGCATAAGTTTAAACCCTTAAATATGACGGAGCCCGATTTTCGAAAAAAAATGTTTTCGGGCAAATTTGGGCCAAAAAACGGCTAAAAAAGGGTTTTTTGGACTTTGTGAAAAATTGGGTCATTAATTTTTTCTGATTTTTTGTATGAAAGTAGGTAAAAGATGGCTCAAGCAGATTTTTGCAAAAAAATTTTGTTGGCTCAAAAAACGCATCTTTATTTATAAAAATCACTATTAATAAGCATACATCAATGTTATTAGCCAAATTACTCAATTTTTGATGAGATGGATGATTTTTTTGCTCACGAAGTCCTGAAATGAAAGATTATTTCAAGAGCATGAAATTTTGGTTTCTAGACGTTTTTTTTATAAGAAACAAACGACTAATTTTAATAGATCGTCACTATTTCTGTTCTGAATGATTGTTTTTAAACGGTCATGCTCACGTAGATATCAATTATATTTGTTAAATGCATAACCAGGTAGGTCCATAAAAGTATCACTTGTTATGTTAGTAACACCTTGTGGTTTATTTTACATAGCTGCACCCCGGGGGGGGGGGCAGCTGGGCAAAAGGATCGACGGGTATGTGCGGGTCCTAAGGGTACCTTTTCCAATATGTTTAAAATGCACTGTAAGGGTCAGAAAAACTAGAGATGCACTGTAAGGGTAGAAATTTCAGAAAATTCTTGAAAAATCTAGATATTTTGACCAAAAATGCTAGAATTTTGACAATTTTTTGCACGAAAGGGATCGAAAATTTGGGGGAAAATGCACTCTAAGGGTATGATTTTCACTGATTTTTGCTGCACTGTAAGGGTGCAATTTTAAAAGCCAATTTTTGGCCCGCACATACCGTCAGTCCGCAAACCCAGTGCCCCCCCCCCCCCGGGAGCTGCACTCATTTACTACAATATTATACAGAATCAACAATTCTAATTTTTGTAGACACACTTCAGGATCACACTTTTGAATTTTAGCATGCTATTTTTCAGGATTCCAGTGTCATGGAAATAAACACTGTAACTTTAAATTTTTCCTCCCTTTTCTATTGCTTTGAGAAAAAGTACAACGTCTTTATTTCGTCCAATTCTTTAAATTGGCCTTTAATGTACTTAAATCAAAGAAATTACAAGTGGGGTGGACGAAATAATTGACAACGATTAAATTGTTTAGTAATCGGTCGCCTAATGAATATAACTTTTGTAGAAAGATTTTCAGATTTTGTCGCCATTTGCTTTGTTCTTTAACACTCAAAGGAAACCCAAAAGATTAAAGCGTCCTATAAGAAGCTTTAAAGATTCTAAAAAGACAGCTACAGCTATGCAAAATAAACAAAATAAACCAAAACGTGTGATGTAAAACACATCCAACATTTTGGATGTGACTAGTTCGAATTTGAAGGGAAGGCATTTTTTCGAATTACAGAGAGAACTTTGACCCACGCAAAAATTTTGACCCACGCAAAAAAATACTGAACCACACTAAAAATATGACCCACGCAAAAATTTTGACCAACGCAAAAAATTTGACCCACGCAAAAAATATGACCCACGCAAAAAATTTGACCCACGCAAAAAATATGACCCACGCAAAAATTTTGACCCACGCAAAAAATTTGACCCACGCAAAATTTTTGACCCACGCAAAAAATATTTTGACCCACGCACCCACGCCAAAAAATGACCCACGCAAAAATATCGACCCACGCACCCACGCAACCCACGCAATTTAGCAGACTCGTTACAGTAATGGTAGTAAACCTTTAGCATTGAAATTCAAACTTGACCTTGACAGAAGAGTTTGGGAATTAAAAAATAATCCAAAAATATGTATAGAAACAACCAAGAAGTACTTCAACTTACTCTTTCTTATTTGATTTCTGATGACAGACAGGTTGATAGAGTGGTGGAAGTTCAAAATTATGGAAACTTGTAGAGCGCATCTTATCTGGTTTTGCATCCTTCTTTTCAACAAATTCCTCACTATCTTCTAACTCTCCCCAATGTTTCTTACTGATCATATTTGGTTCTGAATTATTAAATAGTATGTCTAAAAACAAGAAAGTGAAGATGCTTTAAAAGCCACTACTATACAAAACAAGGGCTCAGCTGGTAGGTATCAGTACAGTTTCAAAGGTTTACTTTAATGGAATTAATTTTCACAGGGATTAAATTTCGCGGTTGAGCTTTTCAGTAAGATTTTAAGATTTTACGGGAATTAATTTCGCAGATGACTCTATTTTGATAATATTTACATAATGTTGTGCTATGTTTACCATTATTAGCGCATCTTTGATGCCAATCAACATGTTAAAAATGGTCTTTTGACATTTATGGAATTAAAATTCAAAATAATTTTGCAGATCAGACCTTTCCAAATTTTCATTGGGATTCATTTTTGCAGATGACAACCAAATCCGCGCAATTTAATCCCTGCAAAAATTAATCCCATTAAAGTGAATCAAAATTATAAAAATAAATTGCAGACTGAAATCAAAGTTGAATGAAAAATTCAGGCTACTGGGCTTAGAGTCGGCTAGTCACATGCCACAGGTCAACAGGTCACAGGTCAGCATTGATTATTGTAAAACACAAAGAAGAAAAAGTATTAAAAACACTTACTCTTATCAAAAAAATAACTCAGAATGTATTTTATTGATATACAACTTTTCCAAAACTCAAATATGCAAAAATTTTGAGTGTCACCTGACCAACCTGATAGCAGCTGTGGAGTTTTCTTAATGCAAAATGCTGAAGCTCTAAAGATTGCTGAAAATTAACATCTGAGGAAAATATCCCTGCGCTACACAAAATCTTATGTACACTTTTTATCAAAAACTTCAAAATTAAAAATTAGCTAAAATGGTGCTCCATGAAAAATGGGTTTTATAGATAGGAACTAAAATTCTACCCCACAGTGCTTTGCGACTGGAGGAAAGGTTTAAAATTAGAGACGGAAGGTGAAAATGGAGGTTTGTTATTGTTTTAAAACAGTTTTTTGGTCTTCTATAAATTTTATTAAAGTATTCAGTGATGGCTTGTATTCATTTTGTATTTTCTTGCTGATATGATAAAAATGAACAACTACTAAAAAAACACAGAAAGGAAAGCGTGCAAACCTCTAGTAAGTAAGTAAGTAACCACAAAATAGAAAGGAAGGAGACCGCCTTATAGCCTAAACTAAACAAATCATAAAGATGTGGCCACCTAAGTGCCGATAACATGAAGCGGTGCCCCATTTTTCCTATCTAGTTCTAGTTCTAGTTTTATATTTGCATAAGACAAAAAAAATGCCTAATCTCGCAAATTCTACGTAAAAATACAAAAATGAAAAGGTTTAATAGCTAAGATAAAGATATAAAAAATTAGAATAAATAGGTAATTTATACAATTTTAAATTAGATTTATTATATTAAAATTCATAAAAAAATAAAAAAAGTTCAAAAATAGTACACTAATAGGGGACGCACAATTAGCAGGGTCGCATGAGAAAGGTGTTCAAAAGCTGAAGGAGAACACATACTAGAATCAAGGTGAACAAGAGTCCAGCTGGTCGCTAGAGGATAATTTAGCAAAAAAACATAAGTATGAGCATAGACTCAGTGGAAAAATGGGCGCAGATTTATCTTTTACTCACTTTTCTTGTATTATTTGACTGACTGAGACTTATCCTATGAATTTTGACAGTATTGTTCCATCAAGTTGTCAATTATCTTTCGACAAATCAAATTAATCGCAACAGATAGGATTCAAACCACCACCAAAGAAAGGCTTCTTCCAATCTAGATGCCAGCGTCATACCACTTGGCCAACTCTCAAGCTCCAACTCTGATCCTAACTGGTAATGACCGAATACCCACCCAATACCCCCTTGAAAGGCAGAATAATCTTTTGGGAGAGAGTAATGGCCTTAGTTCTGTGTATTAGATTACTCTATCCTTTTGGGACAGATTATCTGCTCCGTATTATGGAATTACAGGCTTTGCATGCTAATTTGGTAGAATACTACAGTAACGTGCCAATTTAAACAATCTTATTTGGGCTCTTCCAGTTAAAGTTTGTTACAGGGGGTGGGCGACAGCGAAATTCAGAGGTGAAATGTATTTTTTGAAATTCCTGGATTTACAATACCAATACAAAAGCAATTGAAACCCCTGGATTTCCAAAACAAATTTTTGGTTATTTAATTCTGGTCTGTAAATTAAATGGGTACCCCAATAAGTAGTCCAATTGGGGACCCAATTGGGGACCCAATTGGGGGTAACCTACCTTTTAAGAACACCCCCAATTACCTTACTCAAGTAAAAGTTTATCTAGCCTCAAAATATTATCTCCCGGGTTTAGCTAGGAAAAGGTTGCATATTTGTTTTTAATAGTACACTGTAAAAATTAATGTAAGTAGTATGTTTTCCTTGTAACCTTTTCCCATACTAGGTTATTTTACTGTAATAATATCCCCTTGTAGGATATTTCTATTCATGGGTTTGTATCTTTCAGCTAATTTTTAACTATTATAAAATATATTTAAAAAATTGAATTGAATTGAATTGAATATATTTTCGCTGCAACGCAGCAATATAACCCCCTACAAAAAAAATAGATTACTCTAATACAATGGGGAACCTAGTATAAACTTGTTGTTTGGAGCTAAACCTTAGCTTAGGTTAATTCCAAATCGAATGAAGTCTATTGAGTACCGCGCCGAGGCGACTATGAAATAGTATATTTCGGCTGCCGGTTATTCTTTCCTTCGCCTATATACATTCTACCGTCAAGCCTCCTCTCAGCTCAGCTCAGCTGAGTCTCAATTAATCACAACTGCTTCTTCCTTTTCTCTTTTTAGTTATAAACTGTGTTCTCATCCAAGCATGGTGATTGCTGCTGGGACGGATCCTGATCTCATGGTTTCCCCTTGGCAAGGCTGTGTTAACCAGAGATTAGGTCATTTGGGATGCATCATGATACATTTAGTTCTACTGTAGGGTTACTCGTAACCTAGTCAGTTACTTAGATTCATCCCCTAAGGTCAAGGATCAGTTAGATCTGGATTAGGTTCAGGACACTGCAGTCCCAACGGTGTTAAGGTTTGCCAGGGCAACCTGTTGCTCATCATATCCTTTGGTACCTAAATCAGTGTATTTCGACCACTTTCAAAAACTGCTCATACTCCCCTACAGCCTTACTGTCAACCAGAGCTGCAAATAAATATTTTTAGTCAATCGGACATCATGTCCGACAGAAATGAAATCCTGTCGGTCAAACTCAAAATCCTGTCGGTCATTCAGTGTATCTTTTTTTTAAAGTTACGGAGAAAGCGAGTAGAAAAAATAAAAGTTACCTTTGAACAGTTTGTTACTGTATATAACAGAGAAATTGATTCGATAAAAGTGATCTTAGAAACACCCTTGGAAGTTACGAAGAAAGCAAGTTGATAAAAGTTAACTTAGAAGCACTCTTAAAAGTTAAGAAGAAAGCGAGTTGATAAAAGTTAACTTAGAAACACTCTTGAAAGTTATGAAGTAAGCGAATTGATAAAAGTGATCTTAGAAACACTCTTGAAAGTTATGAAGAAAGCGAGTCAATAAAAGTTAACTTAGAAATACTCTTGAAAGTTATGAAGAAAGCGAGTTGATAAAAGTGATCTTAGAAACATTCTTGAAAGTTACGAAGACAGAGAGTTGATAAAAGTTAACTTTGAAACACCCTTGAAAGTTACAAAGAAAGCAAATTGATAAAAGTGATCTTAGAAACAAAGAAAGTAACGAAGAAAGCAAGTCGATAAAAGTTAACTTAGAAACACTCTTTAAAGTTATGAAAAAAGCGAGTTGATAAAAGTGGTCTTAAAAAAACTCTTGAAAGTTACGAAGAAAGCGAGTCGATAAAAGTGATCTTAGAAACACCCTTGGAAGTTATGAAGAAAGCAAGTTGATAAAAGTTAACTTAGAAACACTCTTAAAAGTTAAGAAGAAAGCGAGTTGATAAAAGTTAACTTAGAAACACTCTTGAAAGTTATGAAGTAAGCAAGTTGATGAAAATGGTCTTAAAAAAAAACTTGAAAGTTACAAAGAAAGCGAATTGATAAAAGTGATCTTAGAAACAGTCTTGAAAGTTACGAAGAAAGCAAGTCGATAAAAGTGATCTTAGAAACAAAGAAGGTTGCGAAGAAAGCAAGTTGACAAAAGTAATTTAGAATCACTCTTAAAAGAGTTACAAAGAAAGCGGGTTGATAAAAGTGATCTTAGAAACAAAGAAAGTAACGAAGAAAGCAAGTCGATAAAAGTTAACTTAGAAACACCCTGAAAGCTACAAAGGAAGCGAGTATTGAAAGAATAGGCTAAGTAAGAGACAGGGGTGTAAGAGATTTATTTTCAACTCTAAAGTTAATGGTTTATTCCTTTTTTCATTCGGACATCATGACCGACACAAAAGATTTTCAGTCGGTCAAATAGCTTTTTCAGTCGGACATTGACCGATGACCGACGCTTATTTGCAGCCCTGGTCAACTGCTCTAATCTAACTTGGGACAATTGGTCGGAATATGGGACTGTTGATATCTGGCCTGTATTTTCACTTACTGTAAAATCTCTTTTATAATTCAAAATCTCTTTGATAATAAATTTGTTTTTGATAACTCTACCAAGTTTATCAATCATACTTTCTGTCATAAGATGTCACAATAACTTTCACTGATAGTGCACCCTTTTTAATTTTTTTGTTTTCATTGAAAATGACCGGACCCCGATTGGAGAATTAGAGAACACCCGCTGTCAAACTGCCTATCACCTGATGGGATTAACAAATAACGAGTGTGTAACTTGCCATGCAAGTGACGTCACAAATGCTCATCGTTTTGCCACTATATAATTTGGTCTTCTTCATTCCAGAAATTTGCATGTGTTCCACACTGACACGTGGGAATTAATACAGATAGTATAGACTTAAACTCGTATATCAAGATTACGGAATTTCGAGTATGGGCCGATTTTACTTTCGTTTTGAGTGGTTTCATTTTACGATTGCAATGGGGAGCACCATAGTTGCAAAAAACTAAACATAGAAAATTTTCCAAATCTCCCATTTCGATTAATGCAATGATCCAAGTTTCACTTTTTTGCACCTTTTCTTCAAAATTAAAATATTTAAGATTTTAATTTCTTCTTTTATTCAATGATTTTTTACGGCACTTTGTTGACAATCCAACTCTTGCATCAAATTCCCGCTTTCTTCAGTAAATTGAAGATGAGAAAAAACCTATAAGCCACGGATCACGGATTGGGCTATTCCATTTTTAAACCATACAGGGGTATTGACGAACTTTTCCAGGGGGGTTTGAGCCTTGATTTTCCAAGGGGCTTTTGGTCTTTTTCAGATTTTCCAAGGGGGTTAAAGGTTTCCAGGAGGTTCTCTCCTCCTAAACTGGCATCAATTGTCACTTTCCAGACCCTTTTTCACAAAATCTCACTTTCCAGGAGTGTCAACTCCTAATTTTCCAGGGGATAGTTTGTTATCCAAAATTTCCAGGGGAGTTAGTGAAAAAAGTTTGTCAATACCCCTGTATAATTTTTTTTTGGAATAGCCCATTGAAACAACAAATATATGAAGGGTGGGATTTTACAGCCGCCCGTCATGCAAGTCACTGAGAGGCCACGGGTGCCAAAAAGAAGGCCCGTTTAAAATGCGGCAACCTGGTGGAAATTTGATAAACAGCTGCGAAGGAGCACTGGGAAGCGATCATAGAAGAGACCACTTGTCCACTTACGTTTTTGCAGATTTCTATAAAAACTTCTCTCAGGAATTACTTGTCAATGTACGTAACATGTACACATGCGTTGTGTCAACTTGTCAGCATTGTATTGGGCTATTCCAAAAAATAATTGTACAGGGGTATTGACGAACCTTTTTCACTAATACCCCGCTGGAAATTTTGGATAACAAACCGCAGACCCCCTGGGGGAAAAGTTCGTCAATACCCCTGTATTGTTTAAAAATGGAATAGCCCATTGTTGTAAAGGAAAAGATAAAAGAAGTAATATAGGAGTTTAAGTTTAGACTGTCAGGACTATAAAGAAAAAAAATGAACAAACAATTTAAATTATCATAATAAAATAAAGTAATTAGCTACCTAGTCTAGTTATGATGAAGTAGACCGTCGTGTCTCCTAAAGACAGTCAGGCGCATCCTGGCAAATGAACGGGGTGAGCATTAGTATGGGGTATTCGTCACCCAGTGCAAATGAGATAGGACGTCTCAGGCTAAAAGCGTGAAAATGAATAAAAATGAACTTCAAACTGAAAACGGGAAAAAAGGAAGAAAACCGGGAACCTTATTTTTTGGTTAAAAGTTTCTTCAATCTTCGAAGACAAAATTGACCCCATGGAAAAAAAATTTCATCTATGCAGTTCTTCAAAATGAAGCAAAATATTTCCAACCCGGTTCAATTGTGTGGGGTATTCAGTGCTATTACGACCCTCGACATGGCCCGAGAATTCTCGGGCCAAAACTTTTATTGGAATTCGCGTAAAGCCCGAGTATGGCCCAAGCTGGCCCGAGAATTCGGGCCGTGTTCGGGCCACACGCGGGCCACGCACTGGCCAATTTTTGAAAACATGATTTAAACAGGCGTGTAATTTCAGGACTGAATTTTTTTAACATTTTCTTTGAGAAAAACTTGGTTTCTCTTAATTATATTAAATATATGAATGTTGTAAATTCATATAAATATTAAATGTCTTATTTGGTATGAAAACATAATAAATATACTTAGGGTGGAAATATTTGCTAGTAAACTGGTCCTGGTTTTAAACTGAAGCGTGTCCACGGGAAGTTCGTAAAGTTTTTTTGAGCGACATAAACAAAACAGACAAATCTTATTTTGTACTATTTTGTTTGACCGGACATGCTGAATCAATTTAACATTTAACATGGCCCGAATGACTCGGGTCATGTTCGGGCCAAAAGAATTGATAGGGTCTCTCGGCCCAAACATGGCCCGAAGAGGTCCGAGAATTCTCGGGCCATGTCGAGGGTCGTGTGCTATTAGAGTACCCTGCCCAGTTGGCGACCGAAATTTTTTGATTCAAATTTTTCACTTACTTTTTACTTTTTTGAAAATCCTTTTCGACCAACGGTTGACAACTTTTAACATGCTCTTCGTGTTTATTTTGATTTTTTATTTGAGGCGATTTTTTTAGAATAAAAAACTTTCGAAGCGAGCGGTACTAGTGCCCAGTTCCCGACCGACGTACCAGTCTGCGACCGATCGAGAGAAAGAAAAAATCAGTGCTCTACTTGCAGGTAAGGTCGTATTAATTGATCAGGATGATAAAAAAACTCATAAGCTTTCCCGTATTACATTTATTTACACTCGTTCTTTTGTTTTAAAATAGCTCACTTTTACATTTCCCTTCGGCATGTTTTTTCAGAATTTTTCTTCAAGTCGCCATTTTTTTCTAAAGTTTGTGTTTTTGTTTTGTTTTGAAAGTGGCGGTCTATGGAGAGTCTTCATTTGATAAAAACGCGGGAATTTTTTATGTCTGTTTTTTTCTCTTCGCGTCTGGAATTTTTTAATCGCAATGTAGTCTTCTTTTTCATTTTTTGAGTTTGGTCGGTCGCAGACTGGACGTCAAATTTCGAAGCTGATTGCATCAACTTTTTTATCAATATTTCAAACGAAAAAAACTGTATCGAGCTGATTTTTACAGAAATGCTTTCTAACATATTCATCGTTTTGGACAAGTATTTTTTGGAGTGGGAGTTGAAGCGTTTTTTCTTACGAAGCTTTTTTGTCCACAGCTAGCCATTTTTTATTTTTTCGAAAAATCCGGGTTTTTCATGTGCTTCCGTGCAAAGTTGGATCTTTCGGATTCTACTCGTTCTTTTCTAGAACTTTTTTTACACAGTACGGGAAATAGGTCAAGGCAGATTACTACCAAAAGAAATTCTCCAGAGGTTTGTTATTGTATGACTTTTCTGGGTTCAAAGACGTTCGGTCGCCAACTGGACCGGTCGCCAACTGGGCAGGGGGACTCTACATCACTTTTGTTTTCGACCCCTTGTATTTGCCACCAATCGCAAGTGAAAAATACCCTGTTCATTTGCCAGGATGTGCCTGACTGAAAGAGTGTAAACTAAACTAATACCTCAAAATATAACTACGCAGCTCTGCTCGCAGCTCTGCTCGCAGCTCTGCTCGCAGCTCTGCTCGCAGCTCTACTCTACCATTTTTGTTTTGATTTAACTTTGTATTTTAATGACCAGCCAGGTCATTCATTTGAGGGCTATGCATGTTAGCCTCCACTGATGCAAGTTACCCAATCTCACGGTATCATACAGTCATGGATGAATAGGTTGGACTGTTGTCTATCCCTACTATTGAATTGACTCTGATCAAACTGTTTAAGTGTCATCTAAAATTGAATCTTATAGATTTCTTGAGCCGCCATCTTTAAAATTCAATTTTCCAATTTCATCTATTCAAGCGGACATTTTTATAGGCAAAATTTTGGAAGAAATAAACACGCGCGTACAGCGTGTAAGAATTTGTGTACAATATAGGTAATTGTACTAAATGGCAATCTCCATTAACCCGACCTCGACCTCGACCCTGACCCTTGAAAAAGGCCGACCCTCGACCCTTGGAAAAAAGCCGACCCCTCGACCAAAATACAATAAAAAGCCGACCCTGGGTAAAAAAATGCTTTAGCGACTTTTATAAGATTATTTTTGGATGAATATTCCAAAAACTGATCATTAGAACACTTAAAGAATACTTCAAGAATAGTCGTCGGTGGGGGGGGGGGGCTGAGGATGAGAATATTCTTCACAAGAGACCCCCCCGGGGGCATCATATTATTGACCAACATGTATAATCAGCCTTGTATCCATATATCCCAGGCTTAATATTTATGTTTTACGTTGATGCACGAGAGATATTAAATTATCTTCCACTCACAGTAAAACATCAAAAAGCAGATAATACGACCCGCCGGGCCGGGGCGGGGGGGGGGGCGACGAGGTTGCAATATTCATTATTCTTATAAAAAAACGTGTGTATCCCATCCCACCCCCTGCTTGTCTGCTCAACCTTTATATTAAAAAAAACACTGCCAAAAAAACTGTTTTGTTTTACCCAGGGTCGGCTTTTTATTGTATTTTGGTCGAGGGTCGGCTTTTTTCCAAGGGTCGAGGGTCGGCCTTTTTCAAGGGTCAGGGTCGAGGTCGAGGTCGGGTTAATGGAGATTGCCATTGTAAATGTGATTCCAAGAATTTTAACTCACGTGACCAAAAAGAGCATAAATTTAGTAGTACCCATCCAGAAGAAAGAAAGTGGGGCCAGGAGAAAAAGAAGTGAAACCAGCTCATAAAATTCAAATCTTTCAGTGCCAAGGCAAAAGGTAATCGTTTTTCATTCTATAAGCAGTACCATTTGATCTTTTCTAGCCTTCCATTGTTTTTAAACATAATCTACAACAGCCCTCGAAATTCAAGTAAAAGTAAGTCGGCACGCAAGTGCCGTCCAAATCCGGCCGAAGGCCGGAGAAATTTTGCCGACCTAAGCTTGTTTTTAGGTCGGCAATGCCGATCTGAGCTATATTTTAGGTCGGCAAAGTTGTTTAAAGGCTACGGCAATGTTTGTTTTTTTATTTGAGTGCGATATGGTTCTTTTCTCTTTTAATACTTTTTGCTGTTAAGGTCGGCTTTGCTGACCTAAAAGATAACTTATGGTCGGCTGCCGAGAGAATCAATGAATATGGTCGGCAATGAACTGCCGACCATACGCACTCTTTGGTCGGCTTTTAGGTCGGCACTGCCGAATGCCGACCTGAAATTCGAGGGCTGTACAAACAGACACCAATAATGACAAAGTCATGCAAAAAAAAAAGAAAATTTCAGCTACATGAATTTGACGAATTTGTACCGTGAGATTGGGTAACTTGCATCAGTGGAGGCTAACATGCATAGCCCTCGTATGGGTATATGGGTGACCTGGCTGGTCATTAAAATACAAAGTTAAATCAAAACAAAAATGCGAGCGGAGCTGCGTATAGTTCATTTGTTTTGAAATTTTTCTGCTTTGATTGGTCAGTCAGACTTGACTCCAGGTTTCAATGCAAAATGGATGCAAGGGAGACTTTGGATAATGTTGGTTTCCCCTCATTTTCAGGTTTGACAGTTACATCAAAATGCCTTGACAGTATAGACCTAACTCTTCACAAAAAAAAAATAACGGAAAACGCATGTTTGGACTTTGTACCCTATGCTGCACTCAAGCACTTAAGGCAGGACAAAAATCAGTTTTTTGAAGTTTGCAAAAAAACGCCACATAGAAGATCTTTCAACTTCAGTATGTAATTAGAGCAGTAAAAAATACAACTTTTCTATTTTTCCTTTTTTTTGCAAAAGTTCTAGGAATGAAAATAAAGGGATAATGATAATTGAATACTATCCATTGATGACCCGCGGCACTATCGTAAAGCTAGAATCGCTTCGCGTACTCTTCGCTTGAGAAAATGATTGACAGATTGAAGTTTTTCACCCGCGCATGAGTTCGCGGAGCGTTCTCGGCTCAATCCTCGGATAGAATGCCACGTATCATTGGTCTTTATGTATTATCCTTTTATCTAATACATACTATACTTTTTATCTATTGGATATCTATGTATCTATATATCTACATATCTACGCATCCATGTATCTATGTATCTACATATCTACATATCTACATATCCACGTATCTATGTATCTATGTATCTACATATCTACGCATCCATGTATCTATGTATCTATGTATCTACGCATCTATATATCTACATATCCACGTATCTATGTATCTACATATCTACGCATCCATGTATCTATGTATCTACATATCTAAATATCTACATATCCACGTATCTATGTATCTGTGTATCTACATATCTACGCATCCATGTATCTATGTATCTACGCATCTATGTATCTACGCATCTATGTATCTACGCATCTATGTATCTACGCATCTATGTATCTACATATCCACGTATCTATCTATCTATGTATCTACACATCTATGTATCTACATATCCACGTATTTATGTATCTATGTATCTACACATCTATGTATCTACATATCCACGTATCTATGTATCTATGTATCTACACATCTATGTATCTACATATCCACGTATCTATGTATCTATGTATCTACATATCTACGCATCCATGTATCTATGTATCTATGTATCTACGCATCTATGTATCTACATATCCACGTATCTATGTATCTACATATCTACGCATCCATGTATCTATGTATCTACATATCTACATATCTACATATCCACGTATCTATGTATCTATGTATCTACATATCTACGCATCCATGTATCTATGTATCTATGTATCTACGCATCTATGTATCTACATATCCACGTATCTATGTATCTACATATCTACGCATCCATGTATCTATGTATCTACATATCTACATATCTACATATCCACGTATCTATGTATCTGTGTATCTACATATCTACGCATCCATGTATCTATGTATCCATGTATCTATGTATCTACATATCTACGCATCCATATATCTATGTATCTACATATCTACATATCTACATATCCACGTATCTATGTATCTATGTATCTACACATCTACGCATCCATGTATCTATGTATCTATGTATCTACGCATCTATGTATCTACATATCCACGTATCTATGTATCTGTGTATCTACATATCTACGCATCCATGTATCTATGTATCTATGTATCTACGCATCTATGTACCTATGTATCTACATATCTACACATCTATGTATCTACATATCCACGTATCTATCTATCTATGTATCTACACATCTATGTATCTACATATCCACGTATCTATGTATCTATGTATCTACATATCTACACATCTATGTATCTACATATCCACGTATCTATGTATCTATGTATCTACACATCTATGTATCTACATATCCACGTATCTATGTATCTATGTATCTACATATCTACGCATCTATGTATCTACATATCTACACATCTATGTATCTACATATCTACACATCTATGTATCTACATATCCATGCATCTATGTATCTATGTATCTACATATCTACGCATCCATGTATCTATGTATCTATGTATCTACGCATCCATGTATCTATGTATCTACATATCTACACATCTATGTATCTACATATCCACGTATCTATGTATCTATGTATCTACATATCTAGACATCTATGTATCTACATATCCACGTATCTATATATCTATGTATCTACATATCTACGCATCTATGTATCTACATATCTACACATCTATGTATCTACATATCTACACATCTATGTATCTACATATCCACGTATCTATGTATCTATGTATCTACATATCCGCTTATCTATGTATCTAAATATCCACGTATCTATGTATCTATGTATCTACACATCTATGTATCTACATATCCACGTATCTATGTATCTATGTATCTACATATCTACGCATCCATGTATCTATGTATCTATGTATCTACGCATCTATGTATCTACATATCCACGTATCTATGTATCTACATATCTACGCATCCATGTATCTATGTATCTACATGTCTACATATCTACATATCCACGTATCTATGTATCTGTGTATCTACATATCTACGCATCCATGTATCTATGTATCCATGTATCTATGTATCTACATATCTACGCATCCATATATCTATGTATCTACATATCTACATATCTACATATCCACGTATCTATGTATCTATGTATCTACACATCTACGCATCCATGTATCTATGTATCTATGTATCTACGCATCTATGTATCTACATATCCACGTATCTATGTATCTGTGTATCTACATATCTACGCATCCATGTATCTATGTATCTACATATCTACGCATCCATATATCTATGTATCTACATATCTACATATCTACATATCCACGTATCTATGTATCTATGTATCTACACATCTACGCATCCATGTATCTATGTATCTATGTATCTACATATCTACATATCTACATATCCACGTATCTATGTATCTATGTATCTACATATCTACGCATCCATGTATCTATGTATCTATGTATCTACGCATCTATATATCTACATATCCACGTATCTATGTATCTACATATCTACGCATCCATGTATCTATGTATCTACATATCTAAATATCTACATATCCACGTATCTATGTATCTGTGTATCTACATATCTACGCATCCATGTATCTATGTATCTACGCATCTATGTATCTACGCATCTATGTATCTACGCATCTATGTATCTACATATCCACGTATCTATCTATCTATGTATCTACACATCTATGTATCTACATATCCACGTATTTATGTATCTATGTATCTACACATCTATGTATCTACATATCCACGTATCTATGTATCTATGTATCTACACATCTATGTATCTACATATCCACGTATCTATGTATCTATGTATCTACATATCTACGCATCCATGTATCTATGTATCTATGTATCTACGCATCTATGTATCTACATATCCACGTATCTATGTATCTACATATCTACGCATCCATGTATCTATGTATCTACATATCTACATATCTACATATCCACGTATCTATGTATCTATGTATCTACATATCTACGCATCCATGTATCTATGTATCTATGTATCTACGCATCTATGTATCTACATATCCACGTATCTATGTATCTACATATCTACGCATCCATGTATCTATGTATCTACATATCTACATATCTACATATCCACGTATCTATGTATCTGTGTATCTACATATCTACGCATCCATGTATCTATGTATCCATGTATCTATGTATCTACATATCTACGCATCCATATATCTATGTATCTACATATCTACATATCTACATATCCACGTATCTATGTATCTATGTATCTACACATCTACGCATCCATGTATCTATGTATCTATGTATCTACGCATCTATGTATCTACATATCCACGTATCTATGTATCTGTGTATCTACATATCTACGCATCCATGTATCTATGTATCTATGTATCTACGCATCTATGTACCTATGTATCTACATATCTACACATCTATGTATCTACATATCCACGTATCTATCTATCTATGTATCTACACATCTATGTATCTACATATCCACGTATCTATGTATCTATGTATCTACATATCTACACATCTATGTATCTACATATCCACGTATCTATGTATCTATGTATCTACACATCTATGTATCTACATATCCACGTATCTATGTATCTATGTATCTACATATCTACGCATCTATGTATCTACATATCTACACATCTATGTATCTACATATCTACACATCTATGTATCTACATATCCATGCATCTATGTATCTATGTATCTACATATCTACGCATCCATGTATCTATGTATCTATGTATCTACGCATCCATGTATCTATGTATCTACATATCTACACATCTATGTATCTACATATCCACGTATCTATGTATCTATGTATCTACATATCTAGACATCTATGTATCTACATATCCACGTATCTATATATCTATGTATCTACATATCTACGCATCTATGTATCTACATATCTACACATCTATGTATCTACATATCTACACATCTATGTATCTACATATCCACGTATCTATGTATCTATGTATCTACATATCCGCTTATCTATGTATCTAAATATCCACGTATCTATGTATCTATGTATCTACACATCTATGTATCTACATATCCACGTATCTATGTATCTATGTATCTACATATCTACGCATCCATGTATCTATGTATCTATGTATCTACGCATCTATGTATCTACATATCCACGTATCTATGTATCTACATATCTACGCATCCATGTATCTATGTATCTACATGTCTACATATCTACATATCCACGTATCTATGTA
Source organism: Clytia hemisphaerica (assembly GCF_902728285.1). Lineage (NCBI taxonomy): Eukaryota > Metazoa > Cnidaria > Hydrozoa > Leptothecata > Clytiidae > Clytia > Clytia hemisphaerica. The sequence continues at coordinate 186,446 of NW_027104175.1, forward strand.
TCTGTGTATCTACATATCTACGCATCCATGTATCTATGTATCCATGTATCTATGTATCTACATATCTACGCATCCATATATCTATGTATCTACATATCTACATATCTACATATCCACGTATCTATGTATCTATGTATCTACACATCTACGCATCCATGTATCTATGTATCTATGTATCTACGCATCTATGTATCTACATATCCACGTATCTATGTATCTGTGTATCTACATATCTACGCATCCATGTATCTATGTATCTATGTATCTACGCATCTATGTACCTATGTATCTACATATCTACACATCTATGTATCTACATATCCACGTATCTATCTATCTATGTATCTACACATCTATGTATCTACATATCCACGTATCTATGTATCTATGTATCTACATATCTACGCATCTATGTATCTACATATCTACACATCTATGTATCTACATATTTACACATCTATGTATCTACATATCCATGCATCTATGTATCTATGTATCTACATATCTACGCATCCATGTATCTATGTATCTATGTATCTACGCATCCATGTATCTATGTATCTACATATCTACACATCTATGTATCTACATATCCACGTATCTATGTATCTATGTATCTACATATCTAGACATCTATGTATCTACATATCCACGTATCTATATATCTATGTATCTACATATCTACGCATCTATGTATCTACATATCTACACATCTATGTATCTACATATCTACACATCTATGTATCTACATATCCACGTATCTATGTATCTATGTATCTACATATCCGCTTATCTATGTATCTACATATCCACGTATCTATGTATCTATGTATCTACATATCTACGCATCCATGTATCTATGTATCTATGTATCTATGCATCCTTGTATCTATGTATCTACATATCTACACATCTATGTATCTACATATTTACACATCTATGTATCTACATATCTACGCATCCGTATATCTATGTATCTACATATCTACATATCTACATATCCACGTATCTATGTATCTATGTATCTACACATCTACGCATCCATGTATCTATGTATCTATGTATCTACGCATCTATGTATCTACATATCCACGTATCTATGTATCTGTGTATCTACATATCTACGTATCCATGTATCTATGTATCTACATATCCACGTATCTATGTATCTATGTATCTACATATCTACGCATCCATGTATCTATGTATCTATGTATCTATGCATCCTTGTATCTATGTATCTACATATCCACGTATCTATGTATCTATGTATCTACATATCTACGCATCCATGTATCTATGTATCTACGCATACATGTATCTATGTATCTATATATCTACACATCTATCTATGTATGTCTACACATCTATGTATCTATGTATCTACGCATCCATGTGTCTATGTATCTACATATCTACACATCTATGTATCTACATATCCACGTGTCTGTGTATCTATGTATCTACATATCTACGCATCTATGTATCTACATATCCACGTATCTATGTATCTATGTATCTACATATCTACACATCTATGTATCTACATATCCACGTATCTATGTATCTATGTATCTACACATCTATGTATCTACATATCCACGTATCTATGTATCTATGTATCTACATATCTACACATCTATGTATCTATATATCTACACATCTATGTATCTACATATCCACGTATCTATGTATCTATGTATCTACATATCTACGCATCTATGTATCTACATATCCACGTATCTATGTATCTACATATCTACGCATCCATGTATCTATGTATCTACATATCTACACATCTATGTATCTACATATCCACGTATCTATGTATCTACATATCTACGCATCCATGTATCTACATATCCACGTATCCATGTATCTACACATCTATGTATCTACGCATTCATGTATCTATGTATCCATTTATCTACATATCCATGTATCTATGTATTTATTATATGTATTTATGTACTTGTGTATAAATACATCTATTAGTCGAGAATAGAGACAAATTTTTTTTCCGATGCTCAGAGTTTTATGCTTTTTCAGGCAATCTTTAGTCAGATTTTAAAAACTTATGAAAACGACATTTGTTCACAGTATGATGTCTTCATTCCGGCGTTTAAAGGGACGGTGTAAAAAGGGCCAAAATTTTGCCAATTTTACTTAAAATTGGCGTTAATTTTGATTCATTTGATTCATTAATTTTTTCTCTATTTAGAGGATTATAATAATGATTCAAAAAAATGATCCATTGTTTAACTACATATCTAAAACTTCGCAATAATCCGTGATTTTGAATGAAAGTTTCAACAGTTTACTACTGAAAAATGATATTTTAATGTAAATTTGAAGCATAAAAAGCCATTCTAACAAATTTTGGCGCTACTTACGATTGGCGTAAGCCCAAAATCAGGCTGTGGCGTAATAAGGACCGGCTTAAAAAGGGCTGATAAGGTAGTTTAATAACCAAACCATTGTTTTCAGACTTAATTCTGTTTTTTATATGACATTAACTTCTATGTCACTACTTTAGAAGTAGAAGTTTCTTTTGCGAGTAGAAACTTTCGTGAGGTTGAAAAATCGCGATATTTACTTACGTAAATTCTACGAAGAAGAAATCTTTTTGGTGAGCATAAACTTAGGTGAATCAAGACGTAAAAATGAAACTTTTAACATAAAAAAGACTTAGATGGAGAAATGCTTTTAGATTGGTTTGAAACTGTTGCCCTTTGACTTATTACTATCAGGCTTTTAACAGGCTAAAAAGTGCCATGAATATTAAATTTTTTCAAAGTTTGAAGTTTTACAAACTTTCTATTTGTCACGAATATTTCGCGAATGACTCTTCTAAAAATTCAAAAAGAAAAGCAGGAAGAGCAGCTGATTCGATCGACAGCACGCAACCTAATTTTTCATGGGATTGATGAATCGATGAAAGAATAGATGAAAGAAAAATAATCAAAGAATGGTGTATGGAAGCCTAAAAAATGAATGCTAAAATCAAAGGAGACGACACAAAATGGAAAGTCTGTGGGAGCCCTCCAGTTTAAAAAATTTTGCTAAAAAAGTATGAAACATTTTTCGACAGTTAAACACAAAATGGTACAAAATTAAAATTTATGCTTGGAAAGTCATTTTTACGAATTTGCTGGAATTTTTAAACCGAAAGATTAAAATTTAATTGAAAAAGCATTAACAAGGCTGGCAAAAAGTATTCCTGTGGTTATTAAAAACGTGTACCTTATTGGGACTAATTTTCGCGGTCGAAAAAACAAAATCAGGAAAATTGCACTTCACAGGAAATACCTTAAAGGAAGAAATTTTGGCGGGAATTTAATTTGGCGGATGACGGAAAAAATTAAATTTGGCTTGAACTTAATTTGGCGGATTTTCTACCCGCTAAAATTTCTCCCTAATGTAATTATCGATTTTTGTTTGACCAATATCTTTCATTTTCCTAGGGGTTTTCAGAAAATTCACATTTCGCTGGTTCAAGTCAAAGTTATATCCTGCGAAAATAAGTTCCAATAAGGTATGCAAGCTTGATTAAATCATTAAATCTGGTTGAGTAAATCAAGTCATAAACAAACAACCAAAATTTCAGTTTTCAGTATACAGAGGTTTCTTCACTCCTTCCTTAATACAAACAACTCTAAGAGAACAACCTCAAATTTAAAGTCGCGAAAATTAATCTGATTGAACTACTTCATCAAATACATTAATGCTAGCCATAGCTTTCACTAACTGCCATCCGCTAGTACAAATGATTCTAAAATCTAATTAATGCTAATTAAGGCTTTTTAATGCTTTATAGCAAAAGTTTGGAAATGATTTGGAATAGCTAGAATGATTCTTCTCAGTTTTTCTTTGAGATGTCAATGAATAAGCTAACATAAGTGAAATATATTTATTTTCTAAAAATGTGAATTACTTTTTACAAAGAATAAAATACAAATCTTAAAACATTCATTAAGAATTGTCCAGGTAGAATCAATTACAGACAGTTACAGATACTAAACCAGTCAAAAGACATGTAACTATATTTATTTCAAACAATTTGAAATATAAATGAAATATAGTAGAACCAAACAGCATAAGAAATGCTATGGGCCAGAAACATAACGAGCAGGAACCAAAAATTGACAGGTAACAACGTACTTAGTAGCTTTTCCAACGGTTTAACAAAGGATATCGTGATCCAAAATTGTTTACATTAAATTGATTTACCAGTTATCTAGAAGCTGTAACAGCGTTGTGTAAAGGATGGAAGAGGATAGGACGTAGCGTGGTAATAATTGATGAGAAGGAAGCAGGTATTAACAGGAAATAGCGTACATTCAGGACTTTTTCCAACGGCATGATAAGGGATCTCATGGACAAAATTGTTTACATTAAAAAGATATGCCAGTTATCTTGCAGTTGTAACAGCAATATCGTGTAGAAGGATGGGAAATCATGACTTAACGTGGTAATAGTAGCAATAACGAGGTAATATTGCGTTGTCAAGGTAAACGAATCCTCATTCATAAAAAGCTTAAAGGGAAAATAAGAAACATGAAATTTGATGATATGGCGGTCATCGAAAAAATGCTCTGTTCGCGTCGCAACGGGTGTTAAAAAGGCATGCGGGCGAACGGGTGGTCAAAAAATTCCCGGGGGCGGGGCGGGTGGTAATGCGAGCAAAACAATTTTTCGATGGTCGTCAGAGCAATTGAGAAAAAAGCTGTAGTTTAAAAGAACAAATTGCTTTTCCCATATTTTTTTCTGCATCTTCACACCGGAAAATCAGCGGAAAATTTGATGCGGCGGTCGGGTGACGTGAATAGAACAATTTTCGGTGACCGCCTATATGGCGAGTGTACTGAGATTTTCTCAAAAATAGTTCACTAAAGTTTCTTTCAATCTTTGATAATAATTTCCCAAATAGTGCCAGGTAAGTATCAACAAGAACACAGGTTAAACATAAAAGATTAATAAAATCAAGTCTTATAATAGTACACAAAGAAAAAAATATTTGTACTTACTGTCGAAGTACCATAACACAGGATCTTTAAGCATTCTTGCTGAGAGTCACAGGAAAAAGTATGGAAATCACATGCTTGGTAAAACTGATTTCTGTGCATGTGATTCTGAAAAAAATCACAAGCGTGTAAAAATACAATTCACAAGCCATCTTTTCTCGACTTATTAAATGGGGTGTGACTATATTTAAAATCACAAATAGGATTGTTTGTCTTTCTTAGAGAGAGAGGTTTAATACCCTAAAAGTAACTCACTTCTATTCTATTTAACAAGTGAGAAAAGATGGATTGTGAATTACATTTTCACACGCATGTGACTTTTTGCAGGATCACATGCTCGGAAATTGGTTTTCACACGCATGTGATTCACGGATTTTTTCCTGTGAGTAGAGTATATTCAATGAATGACGATTGTCAAATAAATTTAGTTTTAGTGGAATTTCGTTGCCAATTCAACCACCAACAATAATCACTTTTGTCCATATTAAATCATTGTTCTACTATTTATTATCATTTTAATCATTTGTTCATTATTGGGGACAAACTGTTTGGGTCGAAAAATGAATCAATCTTCTGAATGTCTAAGACAGGAGAAAGATTGTAATTTGACTGTCGGCAAATTCACTATTGGTATATGTATATAACTTGTTTAATCCGAAAGTCAAAAGTAAATGCGTATAAGTATTTTGACTGCAGGAGGAGAGAGCTTGAATTAAAAAAAACTTCCAGAAAATTCTCCATTCCATTTCCTGCATGTTGACCACTCGGGCAAAATTCTACAAGCGGAGTAGAATCTACTGTCGGAAGCTGAGTAAAATGCCCGCGACGCTTGCTATTATAAAGAAAAAGTTTTTAGGCTAGCAACTGCCATCCCGGAAAAAAAACCGAACATTTACGGAAGAGACTAACTACAGGTAGGCTTGCGCGACAACAACAAAACAGTTCGCAAAATTTTGAGATTCCAGTCCAATATCTATGCGTGAAACTATGAGTGCCTCCTCGTCGCTACGCTCCTGCGGGGGCAATTATACTGAAACAGTAGCGTTCTTTTTCTGACTTTCAAGATGAACTCAAAATTGTAAAGAAAATTAATTTTTTTAATCATAATGACTGTTGTAAAAACAATTATACTAACATATTGTTAAACACACGCAACAACCTTCTACTTAGAATCATGTTCGAACTCGATACTTTTTTTCCGGACACCCTGTATAGTCAGCCGTCTATACATTTTAACTGGACACCATACAAGTTCATGCTGCATAGTAAAGATTGATCAAAAAAGTCATTTAAAATGAATTGGAGACATCTTTTACATGATTTCTTTTCAAATCTTAATGGATCTTCTCCTCATTGCCTCCTTTGTATTGAGATGTACCCAAACCTACCTTTTGTAACAATGGCAATAACGAGAGAAGATCGATTATGTCTATAAAAGAATTCGTCAAAACGATTTTGAGCTTTTGCTTCCTGAAATGTTATTGACAAAGGGAGTGTTAATCGATTCTTCCCTACAGATGCGAGAGGAAATACTAGTAGAATCTGATTGGATGCAGTAAAACGTGCCGCAACAACTACTGGGCTACCCTTCCCGATGACTTTAAAAAACTTAAAAAGCTAGATGAATTTAAAAAAGAAATCAAGCAATGGAGGCCCACTACTTGTCCTTGATAAAACTGTCGCACTTTTATCCATGGCGTTGGTTTCATTGATTGAATTTAAATTAATTTGTAAATAATAGTTGATCTTGAGTATCAACCTTCTAGATAGATTTGTAATTAATAGTTGATATTGATTAGCCTCGAACTAAGTACGCATTGTACTACTTTGCATCAATTTTTGTATAAGTGTAAAGAAAACTCGTTGAACGGAGGTTAGATTGGACATCGCGTTTGACACTCTGGCTAAAGCATGGAGGAAAATTGCAAGACAAGAGTAGAATATAAAAGCTTCACCCCCTCCCTCAGTGAATCGAAGGACATTGCGAAGGGCATTGAACAGTCACTGGAACGGCCGTTCGAACTAAACATTGCAATTGGCGAGAAGAAAGGGTCGCACTAAACATTGCAATTGGTATGTAGATATATAGATACATGGATTCATAGATAAATAGATACATAGAAACATAGGTGCGTAGATATGTAGATATATAGATACATAGATACGTGGATATGTAGATATGTAGATACATAGATACACGGATGCGTAGATATGTAGATATATAGATACATAGATACGTGGATATGTAGATACATAGATGTGTGATATGTAGATACATAGATACATGGATGCGTAGATATGTAGATACATAGATACGTGGATATGTAGATACATAGATACATATATACGTGGATATGTAGATACATAGATGTGTGATATGTAGATACATAGATACATGGATGGGTAGATATGTAGATACATAGATACATAGATACGTGGATATGTAGATATATAGATATATACATACGTGGATATGTAGATACATAGATACGCGGATATGTAGATAAATAGATGTGTAGATATGTAGATACATAGATACATAGATACGTGGATATGTACATACATAGATGTGTAGATACATAGGTAGATAGATACGTGGATATGTAGATACATAGATACATAGATACGTGGATATGTAGATACATAGACGTGTAGATACATAGATACATAGATACGTGGATATGTAGATACATAGATGTGTAGATATGTAGATAAATAGATACATAGATACGTGGATATGTAGATACATAGATGTGTAGATATTTAGATACATAGGTACATGGATGCGTAGATACATGCATACATACATACATACATACATGGATGCGTAGATATGTAGATACATAGATACATAGATACGTGGATATGTAGATACAAAGATGTGTAGATACATAGATACGTGGATATGTAGATACATAGATGCGTATATATGTAGATACATAGATACATAGATACATAGATACATGGATGCGTAGATATGTAGATACATAGATACATGGATGTGTAGATATGTAGATACATAGATACATAGATACGTGGATATGTAGATACATAGATGTGTAGATATGTAGATACATAGATACATGGATGCGTAGATATGTAGATACATAGATACATAGATACGTGGATATGTAGATACATAGATGTGTGATATGTAGATACATAGATACATGGATGGGTAGATATGTAGATACATAGATACATAGATACGTGGATATGTAGATATATAGATATATACATACGTGGATATGTAGATACATAGATACGCGGATATGTAGATAAATAGATGTGTAGATATGTAGATACATAGATACATAGATACGTGGATATGTACATACATAGATGTGTAGATACATAGGTAGATAGATACGTGGATATGTAGATACATAGATACATAGATACGTGGATATGTAGATACATAGACGTGTAGATACATAGATACATAGATACGTGGATATGTAGATACATAGATGTGTAGATATGTAGATAAATAGATACATAGATACGTGGATATGTAGATACATAGATGTGGAATTATTTAGATACATAGGTACATGGATGTGTAGATACATGCATACATACATACATACATACATGGATGCGTAGATATGTAGATACATAGATACATAGATACGTGGATATGTAGATACAAAGATGTGTAGATACATAGATACGTGGATATGTAGATACATAGATGCGTATATATGTAGATACATAGATACATAGATACATAGATACATGGATGCGTAGATATGTAGAAACATAGATACATGGATGTGTAGATATGTAGATACATAGATACATAGATACGTGGATATGTAGATACATAGATGTGTAGATATGTAGATACATAGATACGTAGATATGTATATACATAGATACATAGATACATAGATACGTGGATATGTAGATGCATAGATGTGTAGATATGTAGATACATAGATACATAGATACGTGGATATGTAGATACATAGATGCGTAGATACGTAGATACATAGATACATAGATACGCGGATATGTAGATACATAGATGTGTAGATATGTAGATACATATATTCATAGATACGTGGATATGTAGATACATAGACGTGTAGATACATAGATACATAGATACGTGGATATGTAGATACATAGATGCGTAGATATGTAGATACATAGATAAATAGATACGCGGATATGTAGATACATAGATGTGTAAATATGTAGATACATAGATACATAGATACGTTGATATGTAGATACATAGATGTGTAGATACATAGATACATAGATACGTGGATATGTAGATACAAAGATGTGTAGATACATAGATACGTGGATATGTAGATACATAGATGTGTAGATACATAGATATATAGATACGTGGATATGTAGATACATAGATGCATAGATGTGTAGATACATAGATACATAGATACGTGGATATGTAGATACATAGATGTGTAGATACATAGATACATAGATACGTGGATATGTAGATACATAGATGTGTAGATATGTAGATACATAGATACATAGATACGTGGATATGTAGATACATAGATACGTGGATATGTAGATACATGGATGTGTAGATATGTAGATACATGGATGTGTAGATATGTAGATACATCGATACATAGATACGCGGACATGTAGATACATAGATGTGTAGATATGTAGATACATAGATACATAGATACGTTGATATGTAGATACATAGATGTGTAGATACATAGATACATAGATACGTGGATATGTAGAGTTAATTGATACATAGATGTGTAGATATGTAGTTACATAGATACATAGATACATGGATGTGTAGATATTATGTTATATATCATATATCAGTATTATAGTATATTGTAGTAGGTATAATAGTATAGCATATTATATATTAAGACCAATGATACGAGGCACTCTATCCCAATCCTCGGACCGCGCTAAAAATGGTAGACTGAGCTGCGATAGATCATTTCGATGGAAGTTGTTAGAATGTTTACAAGGCTCTTGACAGAAAATCCTTTATTTTATTGTCAATGATGACAGTGCGGTTATTAATTTTGTTAGATCTGACAAATTGATGTTTGTAAGTGCACTTTATAGTTTTGATTCCCATTGAAGAATCATATTCTGGTTTTCATGTTATTAGATTCTGTTTTGGAGCTTTAGGTCTACACTGCTTGAAAATGTCAATATGAAAATTGCGTAATCAGATAACGTATGTCTCGCTCATTATAAAAAGGCCGAGACAAACTTTCAATAATTGGATTGTAACATCGAGTTAAGTCTCTTTTGTTAAGTCACCAGGGGGTGAATAAAACAAACCTTGATACATTTATCGTTCGTTTCAACTTGACAATTCGTTTAAAACTCAGCCTCCTAAATATTTGGGGTAGGTAAAATATGTACAAAGAAATTCATACTTTTCCAACCCGGTCAATCTTTAAAAAAGAAGCGAACAATAAAATGTAATTACCCTTTCCAAATAAACCTCGTCGGTGGCGAGCGTAGTCTACTCTGACGTAATTGTAAAATTTATGTAATGGGAGTTTGACATAGTAATGTAATGTTGTTTGGGGAATTATGAAGTTCTCTGGGATTCCGATTGCATTTATTCAGGTTGATTTTTTATGACTTCTAATGTTACTTTTTCTAACGAGTTTGATTACTCTGTTCTCACACTTATGTCTTTTTTTTTCGCGTCCTTTTCTGTGATTACTTTTATTTATATTTCTAAAGACAGGTAAGAAGGCATATTGATGTAACTGTTTGACCACAAGTGTTACGCGTAAGCCAAATCGCGTATTACGAACAACCTCTAAATTGCCGAGAGTACAGGAGGAAAAAAATCGAAATTCAAAATGGCGGCCAAGCCCACGCTGATAACTATCAAAAATCTTTGTTTTTCAATCAGCTATTGCAGCTCAATAAATCAATGAAATAATTTGAAATAAAAAGTAAACAAACCTTGAACCTTTCATGAATCCAAATAAATAAAAGTATTCATCTAAAGTGAAGATTACATTTCAAAATAAAATGATTTCCAAACCAACCTAAAGTCAGTGTCTGCCAACTAAAAATTTCTCTGCGGGGTCACTGGCAAGGAGTTACGACTTCAGACTTTAGATTCCAATTCTTGTATAGGTTGCAACTACACTGCCAAATGATCTGTATTACAAAGACTTCCAAATGGGTCCATAAGTTAAGAAAATGAGATTATCATGTAGCACGGGGGTTTAGTTTTTAAAAACAAACTTCAAACTAAAATTGTTAATGAACTTCTTACTTAAAATATCACTTACTTACATAATTTATTTATGATATAACACCCCTTTCTTGGATAAATGGCCTCTTAAAGTCTTTTATGTTTGCTACAAGAAGGGAGAAACATTTGATTTGACCCCCGGTTTTTTCTCTCTTTTTCTAGCTAATTCCCGCGTGTTAGTGTAGACACAACTTTAATCCGGGGAAATGAAGCGTTTTCATTGCTCTAAAATCACGGATGGTCAGGTGAACAGAATTTTTATCCAGGGAAATGCCGTGGCCGCAATGTTTTGCTTTAGTGAGATTGACCATTTTGTTGTTTAGATTTGAGCGGGCAAAATTTCTGTACAAACCAAAATATGGCTTTGTTGGAATACCGGTTGAAACACTTGTCTGACAGTATATAGTAGACTACAGGGCTTGAAATAACGGTCGGACATCGGACATTGTTCGACCCAAATAGCTTCATGTCCGACCCAAAAATCATAATTTTCAAGCTATAAGCAACCCTGATCGGACATTTTGTCCGACCCAAAATGACTAAAACTCCTATTTTATATCAAGATTACAGTACGGGATTTGGAGAGTGCAAGCCAATTTTACTTTTGTTTTCAGTAATTTTAAATTTCAAGCCAACATTTTTCATTTTTTTAGCAACAGGGTGCTTGCCCATAGTTATATACAGGGGTTTTTGCGAAATTTTCCAAATCCCCCATTTTGATTAAACCAATAAAAAAAAATTATATGTTTCACTTTTCTGCACCAATTCTTCAATATGAAAACAGTTTAAGGTTCTTCTTTTATTCAATGATTTTTACGGCACTTTGTTAAAAATCTTACTCATGCATTAGATTTGCTTTCTTCAGAGAATTAAAAATAAGAAATAGTCTACATCTTATGGTCACAGATTGAATCAAATAAAAAAGGTTTTATGAAGGCTGAGATTTTACAGCCACCCATCGTGCAAGTGGGTAAAATTGCTTTCATTTCGGGTCAAAGTCAAAGTACAAATCACCATGATAAATTTAAAGTCAGTTTTTCTACAATTTTTTTTGTGTTCTTCTCTTTTTTGCAAAAATGAAGAGGCAAAAGCAGTTTACAGTTTTGATTTCCATTATCTTTCGGTGTGTGAGTGTTCAGTACAGTTTTGAAACTGTTTTATTTCTAAAGCGATGTCAAAATCTTTTCCAAGATAAGTTGGCCAAAGAAGATTGGAGGAAAAATTTGAGTATATTGGTTTGCTGAACATAAGCCTGGAGAAGCGAATTGCCATAACCCTTTATTACCTCAAAGACTAAGGCTCCATGTAAATGACACCTAGCACATTTGGGGTTTTTTATTTATTTCATTTCATTTATAGAAGTGTATTTCTCAGGTCTATTGACCTCTATGAAACAATCTTACTTCTTTACAATTTATAGATCTTATCATTCCATTCGTTTGTCAATTCTGTTATAGAGTTTTACAGTTAGGCACCTGGGCCTCTAACCCACTCTTTTTACAATCATGTTGTTTCCATCGTAAATTTCTTTAAATAGAGTTTAGTCCTAAAGTCTATTCACGTTAAGTGTGCACTCTTTTTTCTTTTACCTATAACTTTTGAAGGAATTCTTTAATCTTTATAAATTTGGTATTATCAGAAAGATATTAGTGAGTGGAACAATTTGAAATAAAAAAATATTTGAAAAAATTCTAAAAATGAAGATGAAAATGAAAAAGAAAAAAAAGAAGATCTAGTAGAAAAACTATCATCTTTCACTGAAGTAAATCCTTGATCATCAAACGTTATCACTGTGAAAAAATATTTCAAAAATAATGATTCAGTCAAAAGATATCAAACAAAGTTATAAGCTGATCGACGTCTAAAAATGCTGTTTTCTGCTGTTTTTTGCTGTTTTTTGGGGTCAATCACTTATCAACTTTATACCATAACTTTATATTGAATAAAATATCTTATGAAATTTTTTCACAGTGATGACCTCCTAAGATCAAAGAATCTCTCCAGTGAAAATGAAAGTTATAGCATTTATCTACAAGATCTTCATTTTTTTCTTCTTCTTTTTCATCTTCATTTTTAGTATTTTTTTAAATATTTTTTTATTTCAAATTGTTCCACTCACTAATATCTTTCCGATGATACCAAATTTATAAAGATTGAAGAATTCCTTCAAAATTTATAGGTAAATGAAAAAAGAATGCACACTTAACGTGAATAGACTGAAGGACTACCTCTCACTTTCCATATATGACTCTTGTCTTTTTCTTTCGATGTTTTTTCTTTTGCTTTATGATGCCATTGTTTTATTATATTATCTCACGTTCTTTCCTTGAAAAATCGTCTGATACTCTGAAATCATCTTTATCTAGTTTGTGGGCTGATGCAAACTAGGTAAAGATGATTTCAGAGTACAGCAATGCAGAAATGGAAAATGGAAATTTCAATTCGGTTAGACATTCATTTCGGGTAAAACATGTAAACAACGTGTGGAGTTTTGTGGAAGCCGAAATGAATTCATTACGCTCTATTTTGGGTAGGCGAAATGAAACTCAATGTGTAACCCCGACCCCTTAGTAATCAGAGGGACATCTTTCCAACCCTTTTCTTCTGTGACCCCCAAAAAATAGGTCGATGGGGGGGGGGCAATTTCTGCAAAAAATATCTAAGATGGACCATCAAATTGCAGAGAGGTAAACAAACATAGAATGGGCTGGATTTACTCTATCCAGTCATTTTTTAAATTTGTCTGTACTTTGTGTTTCTTGAATTACACATGATTATCACTGTGTCGGAAGAAAAATAAAGTAATCTGTATAATAATAATAATGATAATAATAGAGGCTATAAGAGAAAGAAAAACAACAATTACAGTGGTTCTTCAGTTGTTTTTAAAGCTTATTCTCTTCAGTTTTTGGACCTACCTGGAGGTCCTATGAATTAACCGTTGTCCGTCCATCCGTCCGTTACCGTTACCAGCTTTTCTCGAGATTGGATCATTAGTTTTTTCTGATTTTTGGCTCAAAGATGCAAAATGGCAATGCCCAAAATGTGACGGAGCCCGATTGTTGCAAAAGAAAATTTTCCGGCACACCATCAAGCATGTTTCAATTTTCAATAAAATTGATTTTTGAAGCCGGAACTATTTAAAGATTGCCTGAACAATCTATTTTCACCGATTTTCAAAAAATATTTTCTTCCGGCCGAAAATGCCGATCCTTAGTTTTTTCTGATTTTTTCTGGTTTTTGCAGAAAGATGTGTATTAGCGATGTTCAAAATGTGGATGATTCAAATTTCTGAGAAAATATTTTCGCGGCCTAAAGGCTATATTATCTGACTGATTGTTTTCATTTTTCTCTCTATTGCTATCTAACTTTCATCATCAGGTAAGTCCATTCAGCATATCTAGCTTGTTTATGTATAATCTCTGCCTATCCTGAAGTAGTAGCTGGTAAAAGTAAAACATATTAACAAGTTCAAAAGCTTATCTGAGGTCCACAAACTACTGTAATCAAAGATTTGATAGGAAAGTCAGTTATTTATGAAAGCTCTGCAATATCTACATGAAAATTGAAATTACATATTGATTTCACATCCAATAACTTGATTTTTTTTGACTTTGTGCTTTTTGCTGAAATTTAAAATATTCTCTGGGTAGAGAAAATGGTTGAGACCTTGCCAATCCTTTTTTAAATAAAGATATGCTATGACAAAATGATAACATTGAAGAGATCTTAACCAGACCAAATTGAGATTGATCTACCTAACCACTAAAGGTCTAAAGAGATGTCTTTGCTTAAGTTCTCACCGAAATCAGTCCCCTTATTAACCCTATTCAACCTAGGCTTTTAGGGGCGGTTCAAACCTAGGGGGGGGGGCTTTTCCTGTACCACCCCTTAACTTTTGATCTACTTGGTCTTTTTGGATGAAATTTGGCACATAAGATCCTTGTCACGTAAGGTAACTTTTGACAAAAATGATGACGTCACTCATTATGCCCAAAGTGAGCAAAAACCTAAAATTTCCTTTGTTTTTATAAATAGCTATTGTATTTTAACAAAGGCTTTAGAAAAAGGTTGTCTGAGTTTAAAAGGCTTATTTTATCCTAAATATTCAATGAATTACGGTTTAAATGATATATTTGACATAAAAAATAAATTTGTATTGGAAAAATGTCAATTTTTATGACACCCCACTGTCAGAAATGTCATCATGCTCAAGGTTGTGAAAATTTTTAGGTGTCAAATTTTTTTTTATTTTGAAGCTAAATAAAAGTTAGGAATTTACAGAAAATTTCATGGCAAAAGCTCTATTATTTCAGGTGCTATTACCAATAATTTGACCTCAGAACAGAAACAGCCCCCCCCCCCCTAGGCCGAATAGGGTTAAAGGAAAGTGAAAACAATCAATCTGACAAATTTGCTTATTATTCATTGTTGTATGAATGACTAAGGTGACACCAATAGTGAGCACAAGGTTTACAAAGAACAAAGAGTGTCCTGAAAAACTCTAGATAAACTAGAATTTATTTCGAACTCTATTTTTTTTCTAATAAAGGTAACATATTATAATTTCCTTTTCATTTTTGCACAGGTTTAAAAGAATGGCTCGAATCAGTAAAGGATTTGCAATAACTACAGCTGTTTTTGGTGTCCTTGCTTTTATTTTTGGGTTAGCTCTTGCAATATGTGCGTGGAAACTACAAGGAAAGGTTGCCCAATTCTCTTTGAGTACATCCGACCAAGCAGTTGCTGGAGTGACATTTCATGATTTCTGGTGGGGTGGATTGTTTGTAAGTATAGCTAAAAGTTTACGTTACTTTTTTTGTATTTTTGAAAGGATTAACTTTCAGCGTAAACCATCTAAGAACGCTTACGATATCACAGAATATTTTTTGGACCTACCTCCGGGTACCCCGGTGGAGGTCCTTTAAATTAACCCATGTCCGTTCGTCCGTTCGTCCGTTCGTCTGTTGCCAGCTTTTCTCGGGATTGGCTCATTAGTTTTTTCTGATTTTTTGCACTATGATGCAAAATGGCAATGCCCAAAATGTGACGGAGCCCGATTTTCAGGGAAAAAATTTTTCCGGCCGAAAATGCCGGAAAATGCCGGAAAAACTGTTTTTTGGCACTTTCTCAAGATTTTATCATCAGTTTTTTCTGATTTTTTGCAGAAAAATGTGTATTCGCAATGCTCAAAACATGACCGAGTTCGATTTTTGAGAAAATGTTTTTTCCAGCCAAACAAGCCGGAAATTTCCGTTTTTGCAGATTTTCATTGGATTTTTTCAAACAAAAACATGATTTATAAGAATGTCCACGATTAAGCATGGTTCAATTTTCAATGAAACTGATTTTGGTACTATACAGGAACTTTCTAAAAATCGTCAGAACAGCCGAGAATCGCCGGATTCCATGAATTTCTCAAGTTGTTATTGTATTATTCTGTATTTACATACTATTGTGCTCATTTTTCAATTGTCTTATTACATCAATCTTCAGGTAGGTCCATTCAGCATGTAGCTTGTTCAGCTCAAATTTTATTGTTCTTGCAGGTTCTTGGTAGTAAGGCGAGAACAATCTAATTTGTTGTTCTACGGGCCCGACCAACCCTTTTTTTGCTAAAATCAAAAAAAAAAATATCGAATTTCCACTACAATATATTTTTCACACTAGTTATTTGTAAGAATTAAACTTGAATAAAGCTGAAAATTAATTCAAGAAATTGAAAAATCGTAAAAAGCATTCCATACACTAAAATTTTATTATGATCTTCATCGGAGATAAAAAGCAAAGGGAATTTTTGATCCAGATACTTTTTGGAAAATTTTCTCGGTACCTTACCAACACTGATAAATGAAAAATTTATTCTTATTTTGACGACCGACCGACCCATATTTTTCTAACGATCTGTTCGTAGAACAACAAATTAAATTGGTCTCGCCTAAAGACATTTACATAATGACAAAATTTTGCTGCAAAGTTCTCTTTATTGTGATAATCTTACTATGGTGTTGATATTTGAGATTGAGATTTGCCACTTTTTCCTACAGAGGATAGAATAGAGTTGCAAGATGTTCCAAACACTTATTTGAGATTGAACTGTGTAAATAAGAATTGATTTAAATAGATCTTAAGCCAAAGCCATAGGATGAAGAGTTTATAACCTCACCATTATAACAAAACTTTTTTCTTCAGTACTGCGTACCAGGAATCTTGGGTATCATTGTTGGCTGCACAAGAAATGTCTGTGCGGTAAGTAACCATCTTCGTTTTTATAAAAAGTTTTATTTATTGAATTGTTGAAAGTGACATGATAGCCGGTATAAATTGGATTTAATTTTTAGTCTGATTTTGAAGCTATTCGAAAGGGGGTTAAAAGTAGGAGTGCAAAAAATTACCCCATACCTTTTAGCTGATTTGAATTGAGCACACAAAAAAATTCATTTTTTAAAATTTAATATATTATATTATAACTCAAAAAATATTTCAAAATTATTCATACAAAAGTGCACTGTGTGTAGTGCATAGCAGCGAAGACAAAGATATGAATAATTGATCCCAAAAGCCTCATGAACTTCTAAAGAAGACTTTCATGCACTTGTTTGCGCAGAATTGAAGATGTAAAATAAGTGACAGATTAGCATACTTTCAATACATAAAAAGCTCCCTGGTGTTTTTGCTGCTCAAAGAAATCGAGAATGTCTCATTGATGAATTGATTCTCTGCTATTGACGTAATACCAGGCTTTGGAGTAGGTGTCAAGGATTTTTGAGAGCTGTGAAAACAAAGAAATGATATGATTCCACTGATGTATCAGTTGTGAATTTTTCTCAGACGAAACCTCGTTTGTGATATAAATACAATAGATAAAATGAATGAAATTGTATAATATCCATGAAGCTAAGGTGAAGAGCTGGATATTGATAAATGGGTTTTTCAACAGATCAGATATAACTCCATAGATTACTTACGTTTGGTAGGAACTGCACTGGATGTGCTTTTAAGCGACCTTTGTCAATGTCTTGTAAAACTTTACTTTCAATTTCTTGACCATTACCAGTTCTTGAAAAGATGGTATTTTGTAAGAGAATCCAATGGTACAAAATTTTTGTATTCCATTTCGTGGAGAGAGCCTGAAAAGGAGAACATTCTTTTGTAGAAATACTTTTTCTGTTTTTTTACTCTTTTGTAGTTTCAATCGGTTTATTTTATCTAAAAAACGGTCAATTAGCGTTTATTATTTATCTCAAAGACTCAAACGCTTTTCGATCGCTTGTCATCTTTTAGTAGAATTCACTACATAGTTATTGAATGGTAGAACTTGCCAGATCTTGAAAAATGCAAGCCATAAAATCCTTTGTCGCTTACAATTATTGTCCTGGTTGTAACAAAAGCAGGACGATGATACAGGTGTATCTTCCATGCATACAAGCCACTCTTTACATATTTATCATGCATTTGGAACTAGAGATGGATTTACATCGAGAAGTAATGTATTATTCAAAACATCCAAAGTAACAAAAGCTGTTTTAAACAAGGAAAAAAGGCTCGACGAAACCGCAGTATCAACCAATATAATAAACCATTGTATTTCTTACGTAAAAATGAACGTCGTGAAAATAAATGGTCGCATCAGTTGTCCACATAACCAGTGTACAAGTATCGAGATAATAGTGCATAGGATTGCAAATAAACTTGAAGTCTATGAATTTCCCCTCTCTGCATTTAGGTGGAATTTTCCTATAAAATGTATAATGCTTCAGTGAATTTCTTAGATTCAGAAAGTATCTACATACAAACACTATCTTCCTGCAGACTATAGGCATCCCCGAAATAGTAATTACTGCAAAAAAGAGTAAATTTTGAGTGTCAATCAATCTGTTTTATCCGTGAAGTAAGTAAATAATTGGACGGAATCAAAAATACCGTTTCTGTTTCAAAGTATTGGTAGAGTACAAAGATGAGAATGGTAGTCAACTTTTGAACCCAAACAATCCCATGTATCTATTTACTTACTCTTCCTCATCTCTTTCAATCATTCGCGTTCCAAAGACAATCGCAACCATAATAAACACACCATATGCAATAAACAAACATAATATTCCAAATAACATCTCCAAACAGGATGATAATCTGAAAGTTTAGAATTAACATTTCATTTAGACTTGATCTTTAAATTTTAGTTGCAAAAGAAGAAAGTGGTTTTCAGGATTCTCGTTACTGTCTCGTGTTGAGCTAAGTACCAGTTAATGGTTTATTTGATTGTATGTTACCAAGGTAACAAGAATCTCCAACCTAAGTTATTTGCTTCTGTAAACATTAAATGTTAATCTTACGTTCTATTTTTGAAGAATAAATGATCCAATTTGTTCCATAGAATCTCCATCCTGGTTGGTTGAGGTGCGCTGTACAGCCTGTAAAGTAGTAATAATGTTGTGTCAATCTAATATTAATGACGTTGTAAACATATCTTTTATGTCAGTTATAAAGTACATAAACTAAAATCATCTGAAATATCATCAAAAATAACATGAAATTATCAAAATGAAAAAGAGTTGTGAAAGCAACTGATATCTCACTCGGCTTACCCAGCATTATTCAAGATGCTTTTAACATCAGTCCAAATTGATCCCCAACGACTCTTTGGTTTAGGAGCACGCCATCTGAAAAATATCAGGAAAGGAAATTTTGTTGAGGAACAGTATACAAAGTTCTTCAGTCTCAATAAATGGTTAAAAAGAGATTTTCCTGTCTCAAATTAAGCAAGATTTAGCTAAATTGAAAAAATCTGAGCTAATTTTTGGTGTAAATGCCATTTTCTGTCTGAGAGAAAACTTCTATTTTACACTGAAAGAACGGATATCTGACTGAAGTATCAAATTTAATGAAATAAGACAATCTAGCTTAGTTTACCAAAAGATTAAATTGAAAACCCAATATTTTCTGTAAAGTGGAGTATTCTAAACGAGATATTTTACTTAAAAGAAGATGCGACTGACCTTTTGTACTCGTGGAAGGCGTGGTGCAAAGTAAAACAAGAGGCCACAATAAAGACGGCATACGCCAAAACATAAAAGAATAGTAATTTCTTCGAGATCGGTCTTGATCGGCTGTAAATAGAAAAAAAATGTAATAATCAATCAGTGAAGAAGAATTATGTTCTCCGGAGTATTTCGAAGATTAAAAGAATGCAATAAATAGATTATCGAAATATGCTACGGATCCGAAAGGTTAGCCCCTGCTACTATACAGTTTCATTTTCTTTGGATGAAGCTTTCTTACGAACCTAAAAGTCGCCTGTAACTAGCTCTGATAAGCTTATTTATTGCGAAAAAGCAAAAACCAAACAAATGAAGAATGAAAACTTTAGTATAACGGAGGATTCATATTTCAACAAACATCAATATAAAATACAAGACGAGGTTTCAGAAAGATCGAATCACTTACTTATCAACTATAACAATCCCATCACAATCGAGCTCATTCTTTTTATTTGCAATAATTTCTGTATGATGAATTCGTTTGATACTTGGTTCACTTAGAAAACCTTCAAACACCTGAAAAGAAAAACAAGGTTGAACATTCTTTAATTTGAGTGAAGCTGAGGATCACGTCACGGAATCTTTCAAATTATTCAAACGACCTAAAAATTAAAATTTTGAAAACACGTAAAAAGTGCACCAAAGAACACGTCAGCCAAAAAATGGCAAATCACACAGACATACAAACAGTCTAAGATTCTAGCCCATCTGAAGTTGAGAATTGCATCATGATCATGAAAAATCATCCTAAAATATCATATTATAACGGTGTTCATTGGTTAACCAAACCTTAACCCAATGTAAATTTGAAATATAATGATTTTTTAAAAATCTGACTGAAGACTGCCTGAGACGGTACGAAACTCCGAGAATCGGAGAATAAATTTGTCTCTATAATTCTTGACTGATAAAATATAATGCACATATATGAATACGCCGAAAATTATTGCCATAGTAACCGCAAAAAAAAAAAAACCTTAACTTACCATCTTCGTCTTATTCACCATTATTATCGACTTTTTTTAAATAATCACATATCCAAGAAATTTGTTTTTTGAAAAGCGATGAAAACTCTAATACAAACTAACAAAAAACCACATTGTCATTTTTGAATTTTCAATGTATACGGTAAAAGCGAAACAAATTAACGTCAAATATTTTTGTTCGTTTAAATTGACGTCAAAATGATTTCGTGCTATAACGCGTAAACAAGCGATTGACTGATACTCGCGGACAAATTTCATGAATTACGTAAAGAACAACGTTTGTCTACCCTGTTTTCAAAATATTGTTATTGAGTTTATAAGAGTTTGACTCGAAAATGAAATAAAAGAAAGTCAATGTCACTGAACTTTACTAGCTAGCGTCAACACCTAATGGACATCAAATACCTATTTCAAGTAAAACTTGAAGATTAAAGGGCCTTTCACCGGGGGTAATAGGGTTGTGAGCTGACGGGGTTGTACCGCCCGACTTTCGACCCTCGCACCCTTAGCGGGACTAAAAAAGAGGAAAATTTGGAAAATTTTGTTAACTTAACCAAATTTTGGTAGGCTAGTCTTAACAAATGAAAATTGTAAGGTGTCAAAAATCTTTCCCGAAGATTCTTTATTTTCAGTATAATAAGACGTAGACTATGTTATAGTCTAAGACGAATCACTATCTAAGAAAAAAGCCCAAAGCCGAAGAAAATTCGCAAACGGGTTTTTTTGCCGAAAAGAGTTAACAGTCGGTAGAGTTGCCAGTCTTAGACTATACGATTTTGGTACAAAATACAAAAACAGCCCAAATCGCACGAATTCGAGTTTCCGTATGCAAGGCCAACTGTGCTCGGTATTCGAAAAAATCAAAACAAAAAAAAAGAGGCGGGAGAGAAACTGAGATAAAAAAAGAGGGATTCCAAGAAATATTATAGTTCTCTTTGGAGACCCTCTTCCTTTTATTCCCTTTATATTTTCTTGGAACTACACTTTCTTTTCTTAGAAAACAATTTTTATAAACAGTAATTTTTTAAATAAGTTTGTAATTTCTTTGCACTAGGATATCTATCTAAACTTTCACCTTATAAATTTCTTAAAAAACATCAAATCATGTAAGTTTGTTTGTATGTTGTTTTTTTGCCTGAGGATTATATCCTTATATTTACCCCTTTTATATATTAAAGTCCATGTAAATAGAAAGCTACAGTATATTCTCCCCACCACCATTTGCCCAAAGACAAAGGATATGTATACAAATCATTGACAGTTTTATAAATACTTGCAATTTCGAATTTGTGACTTTTCTGTTTTGTTTGATAAAAAAATTTACAGTAGTGGATGAAAAATCTTATGATAAATTTGCAGGGAAAAAGTAAAAAAGCTCCAGCTTGCAAAGCTTTGCAGTATGTTGATCTTGCTTTGATTTGAGCTTGAATTTCTTTCTACCCAAAAAGAGACGTTAAAAATGAGGATGGAATAGGAGAAAAGTTAAGAAATCCCCAGAAATTAGCTTAAAATGGAAAAGTACCAATTAGTAATAAACCTTGAGGCAGATTTAAATGACATTAAATTTCTTATTTACAAAAACTGATAAATAGGTAATTCAATCATGATAAACAAATGATTCTAAACTGTCTTCCGACAATACTGTACACGTTTTTTATTTTATAAGGAACACGTTTATAAGGAACTCGAGGCTGAAAATGGTTCAAAAAATAAGGAATTGTTAAGGAACTGCTCAGCCTGAGAATAAGTGGATTTGAAAATAATGTACCTTATTGGGACCAATTTGACCAAATTTTGATCTTTCAAGGGGCAAAAAGTTCAAAATTTCCTATGTAGTAAGGAACTCGATAAGGAACTTTGAGACTGAAATTCTCTGTAAAAATAAGGAACTCCAGGCTCAGAGCAAAGTTAAGGTTCCTTATAAAAAAAAACAACGTGTATTACAGTCTCGACTAACTCCAGAAGGCTGATGTAAATTTTTCCAAGTCATAATCTCAAATTATATCAGGACGTCAAGTGAAATAAACGTTGGTGAAATATTCCAAGTCATAATCTCAAATTGTACCAGGACGTCAAGTGAAATATTCCAAGTTATAATCCCAAATTAAACCGTGACGTGAAAATATTCCAAGAAATAATCTCAAATTGTACCAGGACGTCAAGTGAAATATTCCAAGTCATAATCTCAAATTGTACCAGAACGTCAAGTGAAATATTCCAAGTTATAATCCCAAATTAAACCAGGACGTGAAGTGAAATATTCCAAGTTATAATCCCAAATTAAACCAGGACGTGAAGTGAAATATTGCAAGTCATAATCTCAAATTGTACCAGAACGTCAAGTGAAATATTCCAAGTTATAATCCCAAATTAAACCGCGACGTGAAGTGAAATATTCCAAAAATAATCTCAAATTGTACCAGAACATCAAGTGAAATATTCCAAGTTATAATCCCAAATTAAACCACGACGTGAAGTGAAATATTCCAAGTTATAATTTCAAATTGTACCAGGACGTCAAGTGAAATATTCCAAGTCATAATCTCAAATTGCACCAAAACGTCAAGTGAAATATTCCAAGTTATAATCCCAAATTAAACCAGGACGTGAAGTGAAATATTGCAATTTATAATCTCAAATTATACCAGGACATTGTGAAATATTGCAAGTCTTAATCTCAATAATAAACCAGGATGCTGTGCCAAATATTTCATTTCTGTATTGTGCTCTCTGCAAATTACTGCCATATTTTCCCATCATGCATCCAATTTCTGAATTTCTGATTCTTACCTAGAAAATTTAGAATAATAATCTGATAATTTTTACAGGTACGACTAGGTAACTGAACTTCTCGACAATTCAAATCAAAATGAGAAAATGTGAAAGTTTTCGAACAAGAAGTATGTTAAAAGCAGTCTTTTAAAGTCCACAATTGACAATAAGTACTTTGTTTGACATTTTTCAAAGTTGTCAAAGAACTGCTAACACAAGATGAAAATAAACTTTTAAGAGTGGAGATATGAGGGTATTCACATATCTAATGAAACACTGCCTGTGATTCATAGGATTCATAAGAAATATACAAACTGACTTACCTACTTAGTTTCTCTGTGTCTTTTTGCTGTAATGTAGACTTGTTGAAAAATCATTTTAAAACAGCTTCTACAGAAGCATACTTGAGGAATAAGTACTCCCTAAAACTAAGTTATCTTGTAGTCTCAATAAAACAAATGAACCAAGAAGAAAAAATCCATAATGAGCTGGATTTTCACAGAAAAACCATAGATCCATCTTGTCCTTGTGTCTCTTCCCAGTGACCAGCGTGTTTTTGATCGTTTGAACCAAGCTCGGCCTTTAAACTTAGGCGGTTTTCACCACGGATCGACTAACCAGTCTCACTGGTTAGTCCAAGCAAAACCGCAAAATCTTTTTTATGCCAAAGAGTTATCGTCCGTTTCTTCGAAACTCTCCCGCCGATTTTTTTCCGTATACCGCCATAACGCCATACCGCCATTTTTTCCCGCCTCTACTATCACTGTAACGGACGATAACATCGTCTAAATAAGACGTAGTGGTGTGGTGGTCATCGCTCTTAACTCCCGTCTGGGAGGTCTGAGTTCGATTCCCACTGTAGTAACTACGGTTCACTTGGCAAGTGAATATACCTTCGCCCGGGTCAACCCATACCATGTGAGGGGAATTGGGTACCACCACTCTGATACAAGGGTGTGGGTGATATGCCAGACATTGTGGTATGTGGTGTCACTCATCCTGTTCTGCGCCTGCGACGAGCTATATGCTCTCCCGCGCAGTTCGAGTCTCACCACTATGCATCATGGTATCTGTGTCTCGCGTGCACAGAACCAGCGGTGTCTGGACAGTGCTAAGCATTCCGACTTGAAAAAGGAAGAATTCCTATTTCGTAAGGAGTAGGACCCATTCCCCACAGTGGGGAGGGCTCATATCATCATCATCATCAATATAATATCCCACGTGTAGGCCAAAATTCCATACATTCAAATACAATTTTAGATCTAGTTTAAGCTTTCCCTCGTAAAAATGACCTTTTTTTTCATTTATTTCCAGATGACATTCTATTTGATCATGAACCTGATATGTATGGTATCCTCGGTGATAGTGACGGCCTTCTGTGGTATCATCCTCCTTGCTTGGGCCATCTTGGAAACACTCAACAACGAAGGGAGATGCGACAACAGCCTCTTCATCAAACAATGTACTTGTACTGATGTTAGTGGAACCGTTTACAATATCAGTAAGCCTACAATTATTATTAATTTATTGGTAAACAAGATCCTAGGCTACGTACAATGTATCTACAAATATATAGAAATACTATGCATACCGTTTCGGCAACCATTATGTGGACAACATATTTAAGCTTGGTAGTATAGTTTTTTTCTTGACTCGTCCCTCCAGGAGACCATAAATCATTCCTTGTGATCATGAGTTGGAAAAAAACAGTGGAGTGTCTAGATGAACGAGTAATTTCATGTTCAATATTATATGTATAATTTATTGGGAAGGGAATGTACTTTGACCTTCATTGAACCATATCAAAGAAATTGGGTATCATTAGGAATTGCAATATGACACTTCATGATCCTTGACATTTGGTTGAACGACAGTTCCCCCGTGTAGTTTGGATGTCATAGTTGTAGGTTGTAGAAATTGAAGCGAAACCTTTTCTGAAAAGGGAAGGTTTTTAACTAATACAACGGTTTCCACTTAAAGCAACCAAGATCGAGTCGCTTAATTAACAAGAAAATTGATTTTTTTATTTTCAGACGGTTTGAGTTGTAATGATGTTCGAGATGTGCAACCGAACATTACAGCACTCATCGGGCTAGCTTCGCTTTCTTCTCTCATCGCCTTCGTCGCTTCCTACATCGCGTGTTGTGGCTTGTGTAACAAGGAACAGGTATATTTGTTTTTTGGACTATGCCTTAAAAAAACGAGTAAGGAAGACTGGATCTTTTCATCAGAAACAGAGGGTGATTTAATTGATAGCAATAAAAGAGGCCCACAGGAGGGAGGGGATCAAGTTGAAGTTTGCTTTTTCTGGCTTCTTGTTGTTGTTTATGTAACAAGGAGTACCTTTCTTGGAGCCTATTTCTTAAAAGAGGAGGTTATACCTTCAAAAATAACCGAATAAGGAAGACTGGAAATTTTCATCAGAAACAGAGGATTAACAAGAAAAACAAATCTCTCATGGACTAAAACAAAGGCAAAATAATTGACTATGCTAAATTATTGATTCAATTTTTCAACCTTGTGCAAACTTTTTTTTGCTTTTTTCTGGTCAGGGACTGGAATTTTTTAAGGTGGGTGTTAAAGTAAGGGAAGAACTCACATACATCTTATAAAAAACATTAGTTGCAGAACAAGACGCTTAAACGACTTTCACGTGCAGGTTCTTGAAAATAAATAAAATTCTCATTTAATTTCTGTGTAATAATATGTTCAAAAATAAATTGAATACAAATCTCTCGTGGACTTAAACTAAAACGAATGCAAAATATTTGACTATGCTAAATTATTGATTCATTTTTTCAACCTTGTGCAACTTTTTAGGAGACACCTGGAGCAGTCATCATCCAGCCTGGAGCAGGATCATACCAACCACCTACCAACATCATCGTTTCCAACAGCACATCCCATACTCAACAGTATGCCGCCCCTGCGCCAAACTATCCTTATCAACCACCACAGTACCCTTACCATCAACCCGCCCCTGCGTATGGTCCTCCTCAACCCGTCCCCACCCACGATAAGGCTGGACTTGTCCACAATGAAGTCATTTAAACATATCAAGCTCCAATAAGATGATTTTTACAAAATCAACTTCTTTATATTAACACATTTCCAAACTTTGATTTTTGGAGAACCTTCGATGATATTCTTATGATTAAGTGATCTGCCGCATCACCCGTGTTTATTGATTTCTGAACTTCTTAGTATTTTTAATTGCATCTAACATTAGACATTAGCGTGAAAGCTAATATTTTTTTTTACTTAAATCAATAAGCAAGATCAATTTTTTAATCCACGTTTTTTAGATTAGATACATCATTTTGTTAATTATGGCTGTCTATGTTTTGAACATGAAAACGATTTTCACCAAATTATTTTTCACAAGCATAGGGCCCATCGTTCTTAATATTCTGATCTTTAGTAGCGCATACATTTTATATTTTAAGGTTTTATATTTTTGTTAGTAATTATCTTGTTTTACAATTACGGACAACAGGTTGTAGATTTTTCAAGAATGCATGAAAAATTTCACAATAAGTTCTGAAAACCCATTTTTACCAGGGCCAATGTTGTTTTTATTGGATTTGGAGAGTTTGGGTGTCAATTCCAGTAGCCAAATCCACTTGAAATTGAAGGAAATGAATTTTCAGACCTTATTTTGTCTGAGATTGAAGATTAAAGGTTCAATGAGTTTTGCACTTCATCTTTTTCGAGAAGACATCTAATTAGACCATATTTGAGATGGTTTAATCAATTATAAACAACTTTTCAGAGCTCTCTGGTGCACACACCAACCATTTTCAGTCTTTGGAAGTCTAAAAATCACTAGGAAAGCTAGCAAGCCTGTAGGTCTTCTGCCAAATAACCACTTGTCATTTGGGGAATTTTCCCGAGTGTCAAAAAGGCTTTTCTTGGCATTCTTGAGGAATTTTTGAAAAGTCTACAGACCTTTTGTCCATGATTGCAGATTAATTAGATATATTTCAAGAGTTTATAAATACTGTTGTTGGATGGGGTTTTGGTTATATATAAACAAAACACCAGACATCGCTTTCTTGTAGGTATTATAACAGGTAATATAATGAGATCACCAGCAATTCGTTGACATCGGCACTGAAATATTTTAGACCAGGCGTCATCTTTTCGAATCTTAAAGAACACGTTTAATCTCCTCTTCCAGGATATCTGGACACCATTGATTTTGACGTAATATTGCTTTTCAGAACTTCCTTGTTTGGGCATTCTTTAAGATCTTTAAAAATCTAAAGGTAGGGTTTATAAGCTTTCTCCAATTTTGTTTCAATCTTCAAATTATTTGATTTAGAAAATTCAAAAGGATTTTAAAACTTTGAATCTCACATGGAAACGAATACTATAAACACTTGTACAAGATAATCACAAAATATGATTGGGTGGTGGGGATCACAGACCATGTTTGTGTCAACAATTTTCTTTAAAGGTAAATATTTATTTTACTTTCTAATTTTGTTTTCTTTAAAAAGTTTGTAAAAAGTAAAACTTCTAGTAGGATTGACTGTTCATAGATATAAAGTAACTTTCAAATCATTGCTTCGTTATGAATATTGTGTTTAAAATTACATCTAGAAAGAGTTAAGGATACTATTTGATGTTTGATATAAGGAATTAACTTGCACCACTTTTTTTTAATTTTATTGATGGACGTGGTAGTCCTTGTGAGCGCCATTAAACCATAAAAAATAGAGCTTATAAGGCACTATTTAGAGTTTGTTTTTAAGGCAGGTTGATATTGTGTAGAAATAGTTATCATGACTGAAAATTTCATCTTTAGACATCAGAAAGCATCATGGGTATTGCAACACGTGGTTACACATACACCATTGTGTTTTTCGGTGCCGTAAGTTTGTTGCTTGGTATGGGAGCCATCATTTGTAGTGGTTTGTTGTCCAATATGGTAGCTGATGTCCGAATTACTGAAAAACATTCTGCATCTGCCATCTTTAGTGTATCGAGTGTTTTGGTGTTACAAAAATATTGGTGGCTAACTTTCTATGTAAGTCAAAGCATTTGTTTTTGGGTCGATACACATCGTTTTCTTGCGAAGGTAATCAAACATGTAGATTTTTCGTCGCATTGCTCTTTTCAATCCATTTCGATTACAATTAAATACAATCTATGACTTGAAGTGAAAAACGAGAACTTCCCAAAATATATCGATGTTCCCTATGTGATTAAGTCTATGCGATGTAATGAACAATTTATTTGAGTAGTTTGAGGCTGTATTCGGCTTCTTTGGATGATCATTATTTCCTTTTGTTTTGATTATTTCAGTACCTTCTTCCGAGCGCCGTGGCTTTTGCTGTGGGATGTTACAGCAAAACTTCTCTGGTAAGAATCTAGTCATTTAAACTGTTTATCCAATAGCCGATGGATTACAGCAGTATTAGCGAATTTATGTATTTGCACTTTTGAGGACGGCGGAGAGACTGAAGCGATTTCTTTAAGAGCAGAAACTTTCGCGAGGTTGCAAAATCGCGAAATTTCGCGAATTTAACTTTCGCCAATTTTAGTTTTGGAACGAATTAGCGGATATAACTTTCGCGAATTTTTCATTTTGCAGCCAAAAATGCATAAAAACTGAAAACTGAGTATAAAATAGCAAAAAAGTGTACTTTTCGAAGAAAAAACTTTCTCGAATTTCTCGTGTAATTTTTTACTTGACAGAAACTTTCGCAAAAAAGGGCAAAAATCGCGAAATTCTCCTCCCTTAAAGTAGAATAACCTGCAGTTTTGACCCGCCAAATCGAGGACTGTAAATTTAGGTACGGCTTACTTACCGTCGACATCAGTCAATCACTTTCTATTAGGAGTATAACATTCATGACTGAAGTGATCAATAATTATATTTTTTGTTCAATTCAACTTAGCAATCGGTCGGTTATTCACTTTATCGTTTCATAGGTTTTGCTATATTGCATTTTGACTTTGATCTCTCTGATTGGTTCGATGGTGGGCACCATACTCTTCCCAATTCTCTTAGCCGTGTGGAATCTCACCAAAACAAATCTGGATCAAAATTGTAGTGATGTTTATGATGATATCAACAAATTCGAAAGTTGTGCTTGTAATGAAACTGTGGCTTATAATGCCATGACATTTGGTAAGTATTTTCAACGTGCCTAATAAGCGGGGGGGGTGGAACAATCTTCAAAATTTAATATATGGGGGACCTAATAACGGGGGGTGGATAGACTAAAACCTGGCTATTCAAAGCAAAATAAGGGACTCTTCTTTTGAAAGTTGGAAATATTTTTAAGATTACTCAACGGGGAGTGGGGCCTAATAAGGTCCGGCGGGTTGAAAAAAGTTTAAAAAATAAACAAGCGGGGGGGGGCGTTTATTAAGTACCTGAGAGTATAAAAACTCTTCATCTTCTACAAATAAGGTAGAATGGTGCCTCAGCGTCTTAAATGTTTTGTCACGCACTATGAATATTTCACTTCCGTCGGAAACATGCACAAATTAAAGAACCAAGTTTACTATATTTGTTCAAGTACCTTATGAGTGAAATTTTAGTCTTTAAAAGAATTAACTGGTCACATATTTCATCAATAACCCATTTTTTGTCATTTTCTCGACAAAGTAATGTTTGCCGATAATATTCTCACTGCATTATTTTCAGAGCATATTCATTGTGAAGATTTAGTTGGATTGAAAGACATTCTGGTTGGTTTGGTTACTGTGGTAGTTCTTCAGATGGTTTTAAACTTGGTATCATTTTTTGTCAGTTGTTTTGCTATTGCTCACCAACAGAAGGTATGGGAAGTCAGAAAAAACTCTTCTTCTGTCCCTTTTCTCCCTACCAAATGTAATAATCTATAGGGGTCTTCTACTAGCTGCCCGAGGCCAGGATTGTATTTATTTCTCCCTCCGTAAGAAAATCAGGAAATATAGGATCGAAATCTGAAATTAGTTAACGACATTGATGTTTCTGGAGACTTCTGGGCAATTTTGTAATACCTCTGTTTCAGGGTATCTGAATCTGCAACGCCTCTGTATCAGGGAACTCTAAAATCGCTTTTAGCAGTCCTATAATAACCTAAAGTTGTCGGGGAGCTGACATCGTTATAGGCTGCGCGCATCCCCAGAATTTATTTTGTTAAATCATATCAGAGGGGATGCGTGCAGCCTAACATTATTACAGAAAGAACATATTTACATAGATCAGTGTCTTTTTTGGATTTGACTTAGTAGTTACCACCAATCTTAAAAAACCTCGAATTGAATAATGATTTATGAAACCTATTTGATTTATTCGCATTTAGGACAATGGAACAAGCGAGACATTGACGTTTGCTACAAAACCGTTCGGCAGATATGGCGGTGTTTTCCGAGGCCAATCACAGTACGATGATTTGTAAGGAGAAACAAGGTGAAAAACAATAGAGAGTGTATGAACAGGGCTCGCTGGCCACAGAGCAGGAATAATGTTTTATTGCATTCGCGTGTTGAAAATAACTCGTCGTGCGATCATTTTGATAATCAAAACACTCGAAAGGCCCTCGCATCATTCCTTGTCCTCTTATTTTCTCAAAAATGCTTTTTTGAAAGAGAATTTTTTTTATTTAACTTTTGAATGCGTGAAGCAAATCTTAAATACGATAGCCCAAAATTTTAGTTTACCTTTCCTCTTTCTAATGATGAAAAGTTTAAGGCTTGGGGACACGAGAAGTTTTTTTTCGCGTTGGTGCAATGCAACATGCTCCATCCCACCAGCACAAGAAAAAAAGTGCATGTCTCGTGTTTTTTTTTGTTTGTTTCATGGGACAAAAAGTGAGGGAAATACCCAAAAGACACGCTGATTTTGTCCCTGGGAGAAAAAAAACTTCTCGTGTCCCCAAGCCTTTAGATTTATAACATTTTGATTTCTCTCACAACCTCACTTCAAACTTGTACACTTTTATTATGAAACACCCGGTACATGTTTTATCTATAAGCATAACGTATATAGGATAGCATATTCAGGCTTAGTTTTTGGTACCTAAACAATGGCTCTATTGATTAAGAACAATAGAATACTAAGCATAATGCGAGCCTGATACAAGGGAAAACATGTATTGGGCCGGTTACACGTTTTTTTTTTTTTTTTTTTTTTATTAGAACCCAGTTTATAAGAACATTTAGGCTGAAATTCGTCGGAAAATTAAGAACATCGTAAGAACATGCCCAGCCTCAGTTTGGAAAAAAATGACAAGAAACTACAATTTTTCTTCTTTTCAAGCAGTTTTAACCCAACTTAGGCATGGATTTTCTAAAATCGAGAGTCAAATATTGTCCAAATTGTACCAATTTTATATGCTCTTTATTTTGCATGATATTGTTTATTGTATATCGTTTAGAGTAGTCTGAAAAATTAAGAACGCATTTAAGAACATTTAAGGCTGAAAATTGCTAAAAAAATAAGCACATCCAGGCTCAGCCAAATTTTAAGTGTTCTAATAAAAAAAAACGTGTATTACGAAAGGTGTATTCTCTTTCTTAAGATTTCAAAAATCATAACTTTTTTCAAATAGAGTATTTATTGTTTATCACAAGAACTATTATTTAGACATAATCATTTATAAACTACGGACAAACTTTATACAGTATATTACCCCTAAATGTCGTATGAAAATAAAAAAAGGTTTATTAATTATTAGCTACACGTTTTTTTATTAGAACTCAATTTATAAGAAGCTTTAGGCTGAAATTTCAGAAAAATAAGAACATTGAAAGAACATCAGAAGCCAGAGAATTGAAGAGATTTTGCAAATTTGTTTAAATTCATCTAAATTAAGAAGAAACTTTCCTAATTGCACTAATTCTTTATACTATCAAACTTTAAATTAGAGCAGATTTGCTCGACTTAAGGGAAATTTGTATAAACTAAGGTCTAATTCTGTATATTTAAGTGAATTGATAGGAACTTTCGACTCAAAATTGTCAAAGAAATAAGTGCATTCAGGCTCACTTAGATACAATATCTTCCATTTCGGATGATTCAACCTAAAAAAAAAAAAAAAAGGAAGACAGTAATTGATGTTCAAAAGGAATAAGATTGATTGGGCGATTTACAATATGCTATGAGTTCGAGAAAAAATATAGAATGCAAAGTAGTATGAGTAAGAAGCAAGGATATTACTTTCACAGGCAAAAAACACTAGCAGCAGGGCTTCAATCTCCTCTTCTTTTTCTTCTTGGAGGCTATTATTAGGTCCATTAGGAAGACACCCCCGTGTTTACAGATTATCAGGAAATCAGTGAGAAATTTGATGAAAATATAATCAGCACGCCATCAAGGAATTATTAACCCTCTCTCCCTGGAAATTAAAATTTAGGATAGAGATAATGAAAATTTTATTTATCAAAAAATCCTTTCACAAATAAATGAGGTAATAGGGTCCAACCTTATTATTGTATTGCCTTATATTTTTGCTAACTCTATGACGTCACAATGGCTTTTTTTCATTGGATTCGGAAAATAAGGAAAAGGAATGAAACAAGGCTATAATAAATTTTTTATTCTTCGATTTAATCGAATAGATTGTTATCGTTTTAGAACGACACAACAATTTAAGATTAGCTTCCTTGTGGGCAAAGGTTCTTGGCGACCTTATCTGATTCAGTTCCTTCTTAGGTTCCTATTGAAATCACATCATAACATTTTTGCTTCTTTCTTTGAAGATTATTATCTTGCTTTACTTGTATTTAACTAAAAATCTTTTTGTATTTACAACCCTCATAAATTGGCGTGTATCAGTTCTGTTTGAGCACTCATCGAAAACACATCAACAGCTCACCTTCAACTTTTCACAGTAAGTAAGAACTCAATTATAAGAAAGACAACTAGTCTATGTTTTTCTTGCCATTTTTTAACGAATGCTTTAATTCTAATGTGTCTTCATTTTTCATTCTTTTCTAAATCTTTTTAACCTTTACCACGCCTTCTCTCTGGGAACTTCACCCCGTGCACGCCTTGTCGTTTTGGGAAAAATGACAGTTTTACGCTTTCCGTCATAACTTTTGATCTACTAAACCGATTAAAAAAAATAAGCCCAATCTGGAAAGCCCAACTATCCTGCTTTCCAAAAATGTTAAAATAAAGGATTTTCCTCTATCAATGGTGACACAGTAGTCTTCTGCCTTAGAGTTGAAAAAAATTCAAAACGCAATTTGTCATATTTTTCAAAATTTTATGTTTCGGTTAAAAAAAAAGTGGGGAGAACATTTGCTATACCATAATTTTCTGGCTCATTGTTTCCACCATTATAACTACAACTGCTAGCCAAAAAATCACAATCATACCTTTACTAGAAAAGGCAGAATTCATTTTTAGAAAACCTTGGTTTTCGAGAAAATTTCCACTTAAATCAGAGGCACGTAAGGCAGAGGCCCCTTGAGGTAATTTTTATGGGAAATATCACTAAAAACAGCTAAAAATGACTTTCCTATCATCAACCAGCATGAAAGCAATAGAAATAACATAGTATATACACTTTGAAACTCTTTTCAGCCTTATAAGAAGCCTTAACTTGTGTTTCTGTGACGGTCGATGACGGTCGACAAGCCTCCAGTCCTCACCCATAATGTATCGTCATACTAAAGAATAAGGAGGCAGAAACTTACCTCAAACACTGACTAAACTACAAACAAGCAATACATAACATTTCCAACCAATAAAACAAACCATTTTCCACTAAATAAACATAAAAAGTTAGTTACAGCAGTCAATGAGCTCATAATTTCCAAAAGAATATTTTGCCTGATTTTCCAGTTTGTTTTGACAGTTAAAATCGAAAGTAGGTGGTTTCAAACTATTGAAAATAGTTTGTTTACATTTTCTCTCCGTCATATAAGACATTTCCCGGGATTTAAAGGCGTCTTTAAGGCGGTAGGGCGGCTTTTCTTAACACCCCATGAAAAACGTATATTTACGGCTTCGGCTATATATTAGAACGTGAATTTACGGCTTCGGCGTGGTAAAGGTTAAATCAATAACAAAGTGCTCTGAATTATCTTTTCAACGGTGTATATAATATTTTAGAATTAAAGCGTTCGTTAAAAAATGGCAAGCAAAAAATGGGAATAGACTTTAGAACGGTACTAAAGAAGATAACTAAGAGAAATCTGTCAAATATTTACTTCGTAGCTAGTCCAAAACTTGAAAATGCCCTTAGCTTTTATAATTAATACTTATTGTATGTTTTCGCTTTCAGAAAATGTGGCTGACAGCTGTTCCACTCGCTTGCCTATTGGTTGCTACGCTGAGCAATGGCTTGTCAATTGATGGCAAAGAATTAGCCAATCAAAAGAGAGGACGTTACTCCTACTCGCCTTATCCTCCTGTCAACGCTTACATCCGAAGATTATCAATGGATTACCTGAGACGTATCAAATTCCTGTTGGCATCAGGCGGACGAAAAGCTTCAAAGAGAAGCGCCTCCGACGATGCACTTACTAACGCTGAGGATTACTTATTGAAAAGACAAGACGACATGAAAACCATAATGTGGGGTCGGGAAGCCTCACCAATGCTCAGTCGCGAAGCCGACACACCGATGTTGACCAGAAGTGAAGATTCCCCGATGCTTAGCCGAGATGTTCCCGACTTCGAACGAGACTTAAACGAAATGTTCCGACGAGAATTCGGTTCTCCAATGCTTTCAAAGAAATCATCTCCCATGCTGTCAAAAAGATCTGTAGAAAATATTGTGCAGGAAAACAAAGCTCCAATGCTGTCCAAAAAGTCTTCACCTATGCTGTCAAAAAAAACTACAAAAAACTAAGAAGGATGAGAGAGGAAGGAGAGAGGCTAGACTCTATAAATACCTTAAATACAGACCATTAGAATTATGCATAAGAGAAAAAACAACATCGTATTGCAGTATATTTCAAGCCGTCATCACCACATTTCACTTGTACTATTTGTTATTCCCAAACTTTTAATTTTATATAGTCGTTGTAATGTATTTTTATAAAATATATTTAAAAATGTATGAAACTGAAAAAGCCAAAAATTGTCATTTCTTTAGATATTCCCTTCCTTTCACTCCACAAATTTAGAAATTTCTGTACTTAACTACTAAACTACTAACTACAGTAGATTTTGTTTTAGTAACTTACAAACAATCTTTTATTTTGGAGTCATGATGTGCCGTTAGTGATATTTGATATTTCTTTTGCCCTTGAAAGATTTTTTCGAGGATGTTGAAATGTGATTTCTCTTGAAACAATGCTGCGCTTTGATTGTACTAAAACACTTACATGTCACAGAAGCGAGCGTTAATTTGCGGGTCCATCGCGTCTATGTTAGAATAATTTCTGTCTATGGTGAAATTGCATTTCAAAAACTATGACTTTGGAGAAAATTTTGGGAGAAATTCGTTCCCTTAGATCAACAACAATGGGGCCCCAAATTTCAGCAAAAAGGGATTTCGTTTTGAAAATTCCGGAACACCTCATGCCAAGGAAAACATCATCGCCCCATCCTTCAGCGCATCTCTCATCACCTCCAAAATACTCCAGAGAAGTTTTGGTTAAGTTAATTTAGTAAGTTTTTTCCAGCTGACTTATCTCTTCATATGATTAGAACCTAGAACAGACCGCTTTGCATTTTTTTCTAAGTTTTTTAAAGAAAACCACTTAGTTCAAGCTTTTTGCTGTTGGTTATTTTAAGGGCTCTGACCATAGTGAATTTTTCATAATTGCCGTGTTTAAAATGTGTCTTCTGACTGATGTAACCAGAAAAACTATGGCATGTTATACATTTTCTGTTAGACAAACTATTCCTGAATCTGAAAATTCAAAAATTGCATTGAAAACATTTGATGAAGAAGAAAATGAAGACTTTTGCGAAGAAGAGTATTTCAACTTTGAAGAGCTTAGTTTCGGCGAAGAAAAAACATTTTGAAAAAACTTTCGCAGTAGATGGTGTATCTTTTACCGAACAGTAAAAGTTTTTGCGGAAAATTTTTGTAAATGCTTTTTTGTCTCGAAATCTTCAAAATAGTGGTTTTTCATCAATTTTTCATCTGGATTTTGCTTAAAAAAACAATCATAACTTTTGACACATCTTTTTAGAAAGATTTTCCGCAAAATTTAAAATAGTTCAATTCTTTGCGGAAAGTTTGAAAAAAGTTCGAAACAAAAAGGTTAATTACCCATTAAAACTTAGCACTTTTATAAAAAGAAGGTGATGCAACATATTATTAACGTCTTTTTAAAGTTCATAACGTCATTTTTGCAATTAAGTTCTTAATTACTCTTAAGGGGTTTGATTAAAAAGCAATTTATAAAGGCAATTCTTCGTTAAAAGTGTTAAAGAATCTAAAACATAACGTTTATGTTCAGATACTAAAATCAATTTTCTGACTATGGTCAGAGCCCTTAAGAGCTGGAATATACCTTAGAATAAAACAGATATTTTGAAGATCATGGAAAATTGAAGACTATAGTAAACGACGCCGTTGTATTGCGCTGCAGGTTACGCACGCTTGTGGGCTCACTACGTTCGCTGAGCACAATGGCTTTCCAAACCACTCTCCCCGCGTCTCCCGGCCCGGGGCAATTTCTATTTTTTATAAGAACGCTTTATAACAAGCACATTATATTCCCGCGTCCAATAGTTTTAAACAGTTCATCATGCAAACTTCTAATTAATTCAAGCAAGAAAGTTTTCTTGATTCAAGAAATACAAGATAAGAGAATATCTTTTTCTAATTTTCTTCGGGGTTCTTATGAGAAAGGCAGTAAAAGGCTTCTTATAAGAAATACAAGGAATGAAACCAATGAGATAGGCTCCTTTTCGCGCCAAACGAGTTCCAAGAAATAAAGAAAACGAAAGTATTTTTATATGAAAACAAAAAACACCTAAAATAAGGACTTGCATTATTTTCTCTAAAGTGGCTATTTTTTAGCTTAAAATTTATACAAAAAATTTTGAAATATAATTACATTGTATTTGATATTAGTGATAATATTTTGAATTCTTTTTTGATGTTTATTCACAAAAAAAGAAAAAAAAAATTACAGGTCTGTATTTTAATCACGTATAATCGATCAAGAGCCGCTCGGCACTTCACAGTAACTAGTAGCAAAGATTTTTTAGAATAGCAGGAGCAGGAGTAGTCCAGAGCAGGAGCAGGAGCAGGTAGCAGGTAGCAGGTAGCAAGAGCTTTATTTATTTTTTGCAGTTTGTAGTTCCAAAGTCATTTTGAATCATCTTTCCATCTGTCCATGATGTCATGAAATGTTGGATGATATTTCCGGAAATTTCATTAGAAAGATAGTTCTTGGTAAGTAGTATTTACATTATACCAAAAATGAATCAAAGATGATCATAATGCATGAAGATTTTAGTTTTAGAGCCTTTTCGTTTGTTGAAAATATGTCGTTCTAGTGCAGAAAGGGGTCTGATCCCGGGACAAGCTGGGTTTCTTCAAGCTCTCGTTTGATTTGGTTGGTTGTTAACCTGTGATTAAACAATTTTGTTACTTTTTCTAAATTTCTATTTCTATTTGGTTGAGTTGCAGGAGGCTATAGAGGCCTATTCTTGCAACTATAGACGCTTACTAATGAGCGTCCCGTCAGCACCTTGAACTGACTACCCAATTCCCCTCACATGGCATGGGTTGACCCGGGCGAAGGAACGTTCACTTGCCAAGTGAACTGCCGTGGAGTGGGAATCGAACCCTGGCCTCCTGCACAGGAGCCAATGTATGTATGTATGTAATAGTTTATTTCAAGTTGACGAACAGGTAGCAACAAAGGCTAATAAAAGTCAACGCTACTTTACAATTTGTAAGGTGATTACAGTTGAGGCACAAGGGCCTCTAAACCGTTCTTGTACAAAAAATCTTTTTAAAATATAATTTTTCACGAGGGCTTCCTCGTACCCTCCATTTACCCTCCACGTACCCGCCAAGGTCAACTACCACTATACCACGGCACGCACCACTCTAAAGAACGCGTCATCTCTTTATTACTTCAAATAACCAATTAGTGAAGTCTCTTGTAAAAACTCCAGCCCATCCCCTGACCCCCCCTTCTTAAATGACCCCCCCCTTCTTGGCATCCCCCCAACCTTTAAAAATGCCTATCCCCAAGGTATAAACATATAACCCAACAGTTAGTCACACTAGCGTCCCGCCAAAATGCATATCAAAGATTAATGCTGCGAAAGCGCTATATCGTTTACTTGACTCTCAAGCACAAAAATGCGCTGCAAAACTTCTAAAGGGATAATGAAATTAACATTTTCAAAAACTTTGAGAAATTGCCTAAAATTTGAGCCATAGATGAAAAAATTTGAGCTAAGCCAACCTTGAAAACTAATTTGAAGATCAACTTCCCAAGAAAAAGATCTACGGGGAAGGCGGAACCCACCTAGATCCGCGCACCACCGGATAGGCTGTTTCCCGGAAATTTTGAAAGTGGGAATTTGATGCGAGAGTTAGATTGTCAACGTAAAAAATCATTGAATAAAAAAGAAAGAACTTAAAATGTTAAATATTTTCATTTTGTAGAATAGGTGCAAAAAAGTAAAACATAGAAAAGTTTCATTTTTCATTGCATTAATCGAAATTTGGGATTTGGAAAATTTTCTATGTTTGCTCAAACCCCTGTAACTAAGGGTGAACACCCCGTTGCTAAGATGTTGGCTTGAAATCGAAAATGAAACCACTCAAAACGAAAGTAAAATTGGCCCGTACCTCGAAATTCCGTAATCTTGATATACGAGTTTAAGTCTATACTGACAATCGAATGCAATCGAACATCAATCGAACGCAATCGAATGTCAATCGAATCTGAAAATTGCGGTTATATTCCATTGAGACAATCGAATTTCAATCAGTCGATTGCGTTCGATTTGGTTCGACTGGTTCGATCATCGATTTTGTTCGATTGAGATTGTCTGGAAATATAATACCACTTTTTAGTGAAAATAAGGAACTTCCTTTCATGCAGACCAAATTTCATAACAGTGCTGGAAAACAATCTACAATTAACGTAGTGGTCTAAAGAAACGACTATTCTTTTTTAGAATCAACCTTACAATCTAGTTTTTATATTTATAAAAACTAGATTGCTGACGTGGACATGTTCATTAAAAACGTCAAGTTTTGTGACACCTTAAAAAATGGTAAAAATCACTTTTTTGTTAATAAGTCATGATTTTGTGGGATCTAAGTAATGAAATTTTGTGGATAATTCCGTAACAATGTCTGTTAAAAGCTTGTATGGTCAAAATATTGAGGTTTTCATTATATAACAAGATCTGGATAATAATGTAACTTTTTTATCCACAGCAAGCAGGCAATAAAAATTTTGACTTTTTCAAAACCCAACCTATTCTATACTGAAGAATAAGATGTTGCCTAGCAACTGTTGTTATTCGCAAGAGATTACACAAAGGGTTAACTATATATTGGATAATGAAGTAACACATGTGTTAAATAGGTGAATGTTGATAAAATAAGTTAGGAACATTACTAAGAGCTAAAAATTGAATATAGTACAACCA
Source organism: Clytia hemisphaerica (assembly GCF_902728285.1). NCBI lineage: Eukaryota > Metazoa > Cnidaria > Hydrozoa > Leptothecata > Clytiidae > Clytia > Clytia hemisphaerica. Next base: position 227,056 of record NW_027104175.1, read on the forward strand.
TAATCATCAATTTAATGTTAATTTCTCTTTTTTGATCAGAAATTCATTATTTCACGCTCTATATGGATAATATTGTAACAAAGTACAATATGTGACCACACAAGGATATAGGCATCTATATTTTACTTTATTGCATTGGTTTTAAAGCAATGGAGTAAAGAAATATTAGTCAGCTTATGTAAGTATATTTCATCCTTAGTTAATAGACAGTACTTGGATAACTTGTAACATGTAGCAGTGCTCTCTAATGTCACAGTCTTAAAATCGCTGAAAATAACTCTTTATTGAACTTATTAAAGGTATATTATATGAAACTATATATGGCATATAATAGTAGAAACTCCATAATATTTTATCCACTCTAAGGTCTATATTTTATAGTTATTTTCTCATTTTGGATAATCATCGAATTATAAAGACCGAGAAATCAGAAAAAATCAGTGTTTCTAAAATTTTGTTACAAATTATCCATTTATTGTCAATTATATCAATTCCAAGGTCTTGTCTATAGTTTGTATTAAAACTTATAACTCATCACCTGTCCTGAGACAAGGTATCAGGTTTAAATATGAAGTAATAAACATGTCAATAGATTTTGATGTTCGCCATCAATTAATAGGCCCTTTGGAAAGATCTTGAAAATGACCTTGTTTTGATGTTACAATGTTATCCAAGACAATGAAGTATACTTGAAATAAACATTAGAAACCATACACTTGTTTTAATGATGAAAAATTGGTATCCTTATTTTAACAACATGTATGACATTTATTGCCAAAAAATGGATAGCTTAACCCTCTGTCTTCAAGCTTTGACCCATGTTACAGCGTTATCCGGTAGCTCTTGTAACAATATTTCTTGAAAATTAGATGAGCGAAAACCCCTTAATTGATTGCAAAAGGCTCCAGTACCCCATGTCAAAGGAATATTAAGTTCTGGGTACCATTATCCAAAAACTTGAAAAATTTAGATGTTACATCATTATCCAAAGCTTGGCAAGCTTCTTTCAATCGTTACCTGACTTAGGTAAAGAGTATAGAAAAACTGTCACAAGATTATCCACCTCCTGTCTATCTACTTAACCATCATTTAGGTTGATTTTCCTTATCATATAGTATTAAAAAGGTATGGATAATTTTGTAACATGACTTAAAAATGTCACAAAAACCTTGAAAATTTGACGTTTTTAATGAACATGTCCACGTGTGAAAAGGAATGTCGGCGTGAATGATCCTTTTGTTTCGATAATAACATCAAAGCGGGAACTAATTTTCTTCTCGTTTCTTTCTTTCCTTTTTCTTTCTCATAACTTCAAGCTTTCCCTCAGACTCTCCCAAGCGTGGTTAGCTCAAGTGGTTAGAGCATCTGTCTCATAAGCATGGGTTTCCGAGTTCGATCCCTCTGGGTGTCAAATTTTTCAATTCTTGATTTTGTTTTCGTGCTCATCACTTTAATTTTGAATCACATTTCATGGGAGTCAGCAATCTAGTTTTTATAAATATAAAAACTAGATTGTAAGGTTGGTTCTAAAAAAGAATAGTCGTTTCTTTAGACCACTACGTTAATTATACTTCGTTTTTTGATTTTGTACTTTTTGGTAAGCTTTTGTACTTTATATGTAAGCCCCCCCCCCTTTAAGGAAAGAAAGGGGGGGTGGGTCCGAACTATGCTGTCGTCCATTTTTTACCCTTTCATTTGAATGGGCTTTTTCACCTTTGCGAATGCGTAAAAATTTCTAAGAAATTTTGTGATAGTGTGAATTGCAGCCCTGTGAATTCAGACAAAATCATATCGGCACGCAAGTGCCGACCAAAAGCGGCCGTAGGCCGGCAAAATTTTGCCGACCTAGAGGTCATTTTAGGTCGGCAAAGCCGTCCTAAGTAGCTTGTTTAGGTCGGCAAAGACGATCTAACAAATTCAGCTGCTCTATAATTGTGTACATAAGTTTTATGTTTTATAAAGAGAATGGAATTAGGCTCGATTATCATGTGTTATCAAATGATAACACAATTAGATTAGCCTAACAAATAATATTTTTCCTCTTTAGGTCGGCTTTGCCGACCCAAAACATTTCTTTTGTCGGCACGCCGACCTAGAGTGTAAATTACGTCGGCAAATAAAAGCCAACTTTCAGGTCTGCATTGCCGAATGCCGAATGCCAACCTGGATTCACAGGGCTGGAATTGAGAAACCTTGTGTGAATTGGGAACAAAATTGTGGGAGTGATGTGTGAATTTTGAAAACAAGATTGCCTGATTGTGTGGAATTGAAGGTCTGCTGGAGGTGCCTCTTATACAGGACCCCCCTATGAAGGCTGGTTCTCCATTTTCCTGCAAAAATGAAAAGATTTCATCATTAAAAAGTTTCAAGCAAAAAAAAATAAAAAGTTTTTAATTGTTACGTCTTACCCAATTGTAGGAAGGTCGAAACTCGGGCCTGCTGATGCGGCAGTAACAAAAACAGGATTTTTGAAAAAAAATCTTCAAACTTACATAACTCAAGGAAAAAAGGAAACGTTTTTTAGCATAAGTGTTTTTTCCAACTTCAAGAGAATTTATGATTTCTTTTGCAAAAAGAATGATCAAGATATCTTTTTGTTCTTTCAAAATTTGAAAATGAGCACTCAAAGGTACTGGAATTTTTTTTACTGGGGGTTACTAAAATCAAAAGTGCTAGCCACCAGAGACGGCTATCAGCCTGATTTTTTTTTATTTTTCCCTGTATATACTAGTTAAGCTTTCGAAACGTACCACGTTTGTTGACTAGAGCTTCCCTCTTTTTTCAGGAAGTTGAAATATATGTACTTAAAATGCAATTTTCTCCTTTGAATTTTTTTTAAACCAACGTTAATATTTTAACAAGAATAATGTTTTTTCTTTTCAAATCTGAAAAAATCTTTGATCAAATAGGTGGAAAGCGTTAAGGGAAATTTAATGGTATGGTGTGACAGCCGTCTACGGCTCGCGCTACGCAGATTTTCTTTGTGAAACACTTACGATTTCTATGCCGTGGAAATGTTGAAAGGTGGCAGGAGCAGGCAGGAGGTTTTTGTACAGAAATCTAAAAAAAATGGAACTTCAGAATGGAATATCTTATAAACTTCTACTGTCAACTGCTCTAACTTGGGACGATTGGTCGAAATATGGGACTGTTGATATCTGGCCTGTATTTTCACTTACTGTTAAATCTCTTTGTAAATCTCTTTGACAACAAATTTGTTTTGATATTTCTACCAAGTTTATCAAATTATACTTTCTGTCATAACATGTCAAATAACTTTCACTGATAGCACGCCCTTTTTAACTTTTGTTTTCATTCAAAATGACAGGATGCCGATTGGAGAATTAGAGAACGCCCACCGCCTAACCGCCTATCCCCCGATGGGCTTAACAAATAACAAGTCTGTAACTTGCTGCGCAAGTGACGTCAAACGCTCCATAGTTTTGCCACTAATATAGTCTTCTTTGTTCCAGACATTCGCGTGTTTTCCACTATGAATTTTTTCATATTTCAATTTAAAAGCCTACTTGCTGCGAAAGAGAAATCGTGTATTTTTTAATACGCCGTTCATTAACTCAAATTAAATGACTTTGCGGCTAGTTCGAAACACGGGTCACGGGTCACGGGTTACGGGGCACGGGGTACGGGTCACGGGTCACGGGGCACGGGGCACGGGGCATACAATTTACAGACCGGAAAAAATATAACGATATCATGACGTATAATTCATAACACGTGTACTACATAACACATATAATAGTACTAATACTACTAGTATAGTATGTCTGAAACAATTATATACGAATAGTATTATCATGAAAATTTTTAAATAATATGTCACCCACAAATTTTGACAAAATGATATTGAATGACAAAGATATTGTCAAAATCATGAAATATAAGGCCTCTGAACCAATTTACAGCAAAATGTTTTTTCATACTCAATAGGATGCTAATCATGTGACTGGATATAGATTGACATGTTTTAAAACGATTAAATGCTGCAAGATAGTGGTTTTAGAGATATGAGTATAATTACGTCGTTTTTATTAAAAATTCATAATGGTAGGTGCAAAAATATTGACACATTTATAAAATACTATAATTTCTCCGTTATTATCCATTAAAATTATATTCATACTCAAGGTGATGGAGGGGATATAATGAGATATGATTTAACAATAGCCGTACTATCATTTTCTTGAGAAAGCTCGCTTTTCAGGCGATGGGAATTGTAATATGTATATTACTTACGTATAACATATAACATGCATATAACACTAAAAGTGTATTATTGATAATATAAGCTTATTATATGTATGTAATATGTTGCGGTGTTTTCTGGTCTGCATTATACACGATGCAAACTTCGAAAGCACGTGGAAAGCACGTGGTTAGGTTTTATCGTTTTAAATAGTCATACGTGGATAAGATACCTCAAAATTGATTTTTTCGATAATTTTTAGTGTTTTTAAAACATTTTCTGTTTGAATTACTTTGATCTGAGCTGCCCCGTCACCCCGTGACCCGTGACCCGTGCCCCGTAAACCGTGTCCCGTGACCCGGACCCATGACCCGTGACCCGTGTTTCGAACTAGCCGATGACTTTGAAGGTTTGGTGAAATGGTGACCGAATTGCTGTCCCATGTTTGTCAGATAGTCTCAAGTTAAAGCAGTTGACGGTAATGGTTGAAAGATAAGTAACCCCCATTTTTTTCTGAGGATATTGGCTTATTGCTCGGTCAGGGCTTCCTTGGTCTTTTTGGACCTACCTGGAGGTCCTATAAATTAACCTTTGTCCGTTCGTTTGTCCTTCCGTCCGGCCGTCTGTCCGTCCATCTGTTACCAGCTTTTCTCAAGATTGGCTCATTAGTTTTTTCTGATTTTTGGCACAATGATGTAAAATGACAATACCTAAAAAGTGACGGAGCCCGATTTTTGAAAAATATTTTTTTCCGGTCGAAAATGTCTGATTTTTTGCAGAAAGACGCGTATTCGCAATGCTCAAAACATGGTCAAGGTCGATTTTCATTAGATTTTTTCCTTATTATTTCTATGTTTTTCACACAAAAACAATTATTGATAACAATGCTCACCATCAAGCATGATTCAATTGTCAATAAAACTGATTTTTGCCCTACAACCCTTCCCTCTCCCCCCATCAACAATCAATGATGAATTTATTGCGTTATGCATTTTCGCTAAACGCTATATTTTCTGACTGATTTTCTCCTCGCAATAAATCTAACTTCCATCTTCAGGTAGGTCCATTCAACATCTAGCTTGTTTAACATTAGTTCGGATAGAATAAAAACATACCTGATCAACACAACCAAACCTTCTTGTCTTACATTCACTCTTTCCTTCCCAACATAACAACTTTCGCTTTTGTTTATGTAGGTTTTAAAACCAACAAGTAATGAACCTCTTATAGCTTATCTGAATAAATCTTGTTGAAAACATTCTTTCAGGTTTCATTCCATACGCTTTTTATCCACATAGTGAACCAGTTTCTCTGATTTCCCGATAATTAAAAATTGGAGCATTTCTGTGGGCGCGATTGAGGGTACCGCCATCGTGCTATATTTTTCATGAAAATTTACCGTATTCTAATGCTAATATAATCTAGATAGGAATCAAATATTATATTTGACTCTCTTTCGCTTGTATCTCTAAATTTCACGATAAAAAGAACTATTTACAAATTATTTTAACAGGCGTTGAATTGATATTGACATATTTAATAAAGCTTTTTCGTTCCTGTATTTTTGCACTGTAACGTGCTAAAGCACTGGGCTCAACTTCAGTGTACGTGTGAAAGTGGAAGGCCCAATTGTAAACACTTTTTTAAAACAGGCTGATGGGCTCTCATGAAAATAGAAGGCCGTTGCAAACCCAGGGTGATAGGCGCTCGTGATTAAGGAAGGTCCAATTATTGTAAACCCAGGGTAATGGTTACTCGGGATAAGAGAAAGCTCAATTGTAAACCCAGTGTGATGGGCGTTCGGGATAAGAGAAGGACCAGTTGTAAACCCAGAGTGATGGGCACTCAGAATTAGGGAAAGCTTGCTTGTAAGCCCAGAGTGATGGATACTCGGGATAAGGTAGCTAAATTGCAAACGCGGGGTGAAAAAAGCCTTCTTTGATGGGCACTCAGGAAAGGGAAGGTTCAATTATAAAACCCAGAGCGATGAGTACTCAGAAGGATTAGAGAAAGCTCAGTCGTAGGTAAATTTAGAATAAAGAATTTTTTTCCGTGTGTAGAGCAACCTTTTATTTTGGCACCTAGCTATAAGCAAAAAGCTCGTACCCAAAAATTTTAAAAATGTCAAAAAATGAAGGTCTTCAAATCTCTCTAAAACCTATTGTAAACCTATCTGTATTGAAAAAACTGCTTTGGAATGATGTCCTTATTACAGGACTTTTTTCAGGTATAGATTCAAAAAAACTAGCCAAAAGGCCTCTTTTGCAAGCTGAGTCAACTTTCTATAGGACTTGGACTGGTTAATCTATGATTTGAGGCTTTCAAATCCATTTTTTCACTGACTAGTACTAGGTCAGAGTTTTTGTCACGCCGTGACTGAAAATTTTCAATAGCCTGTAAAAATCTATGAGAGTGGAATCAGGTCTTAATTTTCTCCATGAAACATCAACCATATAGTGTTAATCAGAAACCTAAAATAGAAATTCAAAAATCAACCCACAAAATTTTCTGTAGCCCTTTTTAGTTTTTGTCAGGCCGTGACGGAAAATTTGGCCTATGTCAAAATGTCCCTATCTTTTCGTCAATTGTACTTGAATTGAGATTTCTTTGCTTGAAAATTCTTCGAACAGGTAGAGTATATCAGAATATGCAAAAAATGGAGTCAAAAATGCAGAATTACAATGAACTAGAGGTCCTACCATTTCTCATTTTTGATCAAAATGTTTCGTAGGCTAATTTTGGAAAAACCCGGGTTTTTTTTTAGAATTTAGCTCATGTTTTAACTTTCTAAGTTTATTTTTCTCATTCTAGTATGTATTTCTGACAACTTTACATTAAAATTATAATATTTCTTCTAAATTCAGGAAAATAATTACCTATTTCTCATTTATGATTTTTAGCGTTTCATCACTTTTTTGGCCAAAAAGGGGTCATTTTTAGGCCGAAATCCAAAACAACCGGAATATTAACTTGAAAATAACCCTATCATGTTATATATCAGTGGAAGCGGAATTTTGAGTAGATTTTGAATATCTAAGTTTCATGTCCGGAAAAAGAACTCAACTCAAATTATTATGCTTTCCAGCTAAAAATAGACATGGGTACGAGCTTTTTGCTTATGGCTACCTAGATAAATTGACGCGTCAAAAAAATTTCTATTTTTGCATTTTTAGCATTTAAAAAAATATTTGACGTCAATTATTTTGACTTTTATGACGTTAAATAAGCGCAAAATCCCGGTAAAATGGGGATAACTCGCGAAAAAAGGCGTGTGCCAAATTTCAGCTCCTTAAACCAATTATTCCGCTCTCTACGCTGCCCCAAAGTTTGTGGACAAACTCACAAACATTCTGAGATTCTAGCTCAACTGAAGTTGAGAATACTATTTTTGTCGCTTCAAAATATGCCGTTGACCTGTGTATTTCTTACAATTACAGTGTAATCTATTTTACTCTGACCAATCAAATACAAATTTTCATAAGCTTTCACTACAAAAATAATGATTACCACAATACTGGGTACAAAAGCAAATTCTAAATAGGTCTTTGGATTGTTTTGAAGAAGCCCTTTATTTTCTTAATCAATTCTTGATCTAATAAATAAAAGATTACCCAAACATATTGTTTTTACTTTTATTGGTTGAATTTCATTTTGATGGTTTTTATTCTTTACTTTATCTCTTTGCATTCATCTTATTGCAGGCTATCTTTCTCGTCAAAAACTTGATGCAACTTATGGCTCTTTTATGAGAGAAACCCAACTTGAAGACCAAAATGACAATTTTTTACAGGTGAGTGAGGCTGCGTTCATCCCTTTTAGGTATAGCGAATGTGTATCATGGTTAAATATCTTGTCCGCGAGTTACCTTCATCTTTATGTTTTTGAGGGGTACATTTCACCAAACAGGTTGATTGAATGTCACGCTTTCTGACTGTAAAAACGAAGAAGAATCATCTCAGTCAAGACTTTTTTTACCAGTCAAGATTTGTTTAATACTTTTATTAGTAGCTTGAAAACTTATCAACAGAAAAATTTTAAAACCAAAATACTTTGACTTGAGGTAGAAGTAGGAAGTTTTTACACTTACCTTAGGCTGCACGCATTTTTTGATATAGCTAGCTATATAAGATTACATTTTTTTTATAAGCATAACGCTTATAAGCATATGAAGGCTCAGATTTGCAGAATTCCTAAACATAACATAAGCATTATATGTCAGCCTAAAATATTTTTCCAGTTGTCATTCTTATCTATTTATAAAGGTTTGGTAGAGGTCAAGTAAAAAAAAGACTTTCCACGGTTTCCTACATTCCACTGCTCCCAAAATCTGAACAAATCTTTACAAAATTTCTGAAATTTCACTACAAACTTGGCTTGAGGTGAATCATAAGCATGACTCAGAAGCATATAATAAGCATAAGATATGCCTGGATGCTTAGAGAAATTAAGCATACACGAGCCTGACCTGAGGAACATACACTTGCTTATATAAAAAAACATGTATCAAATTTGTGTACTGGCAATAAAAACGCTATAAAATGAAACATTGGGTAACTCTTGGGCAGGAATTTTATATATAATATGCATCCCCTATATCAAAAGATATCAAAGGGTATGCGAGTGTAAAAACTCTACTTCTACCTCAAGTCAAAGTATTTTCGTTTTAAAATTTCTTCTGTTGATAAGTTTTCAAGCTAGAATCAAAAATGATTTAACTAGCAGAGGTTTTTTTTTTGTTTCTTTCTAGCAGTAGTTTCCTTTCTATTTTCAACAAATTTTCATCATATTATCATGTTATAATTGGTGATTTGTTTCAGGAATTAAACCTGCTGCCATCCTTAGAAGATATTTTGATAGATTACTTCACTCAAAGCAATGGAAGTAAGAGCTTTAATTTTGACTTGAACAACTTTAGCCAGTTCTTTCTGATATTACTTTGAATCTTTAATAATTTGGATTACAGTATTGAACAAGTAATTACTTATGAATCAATTTTGATTAAAATTTATTTTTCATTTTACGCAGACAAAAACCAAGATAGAACATTTGCTCTTTGGAAGCAACTGGATGTCACACTTTCGCAACTCAGGTATATACAGTAATTTCATCATCTATAACTTTTCCCTTGGCTGTATTTAAGAGTATTTAAGAAGATTTAAGATCTGATTTGTTGATTCAGTCCAAATCTACCAAATTGACTGATTTCCTGCCAAAAATAGTAAGATATGTGTGAGGTAAGAAAGATAACCGATGAAATGTTACCTAATGTTCCAAAGTTTTCATCTGATTGCTGTCTTCTTAGGTTGCTCACCTTGGGTGCAGACAAAGCCAAAGCATATCTAAGACTGAAAAGGAGTAAAAAGAGTAAGTATTAAAAATTATCTCATTATGTATTTTTGCAAAATAGATGCTCGCTGTTTTTCTGATTGAAAAAGTAATCCTTCAATTTTTTGTATTTTCAGAAGAAACCTTAATCAAAATTATGAATACTCTGTTCTACTTATTTGTCCAGAAGTGATGAATTTCATTCCTTTTTGTTCTTTCTCAGCAATAAGTGTGGATGAATATCGAGATTTACAACATCAAAAAAGTCAGCAACTGCAACCCAAACCAGTTTGTTGTGATAAGGTCTGTATTTTTCCGCTTAACATATGACTACAGATTTCTACTTCTGCGCACTTCTTTTGAAAGAGAAATTTTGATTCCTACGATTCTAGCGCTTTTGGGGCTTCCCCTTTTGGCAAAAAAAACGTCTGAAATGTTTGGTCTTATCAGAGGTTCAAATTTTGGACCTGTATTGTGTTTGTGTCAAATGGTTGTGCTTCCACTATGCTACTTTATCTTTCCACTTTGAAAATTTAAAGTCCTTATAATTCATAATGCTTCTTGTTGTAATAACTAATTCTCAACATCCACTTCCTATTAACATCACTTTGCTAGCTGCTCGCAAACCTGTATAATAATAATAATAACAATAATAATAACGATATATTTCACAGTATCTCCAAAGTTTTACAATCGGTTCTTCACCTGGAAATTGACTGAGTATGATAAATATATATGTAGCGTATAAAAATCATGATGTTCATTAAAAATACTGAGACCGGTTGTAACTAGAGACTAGAAGGCTAAGAGTTGGTAAAGGCAAGTATCCTGTATTTTATTTTGACATTTCTTTTGAATTTATATAGGATGTACAGACGGATTGCACATTAAACATTTTCACAACCCATGAGTATTCATCCTCAGTGCAACCAGCAACCTCTCATTTTCAAATTGACACAAACCAATTTACGCCTCAAAAAGAAGACATTGAACCCTTGGAACACTCGAACCCACCTATTTTCGAAGGGACTCACATAGACCACCAATGCACACCAAATAAAGATATGATAGACATAAATTCAAATAACAATCTACAATTACCGTCACACGTAGTTCATAATGTTAACTCTACAACGCCAGCAAAAGAACGTGTAAAAGCTGCTCTAACCAAAGATTTCAAATCACCAAAACGTAAAACGACACACCCGAGACGACGATCAAACCCTTTGGATATCCAACCACGAAAGGAAACTCCTTTGAAAGTGAGTGGTGAACAACATGGCTCCTTAGATGCCCCTCCTCCCTGTGTCTCACCACTCCTTGAAGGGGAAGATTTCACTCAAATGCTAAAAGCTATGTTCTCCAACTCGACTTTCCAAGAACAAATTGCTGATAATATCAATAAAGTCACAGCAGGGTGAGTCTTGTTTTCCTCTGCAATTTTCATGATCAAAGGTTTATCATTTTGTTTTCCAATCTTGCACAATGTACTAACAATTTGACCTAACATTGATTATTCAGTCTATAGTGTTCGGTGCATAGTACAAAGCTACCGTATTACTTCGAATAAACGCCCCCTTTTAAACGCCCCCTCGAATAAACACCTCTCCTAAAAAAAAATTGTTTAATAAACGCTCCCCTCAAATAAACGCCCCCTTCGAATAATCGCCCCCTTTAGGAGAGAGGCGTTCAATAGAAACTTGTTACTTTAATACTTCAATACTAGTGTTGACTGGGTTTGAAAAGGAAGATTTTAGTCATTTCTTGTAACCAGAGCAGTTTTCGATGCGATTTTAGTTGTTGAACCAAAGAAATTGTGCACTAAAATCATGATAAAGAACTAAAACAAAGGGTATATTTGCTCTAAATATTTGACTTTAGAGTAAAATAATTTAATAAACGCCCCCTTCTTCTATCTTCTATCTGGGGGTTTATTTTTTCATTTTTTGAAAATTTTCATTTTTAAGGGCGTGGTCACGAGTTTTCGCCAAAACGAGGCTAAAACTTTGGGGCAGGCTGGAGACTTCAAAAATAGTCGGATTTTGTTGAAATTTGTCACACTTGTTCCTTGGGTGAATATCTGGGTTTTTTTTTTTCATTTTTTGAAAATTTTCATTTTTAAGGGTGTGGTCACGAGTTTTCGCCAAAACGAGGTTAAAACTTTGGGGCAGGCTGGAGACTTCAAAAATAGTCGGATTTTGTTGAAATTTAGCACACTTGTTCCTTGGGTGAATATCTGGGGGTGTTTTTTTCATTTTTTGAAAATTTTCATTTATAAGGGCGTGGTTACGAGTTTTCGCAAAAACGAGGCTAAAACTTTGGGGCAGGCTGGAGACTTCAAAAATAGTCGGATTTTGTTGAAATTTGGCACACTTGCTCCTTGGGTGAATATATGGGGGTTTTCTTTTTCATTTTTTGAAAATTTTCATTTTTAAGGTCGTGGTCACGAGTTTTCGCCAAAACGAGGCTAAAACTTTGTGGCAGGCTGGAGACTTCAAAAATAATCGGATTTTTTTAAAATTTATCACACTTGATACTTGGGCGAATCCCTGGGGGCAGTTTTTTCTTTTTTTCAAAATTTCCATTTTCAAGGGCGTGGTCACAATTTTTCGCCAAAACGAGGCTAAAACTTTTAGGCAGGCTGGAGACTTCAAGGGCGAATCCCTGTGGGTGGTTTTCATTATTTTATAATTTCCATTTTAAGGGGGTGGTCATGAGTTTTTAGTTGAAATTGGTTACATTTTACAATTGGGCCTACAAATGATTTAAAAACACTGAAGTTGAGCCCAGTGCGGTTAGCACGTTCGACAGTAATCTAGGAAAAAAGCAACACTGATTTTCTTCTGCTTCTGACAGTAGCTTGACAATCTTCGGAGAATCCAATCTTGCTTACTCAAACACTTGATTGCTTTTTTATTTTCCCTTTAGTGATCTTGGCAACGAAAGTGGACCAACCAAGGTAAGTAAGATGCGCTATCTTATGATTAGCAGACTTTTATTTATCGGTGTGAATGAATGATATAGCAACAACGAGAATATAGGAATCTTTTAGATGCTGTGACACCTTTGTCTTAAAAAAATCTTAATAGTATTCGATCTGTTTCATTTTTTTGAAATAAATTTTCGTGTTCTTTCTTTCTTATAGAATGTGGAAGAAGTAGTGAAACAAACAACTCAAGAACTCAACATTTCACAAATTTACGCTATGCTTGGAGGTCAAATGTTTGAAAAATCACCACTTTTTCGTAGATTTCAAAGCAATTTTCGTGCATTTATCATTCGCTAAATTGAATCCCCGCCAAAAATCGCCAAAATTAATTTTAAAGTGGAACCCCCCCCCACCCAATCTTTTTTTTTCGGCGGGGGGGGGGTGGGGGGGGGGGGGGTTGAGGTTTTCAGGAAAATTTAAGCAGCTGGGGGTTAGGATGTCAACGAATTTTGAGTGGGGGTAACCCTATGGAGGTGGGGTGACTTTTTTCAGGTGCGGGTTTTATTGACTGGTTTTCTCTTTTTTTCTCAAACATTTTCTTTCTAACAACGTATCTCATATGATATGATACAAAATCTATCTTTCTTTTGAAATCTATTTTGTTCAATCCGTTATACTTGAACATTCGGTGTCATTAAGTTTAGCATTTAAGATAGCTGACATGATTGTGATCGCAATTTATGTTGCTTTTTAATCAAGGAATCCTTCTCTTCTCAATTTTTCTCAGATCTGAACCATTACAATGATTCAACAAAGAAAGAAATGTTCTTCCCCACTCAATCGGAAATCGAACATCACGACACAGATTCTCAGCATCAAAACCTCCTTAAAACAGCTCAAGAAATTGTCAACCAAGATTCTCTAGCAATGCAAATAGAAACCGCTCAACAACAATCCTGCGTACGCAATCTCAATTCGGATTTAGGGGTGGAAGCCAATTCGGTGGCTACAACCACACAGACACATATCCCTACTACAGCACCGATGACGTACCAGAGTCAGGCATCATACCATAATCTTGACCAAATGAAGAAAAACGAATTGGACTTAAAAACACCGACGAAAGTAACTTTCATCAGTGCAAATCCTCAAACGCAATTGTCCACGAGATCAGTAAATGCGGTTCCTCTACAAGACAGTGGTACGAAGTTTTTCATGTCATGCTAAATAAAATTACGAGACCTTTTAACTAGGGCATTTACTAGAATTGATTTGATTCACGAATGCGATCAATGTGACAAGACTTTGAAATACTCCCTTCTAGCGTTTTTGTGATTCTGAAGCAAAGAAGTTGTATTCTAAAGGCTTTTTCCATCAACCCAACGACCTATGTTTGTTTAAGATAGTTCGAGTTCGTTAGATATGATATGCATACAAAAATTTAATCATTTTTCTCTGCTCATAGAAAACATTGCTACAGACGCATTGCTATTACTTTCAACCAGCCCCGCCAAACCGCCCACAACTCCTCAAAAAGATGCATTCTCTTTCGTCAAAATGCTCTCCGAACCTCTAAAAGAAGATCTTGTTGCACAGTCATCTTCTCAAAGTGTACCCTTATTCATGCAAACGCAACACGTCACAACATCTGCACCCACATTGAGCACTCAAACGTTACCGTCAATGAATATCTTTACCTCTACAAGCCAGCCCTCCTTTTTCGAAGAGCCAAACCGTACAGCTGCAACCACACCAAGGAAACTTCTTCCAAAGCAAACTGTCACTCAATGCCCTCAACAAGTTTTGCAGCCCGTATTCATGAATAATAATAACGACGTTATTGCATCATCTATTGCCCAGCAGCCATCTATTTACAAACAGTTAAACCTCAAAGATAGTAAACAGCGTCGCTTAGAGCGGCAACGGCAAACACGTACCGAGAAAAAAAACCGTCAACGAAAAAACGAACCCAAACCTCAAGTCGTGACACGCTTTTTATCCTTCACCGGATCAACACCAAATCCATTGCAACCGTTAATGGTTACAGACCCGACAGTTGTCACTTTGAATCCACAACAAAACTCTACACCCTTATTCAATGTTAAAATCACCGAGAGTCCAGCAAAAACTGTAAACAAAGTTGAAACACCGAACACTCATTCACATGCACCTTCACATACTTCCACAAATAACACAGGTAGCACCCACAAAAGGAAAGAGAAAGACCCCCTGCAATCGATTCTCAAAACTTCTCGTAAATGCAAAAAATCGGTCAAACAGAAATCAACGCATTTTGCTTTACCACTGAAAGAAAAGGATAGTGAAAGTCCAGCTTTAGAACACTATAAGTCCCTTGATACACGTGAGAAAAATACGGCAGCGTCGCCATCAACGAATAGTAGCTCTTCACCGCAAGGTTCGTCCAGGCGTAACAAACCCGTAGTAACGTTAACGGACGATAACCCTTCTTTAATCACCACTGTCAACCAGGAACCATCCGAAAATGATAATAATAGCAATGGAACACCATCTTTAGTACCAAACAAGGCTCTTGTTACACCAAAACTCGTAAAAGAAAATCAGCTTAAATGTACAGACCCTTTAAATAAAGACACAATCAAATTAATACCTTTTAAAGAAATGGAAAGCCCGCTTAAATCTATCAAAGCGTTGAATAATACTGATGTAGCCAAAAACAGTCCAAAGAAAACAAAAAATCGCAAAATCCTGCCCAAAAAAGAAATAACGTTGCTAAAAGATACCCCTCAATGTTCTGAAGTTAAAATCAAAACATGCAAAGTTGTATCGGGTAAGAAACTAATGAGAGTGAAGTTCGATTTCAAATCGCCCAAAACGAGAAACGAGGAGGAGGGGAACACTCCTCTGACAACACCCAACCCGAAGCAGGAACCTTCGATTAGTTCAATACTTCCGAAAACTTGTGAAACAAAGAGTTTAGAACCTTCGAAAGTTGATAATTCGATTGAGGCTGCATTGGACATTTCAGTATCTTCGAACAATTTGAGTCTAGCCCGAATACCGAGCAAGCAAACCATTTCTCCCGTTCTGCCGAGTAATATTCTAGACAAAACTCCATCAAAATCACCTTTCAAATCTGCAGAGAAAATTGGATCTAATCTAGAATCTCCATTACTGGGTAAAGGGACCATCAATCAATCATTTGGTATGGATTTAAATCTTTCTCGGCCGCCGGATTTTTCGTCAACGATCATACACGAGGATACTTTAGACGCTTGTGATCGAATCAAAGACATTATACATCAAATTAAAACTGACGAAATGAAGTCGTTACAAGAAAAAAATAAGATAGAGAAAACAGCCAACGAAAGCGAATCAAATTCTGAGATCTTGCGATTAACTTCAATTAAAACTGAGACTTTAATTGACACCGTCGAACAGCCTTCTCTATCTTCAAAAGATAAAACGCCGAACCCAAATAGTGATCTACAAAACCCTACTCATAATGATCTAGACTTAAATTCGAAAAATTACTCGATTCAGCCTGTACATAGCGGAGTAATAGCTGAATCATGTTCTGAGAATGTAATGGTACTTGAGACGAAAGATATATCCAATCCTGTACATAGTAACCTATTAATTTCAGAGGTAAAAGAAAATATCAATTCAAGTAACCCTGACCATGACGTCACACCATCTGGAACCAACAACAATCATGGTAACCCTGTCAAAACATTAGAGACTAGGGGGGAAGTTAACTTATTAACGCCAACGAAAGTTGTACGGACATTTGATTCCAAAGAAAATATGGATATGTCTAGTCCTGCACGTAGTGATGTGACTACAGGTACCTGTACAGAGAGTATCGAATCTTTGGATTCCCCCTTTGTCGGACGCAAAAGAAGATTTTCGGACAACAGCGATCAGGTGAGTTGATTGTAATGTTTGTTTCTTACCCTCATGAAAAAAATATTAGCCTGTGAACAAATGGGGGGAGAATTAATTCACTCTATTTCCAACCACAGTAAAAAACACTGGTCTGGAAGGTTATTGTTTTAACTTTTTGTTAGCTTTTTCTTTTGTTATTATCAAAAGATGAAAATCGATTTGCTCAGTTTTTGATCACGTTACCAAGTACTCCTCTTGGGATTGGTTTAAGATTTAATCACATGATCAAAAAGTGAGCAAAACAAACTAATTTCTCAACACAATCTACTGTATAAATAATGACTCCAGTTTTTGTCCTGCACCTTTTCAATTACACTACCAAATTAGGCTCTAATTACTCTAATTGTGAAATTATCTGATTAGTTTCTATTAAAACTAATTAGTTAACATCCCTCCAGAGTCGGAGTCCTTCAAAAGAACTATTTAATTTATATTTATTGATAAAATGAGATCATCATTTATTTTTTCAGAGCGATGTAACGCGTAGGAAGAAAAAGGTTCGTGGTGATTTTTTGGTATTCGGTCTGCAAAGAATTTTGCTACCTAACACTTCCTTTCGTTATAAAATCGTTCGAGTTCATGATGATAACCTACCTATTCTTACGCATGCGTGCACAGACTTTTCTTTTAGCTCCTTGGACTGTCTGTAATCAATGTTGTCGCAAATCAAATA
This sequence comes from Clytia hemisphaerica, assembly GCF_902728285.1. Taxonomy (NCBI): domain Eukaryota; kingdom Metazoa; phylum Cnidaria; class Hydrozoa; order Leptothecata; family Clytiidae; genus Clytia; species Clytia hemisphaerica. The sequence goes on from NW_027104175.1 coordinate 244,114, forward strand.
TATCTAGATTGAACAGCTGAGAAAATGTTAAAGTATTAGTTTCTTAGCTACTATATCTAAGGTACAAAACTCAAACTAACGACATATATTTTTGCGTGCTCTCACATTATTATGGTGAAATATTGGACGGATATCTGAAACTCGGACTTAAAAATGAAAAAGTAATGAAATGAAATGAAAAAGTGGAGATTATGCACACTTTCTCTATCTTATGATTTTTCATATTTGAAATTTATTTTGATTTTCAAAATATGTACTGTAGATTTCAGCTGTCCTTTTTTAAGAACAGAAAAGTCCATAATATTTTCCTTTCTCTTTGGTAGAAACGGAAGAAGGATAAATTCAAGAATCTCGATGTCGAGGGAATACTATCGAAAGTTCATCAATCACCAGATGTCACGTGACGTAAACGAAGGAGCGGTATCATATTTCTAGATTCCGCTTCAGACACCATGAAATATTTTATGTCGTCCCTTTGAAACTACTCATGACTTTTCCAATAAAACTTAGACTTGATTCAAAAGAAGTGTAAGCAACTTTTATCATGCTTTTTATGAATAGAATTGAATTTTTTTCTGAATTTCGGCTTGGCCATTCCGGGTTTTAGCTTACTATCTTATCGTACATTTTTTCATGCATAATTACTGTTAATTTTTGTTGCATTATTTATTGTTTGAAAATTCTTTGAATTCTTTTTGTTTACATTTATAGATTAGAAATTGTATCATATGAAAAAAGTCTTAAAATTTTTAAACTGTTATTATGGAAGATTTTATCTCTAAATCAGTACATTATTTTGAGTGCTTTAATCGGATTAACTTTTGCGAGATTAAATTTCGTGATTTCGCGAATCTTTGCTATTTTCGCGAAAGTGCGTGAGATTCCTAGCCTATACTAGACGTCACCCGCGTTTTTTTTACGCAATTATTGAAACATTGAACTGACTCGCATAATTAAATCCACCTTACAATTTTTTAATTTGCATTTTTGGCGGAGAAATTAGTCCAAAGTCTCTATTTATGGCAAAAAATTCCTATTAAAGGCACTGAAGGCTATTGAAGTTAAATCAAAAATTGCGAAATTTAATCCGATTAAAGTATTCTGCTGCTGCCGTCAAGGCGTCAGTCAGGCCGGATCAATTAAATTTGTTGTTTTATGGACCCAAATGACCTTCAGTTTACTACAATTGAAAGTCGAAAGAGTAATAATATCGAATTTCTACGGTTGTAAATGTTACTGACTGATGGTGTTGCGTGAAACGGTTCTAACATATTCCACAGTTCAACCCATTAATTAGTTCTAACATATTCAACAGATTTAACTTCAGATTTAACAGATTTAACCCATTAAGTGCCACTGGCATCATCAATTTTTCCGGTCCTGTACTGGTTCTATACCTTGTATAAGATTGCCAAACTGTATCGCATGAATATTTGAGTGTAAAATTTTAAGTGATTTTATTACTAGTAAGGGTATCTGTTTATCAGAAGCACTGTTTTCCTTTGACGAAAACTCGATTAAAACTCAACATGCTCGATAAAATGAGCGCTGAACCTATATAATATATGCGTTGCTAATATATTTTACTTGCCTCATCTACTTTATGTAGCTTGAAACGATTACCACTTTGATTTTTTTTGTAGAAAAATAAAAAAAGATGAGCGATGTGTTTGTGGCATGACATGATGTAAAAGATTTGTTTTGATGAGAGAAATTGTTTAGACGAGATAATTAAAAACGAAACTCGATGAAAGGAAAACATGGAAAATGGGAAACTAACATCGGAAGGGAACTCGGAAAACAGAGAAATGAGTTCTTCTGACCGAATCGGAGAAGTAGAAAATTCGAACGAAGAGAAACGAAAGAATTTGGCGAAATTGATTTTAGAAACATCTGTTTACGAAGCATTACCTGATATTTTTGATGTCGTGAAAACAAAATCTCCGATAAGTCATTTAATGTTCCCGATTGTGACAAAGGCCATCAAAACGGGCAGCCGATCAGAAAATATGTATCTACGTTTGTCTGACCATGATTTTATTTATGAAATTGGACCTCTAATCGTGAACGACCACAGTGAGAAACCAACAGAAAACGTACGAACAGATACTTTGTGGTACAAGGAAACGAACCATGTTGGATTTTTTTCTGTGTGCGATGGTGATGGGCGTTATTTAACTCCAGTTGGCTTGCAAACTAAAGTTGCTCATCAAACCAATATAACAAAATATGTAAGTTGTTTGTCACACTACATAGCATGAAAGGGGTTTGATCGCTCCTTTGAAATGAGACCCGCTTTTTGGCATACTCAACTTTGAGGGATACACGGGTTGCAAGATTATATCAATGCAGTCAAAACACGTGATTACTCGAAAAAGTTCACGTGATTTTATTCTCATGTTAGTAGTAAGTAAGTCTGCGACCGCAATCTGAGGCGACATGAAGGCTCCTCTTTCAATAGCTGTCTACCCGAAGGTAGGGGAGGGCGCCACTCTTTCTCCCTGGATTGCTGGATTACTCCACTAACCCTTGATCCTTCTCTTAATTGCTGAGCATCGAGCAGAGAGGCATCAAGTACCATTTTGGAAGTCTTTGGTATGATCCGGCTGGGGGTTGAACCCACAATCTTGTGCACCGTAGTCGGATGCTCTACCACTGCACTACAGTCGCTCCCATTCCCACGTTAATTGGACCTACCCGGCTGGGGTGGAGGTCCTATAAATTAACCTGTGTTCGTTCGTTCGTCTGTTACCAACTTTTCTCGGGATTGAATCATAGGAATTTTTTTTATTTTTGGTACAAAGGTGCAAAATGGTAGTGGCCAAAATGTGACGGAGCCTGATTTTTGAAAAAAATGTTTTTGGGCAAATTTGGGCCAAAAAACGGCTAAAAAACGGATTTTTTAGACTTTGTGAAAAATTGGATCATTAATTTTTTCTAGTTTTTTGTATGAAAGTAGGGTACCATTATAGTTAAAAGATGGCTCAAGTAGATTTTTGCAAAAAATTTTGTTGGCTCAAAAAACGCATGTTTATCTATAAGAATCACTATTAATAAGCATACATCAATGTTCTTAGTCAAATAACTCAATTTTTTTTATGAGATAGATGTTTTTTTTTGCTCACAAAGTCTTTAATATGAAAGAATATTTCAAGAGCATGAAATTTTGGTTTCTCAACGTTTTTTTTAATAAGAAACAAACGACTAATTTTAATAGATCGTCACTGAATGGGCATACTGGAGAAGTGGGACGTGGGACGGTGGAACGCTCAGGTGGGACGCTCGAGTGGGACGCTCAGGTGGGACGCTCAGGTGGGACGGTAGTGGGACGCTAAGGTGGGACGGTAGTGGGACGCTAAGGTGGGACGGTAGTGGGACGCTAAGGTGGGACGGTAGTGGGACGCTAAAGTGGGACGGTAGTGGGACGCTCAGGTGGGACTGTAGTGGGACGCTAAGGTGGGACGGTAGTGGGACGCTCTCTCGTAAGGCTTTTGTATTTTTGCTTCTCTGATAATTATGTACGAGTAAAAAAGAACTCAATATGAGTAAATGAATACTTTCAGTATTAGTTGTTATTCTGATCGGAATACTCTCAAATGATTACGCCAGTATCGACAAAATAACAATGAAAATCCTGCCTATTGTTTGTATGCGCGAATGAAAATGTTTTACGCAATTACATTACGTCATTTTTTATTACTTTTTATGGTAATATAAAAACATTTGCTCTCACCGAAGAAACATGACTAACTAGCTCAGTCGGTATAGCATCAGATTCACAGTCAGGTGGTCCAGGGTTCGATTCCCCCACACGTATTTTTTTTTCTTTTCTAAACTAATCTATCCACAGGGATCAAAAATATTTCAGACCTGATCAAAAATATTTCAGATCTGATCAAAAATATTTTAGACCTAATCAAAAATATTGATTTTTCGAGCACGGAGGACGAGAAATTTATCTTTTTAAATAGCAGATCTTGTTGTTGTCCTTTAATCTTTTGATACTTTTGATACAATTTTCATCCAAAATCTGTCTTTGAATCATACAAAGTTCCAATACACTTTCCTCGAGATATACATGGGGGGGATATTGGCAAAAAGGGGTACGGATGCTCCGGGGGGGGGGGTACTAGGTTTGCGAGGTGACAGGTATGTCCGAGGCAAAAATCGAAAATCGCCCCTTTGAGAGACAAAATTTTGATGATTTTTGGGACCCTTTGAGAGATTTTTTCCCTAAATTTAGTTTAAAAAGTCTGTACTAGACGGACACGGTCCTCCGCCTACTTTGAAGTGTTAAAAATTGGTTGGCTAGTCAGACAGGCTAATAACGTTTTTTCTGAAACAAATATTCTTTTGACACTTTTTGCCGGACAAAATCGGTTCGGAAAAAACTGGAGCAACCTTCGATTGCCTTATCGGACTTTTTAGCTGTTGGACTAGATGATGTCGGATGCATGACTTTTGAAGACTCCTCCCCCCCAGTTTGTGAAATCATCATTCTGAGCAGTTTTCCAGAGAAAAAAAAATAAAATCTGTATTTCCAATTAAATAAAGACAGGCTATGAATTTTCGCATAGGAATGATTTTCTGTGGTTTCTCAAGGGAATAATAATCTTCTTTTTCAAAAAGAAAATTCAACTAATGATTGCTCAAGGAATTTCAGTTTATTTTGTATTTTTTGCAAGGGAAATACCTTTTCTTTCAAAAGAAAATCAATAAAGTGCTGTGATTTTCCTTGGAGAATACGTGAAAATTGATTTTCCTGGGAAAGAACGGAACAAAGGATTTTCCTTGGAAAATACGCAACACTAATTTTCCTCAGAAAATACGGACCAGTGATTTTCCTTGGAAAATACGCACAACTAATTTTTCCTTGGAAATACGCAACAACTATTTTCCTCAGAAAATACGGACCAGTGATTTTCCTTGGAAAAGACGGTCATCTTCTTGGAAATACCAATAACTAATTTCTTTGGAAAATACGCAACAACTCATTTTCCTTGGAAAAATACGCACAACTATTTCCTAAAATACGGACCATTTCCTTGGAAAATACGTCTAGTGATTTCTTGGAAAATACGCAATAACTAAATTTCCTTGAAATACGCAATAACTAAATTTCTTTGGAAAATACGCAACAACTAATTTTCCTTGGAAAATACGCAACAACTATTTTCCTCAGAAAATACGGACCAGTGATTTTCCTTGGAAAATACGGTCTAGTGATCTTCCTTGGAAAATACGCAATAACTAAATTTCCTTGGAAAATACGCAATAACTAACTTTGGGCAAAACTTTTTCCTTGGGCAACAACTAACTCAGAAAATACGGACCGTGATTTTGGGAAAATACGGTAGTGATCTTCCTTGAAAAACGCAATAACAAAATTTCCTTGGAAAATACGCTAACTAAATTTTCTTTGGAAAATACGCAACAACTAGTTTCCTTGGAAATAAAACAAACTATTTTCCTCAGAAAATACGGACCAGTGATTTTCCTTGGAAAATCGGTTTAATCTCCTTGGAAATACGCAATACTAATTTTCCTGGAAACTAAACTTGGAAAATATGCGAACTAATTTTCCTTGGAAAATAAGGGACAACTAGTTTTCCTTGATTAATTATTTTAATCTTCTTATCTTCTAATCTTTCTTATCCTTTCGGGCTGACCTTCCAGCACAGCTGGTTTATTTCCTTTAATCCTAGGAAGCGTTTCTTCTTTATAAAAATAATTTTACATAAAAATATAGCATGCTTTTGTTTCGAAACTGCTGAGGCAAGATTGATTACAAAAAATATAACATGATAGTTTTCGAGTGTTATATATATTTAGTGCAATCGGCTCTTGCATGTTGGAAATAATCTAAAATCATTTCTTTAAGAAGTCAATACCTTGACAGGGTAAAATTATACAAGTCATGGCAAAATAAAGGTCTCATGATAATTATTGTTCACTTCTCTTGCACATCAGCTGCGTGGCCGAGTGGATAAGTCGATGAAACGGCAACTTAAGGGTAATGATTATAGAGAGTTTGAATCCTATACGGGTGCGACGAAAATTGTGTTATTTGTCTGTTTTGTCAACATTGATCAACTTTTTCTGGTTTTATGAGCTCTTATTGATATTTTTGAAAATTTCCGTTAAAATTTTAAGAAACAAAAATTGGGGGGGGGCAGTCAGGCAAATTGACCGACGCCGCGACGGGTATCTGCAGCGGTTTAGGCTATCTGATATTCCGATGGCGTATTGGCGGCCGCCCACGCTAAAGCATACTGTCAATTGGTAACTGAATATGCTGCCAAAAAAGTGATTGACAGGTCTAGAAAATGATTGACAGGCCCGGGTTAGATATTTCCGTGAGCAATCTCGTTATATTTATCAAAAAGTAATATACTTGTGGAAAGCCCAATTATTCTACTTTTTCGAATGCTGTGTCATGGAATTTTTTTAACAATTAAATAGAACGGGGTTTCCTCTGATGTAAACAAACCTCGAGTCCTATCCTGAAAATTGACATTGAGCGTAGAAAAAAAGACAAATGAAAGTATTTTCCTTTTTAATTCATATTTCCAATAATTAAAGACTAACTTGAAAACACCAAGAGTGAAATGTAGCTAAATGATTAGAACGCCTTGCGACTTAGAATTTTTTTTCAAAACTGAAAATTTGACCCTGGCTCGAACTACCAAAGTCTCTTGTCAACGATTCTGAATGTACTATCGAGCCGATACGATACTACGCAATTCAAAAATCCTTATAAAAAACACTACTGCATATACGGGTGAACTGACCTTGGACCTCATGGGCTAGGTCTTTGTAGCTTCAAATTGATTATGTTATTATTTTATAATCCATTCACTATGAAAAAAGTCAAAAACATTTCGATCGATCTGTGTATTGTTTATAAGTACTTGACCTGTCCCTCTTCACTGTATTATAAAAAGAAAAAGACAAAATACATATAAAAGAGCGTCCCACTACCGTCCCACTTTAGCGTCCCACTACCGTCCCACCTTAGCGTCCCACTACCGTCCCACCTTAGCGTCCCACTACCGGCCCACCTTACAGCGTCCCACTACGTCCCACTTTAGCGTCCCACTACCGTCCCACCCTTAGTCCCACTACCGTCCCACTTAGCGTCCCACTACCGTCCCACCTTAGCGTCCCACTACCGTCCCACTTTAGCGTCCCACCTTAGCGTCCCACTACCGTCCCACCTTAGCGTCCCACTACCGTCCCACCTTAGCGTCCTACTACCGTCCCACTTGAGCGTCCCACCTGAGCGTCCCACTCGAGCGTCCCACCTGAGCGTCCCACCGTCCCACGTCCCACTTCTCCAGTATGCCCACTGAATGATTGTTTAATGGTGTCACGTCATGTAGATATCAATTATAAATGTGTTAAATGCATAACCAAATAGGTCCATAAAAGTATCACTTGTTGCTCTACAACTTACAGCTGATAACTTTATTAGTGTCAATAAATTCGAACCAATCAGAAATAAATGTCATGTAAAAAGCAAATAAAAATTCGAGTAAAAGCGTGATTTGTCTTCTGGCTCTTTAATTTTGCAACCTGTGAATTAAAATCCCCTCAAACTTGCATACTTTCAACTGTAAAGGCCTGGGGGCATGAGAAGTTTTTTTCGCGTTGGTGCAATGCAACATGCTCTATTTCACCAACCTGAAACGCTTTCTCGTGTCTCCACCCCATTTTTCTTTCTACCAATAAAAGTGAAATCTCACTTTTGTCCCAGGGACAAAATCAGCATGTCTTTTTGGTATTTCCCTCACTTTTTGTCCCATGAAACAAAAAAAGAAACCACGGGACACGCACTTTTTTTCTTGTGTTGGTGGGATAAAGCATGTTGCATTGCATCAACGCGGAAAAAAACTTCTCGTGTCCCCAAGTCTTTAAGACCAAGTACATTTTTGAAAAGATAATCATGAGCAGTATATTTTACATGTTCCAAAGATATTTCAGTACCGTGTACACCACAGCTTAGCTGTGTCTGAAATTAAGCTGTGGAGACAAACTGTAAGAATTTCATCGCGCTGAGATTGCACCCTTTCACTGAATTATATCCACATGTCCGTTTCTTATTCGTAATTTGTTTGGTAAGACTTTCATCCAAGATCCTTGAGGATTACCTTTTGTTCTCGCTGAGTTAACTTGTAACGCTCCGCCCACGGGCGTTTTTTATATTCGTGTTATCTTTTCAGTCAGCGAAGAAGAGTTTGGCACAGGCTATCGCTGAGTGCACTCTTGAATGAAGTCACTGTTTGTGATATTCATACGCTGGGATACTCACTAACTAATATTTCAGGCGAAATCGTTTTTAGTGGGAAAGGTCTTTTTTTGTTTCTATAAAAGGGCGGTTTACCCAAAGTTTTAGAACAGTTTTTGGTTGAAAATTCTTCAAATTTTCTTTCTCCGTTTAGTTCTCCATGAACGAGGAGCCAAAAGCAGCATTAGAGAAAGATACGAATCATCTTGCGGCTAATCATCTTCTACACCGTGAGGATAAGGTGATTGGCTTACGATGCAAAGGCTGGCCAACGGAAATGTGGAAAGCATTTAGTGGCAGAAAGCTTCCTCATTTAAAAGATATAATGGACAAACTGAAAGGTTTGTTTTTTGAGTCGTTTCTTGACCAAATACACGTCCATCTGCCGATTCTGGTAGCTAAAGAGAAATATATTTTATGACCCATTTAAGGGCTCTGACCATAGTGAATTTTTAATATTTGCCACTTGCAAAAAATAAGTTCTACTTGATGTAGCCCACAAAACTGTGGCATGTTATACATATTCTGTTAGGCCAACCATCCGTGATTCTGAAAATTTAAGAATCACAATGAAAAAATTTGATGAAGAAGAAAATGAAGACTTTTGCGAAGAAGAGTATTTAACTTTGAAGAGCTTAGTTTCGGCGAAGAAAAAACATTTTGAAAAAATTTTGCGGTAGATGGTGTATCTTTTATCGAACTAAGATTATTCTCTCGGAAAATTTTTCTAAAAGCTTATTTGCTTCAAAATCTTGAAAATAGTGCTTTTTGACCAATTTTATATCCAAATTTTTCATAGAAAAACAGCCATAACTTTTGATGCATTAATTTAGAAAAATTTTCCGAAAAATCTAAAACAGCTCAATTCTTTGCGGACAGTTTAAAAAAACTTCGAAACAAAAAGGTTAATTACCCATTAAAACTTAGCACTTTTTATAAAAGAAGGTGATGCAACATATTATTAACGTCTTTTTAAAGTTCATAACGTCATTTTTGCAATTAAATTCTTAATTACCTTAAGGGATTTGATTAAAAAGAAATTTATAAAGGCAATTCTTTGTTAAAAGTGTTAAAAAACCTAAAACATAACTTTTATGTTCAAATACTAAAATCAATTTTCCGACTACAGTATGGTCAGAGCCCTTAAATCTCCAGTTGAAACCTGGGCCTGTTTTATATAATCAATTTCCCGCAAGAATCTTACTTGTGAAAGCTTGAGAGCCCCCTTCCCCCATTGAAAATGATGAAGAACTCAATTCAAAAAGCAACCTTGTTGAATATTCTTTTCATCTAGATAGCGCAATTTACCTTGTTTCAAAAGCGCATCCTGACAGTGCTTACCCGTGGATAGAATGGAGGATGTCATTTTCAATGGTGGAGAAAGAAATCATGCGCAATCTTCCTCATCTATATCGAAAAGTCTTCCTAATTTTTAAAGAAATTGTACACCAAGATGTCATTTCGTACAAATTAAAAACAGTATTTCTTTGGCAATACGAGCAATGGGAGAAATCAGGAGAAGGTTCCTTTGACGTTGAACACATTCTCGAAATGGTGCAATGTCTTTTAAAGTGTTTATACAAAGCATATAAAGAAAGACATTTGAAGAATTATTTCATTCCTAATGTAAATCTATTCGAGCAGCAAGATATCACAGAGGAACCTCTCTTTAAAAATAATTCTTCCAGATTGCTTCAACCAGCCAGAAAAACTCTTTTAAAACATCTAGAGAAATATTTAGAAGAATCGTTTCTTCTCAATGTGATTTTGGGGGAAGAAAACGACGTTGAGAGTGAAACCTGGAAAAAGTTTCCTTTCAAAGCAATTATTTTTAACCAAAGACACCACTCATATTCAATTTCTGATCCGTTAAATTTGATAGACAAATTAAGGCGAGTAAATGACCTTCCTTCGTTTTACAACCTTAATACCCTTTGCTCTGAAATTGTGAAGATTGATGTAGCAGAGGATTGGCAGACTTCTGTTGAAGATCTGATGATTGAGCTTTATATTACATTGTTATTTCTTCTTAATGAAATAGTGGAGTCAATTATCCGAAGAGGAGATCGGAATCAGCCGGATGACAACAAAAAACATCTGCTTTACGTATTGTATTATATTGATATCATTGGTGCAAAGTATTTGGAGCAAGCGCAGGCAAACTCAAATGGTGGGGGGGGAAAGTCTTTTTCCAAAGGTACTGTGCAAGAGCGTGTTAACTATGTGAAAAATTATTGGGATTCTTTATTTCAGTTCTTACGTTTAGCAGACGGTGTTTTCGGAAAACATGGTGTACGGCCAGTCGCCAATCATCCTGCTATTCACCAACCAGTCACCCTTCCTTATGCTAATCCTTATGCTAATCGCCAACCAGCGTTTGATCAATCTCCTTGGATGAGAGAACAAAATTCGATGAAGATTGACGAAAATATTTTCAAGAAAAACTCAGAATGCAAGGAAAAATGGTTGATAGGACGTTTAGATGAAGAATTTTATGAAAAATCCTGCACCACAGAAAACGATGTTTTAGAGGGGTCTGTAGATTTCGTTGAAGATAAAAGTTGTCAGTTTGAGAACTTGGTTGTTTGCAAAACACTTCAAGAGCAGCTTTGTGAAAGCAAATTCTATCAGAATGATCAAAGTTTCGAACATATTGTTAGCAAACTGAATAAGAGATGGCGCACTGATTTATTAGATCGTCTCAACCAGGAAAAAGATATTGAGCAAAAATTGAAAGAAGAACGATTCCAGAAAAACCGATACTTTGACGGGTTCCAGCCTAAAAATTTTCTAACAGAAAATTTTTACCTCACATGTGTCAAATGTATAACTACGGTTTTACAAAAGAGAAATTTATCTTACCAACGCCCGCCAATTATATCTCTTTTATAACTCAATTTCAAGTAAATCTAGTCACCATTGAAAACCCAGACGGCTTTTATTATCCGGCTGCTGATGTTAGCGAAACGAAATCGAAATGGGGTTATTACGTTCCCGTTGGAGATGACGTAGCGTTACGTACGCTCGAACAGCGTTTACGTAATACGTTTCTTTACGAATACGGTTTTTATGAGAAAGCTATTAAGAAGGAAGTGGAAGTGAATGAGGCTACCGACTCTACCGATTCTACAGATTCTAGCGACTGCTGATATGACGGAAGATGAAACGAACGTTGCATAGAAAGCGTGGTGTATATTTTTATAAAGTTTCTAAATTTTGAAATTATTTTTATTTTAGCTTGTTTTGATAAGATTGTTTTTAATTATGATACTTTTTGTAAGGGCATTAAAATACATGTAATAAGATGGACTTTTTCTCGTCCAATATCGAAATACCGGTCAATGTTTGAGATAATACAGGTACCGTGCAAGCACAAATATCGGAATTACAATTACCATGAAGGTAGTATAAAGATGAATAAACCAGCTGCGCTGGAAGGTCAGCCCAATAAGCTTAAAACGATAAGAATGAAGTACAATCAAGAAACCTAATTCGATGTTAAAGCCAAAGAGGTTGAAAAGCTCATTTTGGTTGAACTTCAGACAAGAAAAAGTTTAACACAAAGTTGAATTTGTCCAAAGCAGACAGAGATGTGATAGATTATTTCATCCTTGGAATTTAACATAAATCTTTTCGTTAGAATGTCTTAAACCTTTTCTTTATTCTCTGAGAAGGTATCTGAGGCGGCCGCTTCATAATATGTTCACTGCGGCTTTCGTCACTTTTGTTCATTTTTGGCATTTTTATGTTGATTTATTTTTTTTTTCTCCAGTCAAGGCCCCCCCCCTCGTTTATAGTTGAGTGTGCACGGTTCCCGGGGGGCGGGGGGGGCATTGACCTTGACGAGGACGTGCCGCTGGAGTTTGAAAAGTGGATCCTGTCAGATATGAATTTTTAGCAAAACTGGGACCATGCGCTGTCAGAACGAAAAATTGAAAATTTTTCCCATTTTCGCCCTGAAAATAAAAGTAGACGAAAATTTGAAAGATTTTCTGTTTTCCATCCTGAAAATTGTCCAAATTAATAAAAAATCGACCCTGTCAGATACACATCTTGAAAATTAGTAAATTTGGGAATCTGTCAGATATCTTCAGAACCCAAAAAAGGAACCCTGACAAGCGGCACGTCCCCGTACCCAATTTTGCCTAAGTGCCTCCCCCAGGGCACGGTTAGCTGTTTAGTAATCACTTGAAAAGAATAGCCAATTGATTCAGATTGATTTAAAATTAAATGGCGTGTTTGAACCTAGTATAATGTGAATGAATAGGAGCATTTTATATTGAGGAAGCTGCTTAGGAAATTCCGTCCAGTTTCGATAACTCAATCAAAAGTTATGGCGATTCTAAGTCGGGTTCTAAGTTTATGTTACGCCACACGTTGACGTTCCTGCAAATCTTATGAAGTTATTATGTGTTTCTTTTCTCTTCCATAAAACATTTTTTTTCGCGCCAAAGTTTTCCCGATAACTTGTTTCCGAAAATAATCCGAAATCGGATTTAAACTCAAACATCTTGACGACCGAAAGAAGAAAAATCGTGAATAATCGTGGGCCGTCCACATAGTACGTACTATGCGTACGTACTAAAAAGGACTGCAAACTTGACAATCCTTTATCAAATGATAAAGTTTTTTGATCAATGTTTACTTCAAAGTGGCTTGATACTTTTCGCCAAAATTCTCTAGCGATTTTTTTGTCTGAAATCGCGTGTGCTTATAAAGATTTTCTGGCTTAAGGGCTCTGTCCATAGTGAATTTTTCATAATTGTCGTGTATAAATTGTGTTTTTCTGACTGATGTAACAAACAAAACTATGACATGTTATACTTTTTCTGTTAGGCCAACTATTCCTGAATCTGAAAATTCAAAAAGTGCATTGAAAAAAAATTGATGAAGAAGAAAATGAAGACATTTGCGAAGACTAACAATTTTAACTTTGAGGACCTTTAGTTTCGGCAAAGAAAAAACATTTTGAAAATATTTTTGCACTAGATGATGTATTTTAAACCAAACTACCTATAGATTTTCGGAAAATTTTTTGTAAAATCTTATTTGTCTCAAGATATTGAAAATTGTGCTTTTTGACCAATTTTTCATCCCAATTTTTCATAGAAAAACAGCCATAACATTTTGGATGAATCAATTTAGAAAATTTCCGAAAAATTTAAAACAGCTCAATTCTTTGCGGACAGTTTGAAAAAATTTCGAAACAAAAAGATTAATTACCCATTAAAACTTAGCACTTTTTATAAAAGAAGGTATAATGCAACATATTATTAACGTCTTAAAGAACCTAAAACAAAGTTTATTTAACGGATAACGAAATAATGGAGCATAAACGGGCCCCCAGCAGTTTGCGTGAATGCGTGAATGGGCATTTTCGGTTGCGTGAATGTGTGAAAATTGGAAAAAATGCGTGAATGCGTGAATTGAAAAAACTTAACTTGCGTGAACGTGAAAATTCACTTATTGATTGCGTGAATGCGTGAATCTGGGCTATTTTGTGCGTGAATACGTGAATTTTCCCTTTTTTCCACCGATCATATGCAGTTTTCCCGATTTTCCAATGTTTCCCCGATTTTTCCCGAAAATTTTCCGATTTCCTGAAAACTCGAGGAAAATTTGCGTGAATGTGTGAATTTCGAAAAAAAATTCGTGATTGCGTGAATTAGGCTGCACACATCCCCTCTGATAAGTTTTGATATAGGGGATGCGAATCAGGCTCACAAAACCGTTCCGAACTTAGCAAAAAAACTACTAACCAAAAAAAGAGTTGAAAGATAGAGAACTTTGATTGACAGTTTGTCGTCTTTTGTTATCTTGAGAGTTTTGTTTGCTAATACAATTAATTTCGATAAACAAAAAGAAATAGAGGAGAAAGAGAGATTTCTAGCCATTATGTTCTTTTTATTTGAATTTTTATTTGATTTCTATTTACGTCATCAAATAACTCAAACAATACACATCGAGTTTTTTGAAAAATACAAGTCGCCAAAATTTTGCAAAATACATAGCTATTCGGTAATTTTCTCGGAAGCGATATCAGAGCCCGATTCGCATCCCCTATATCAAAACTAATTTGGGGATGCATGCAGCCTATGCGTGAATTGAATTTCCGCTGGGGGGGGGGGGGGCTCATAAACTTGTTTCGTGGGGCTAATTTTATTTAATTCTATTCTTCTTCTCTATATTCTCATTGAGGCTAGAAATCTTCAATAAGGATAGTTACAATGTTCAGAGTAAACTTGAGCTCTACTGAAAAAAAAACTCATTCCATCGGGCGAGATTGAAATTTTGTTTGATACATTTCATAAAAGAAATCGAAGGACCAATTACCGATAAATTCAACTCTGTTTTTTATACCTCAATGGAATAGACCTTATCGGAGTTTTTGATTTCTCTAAAAAAGCGATGCATTGTGGGATTGTTTCGGGAGTATTACAATAGAAATTTCTTAGGAATTCCTCGAGGGAATTCTAATGTAATACCTCCGAAAAAATCCCACAATACAACAGATTTGGGAAAAACTTCAAAATGCGATATCTCGAGTTTGAAAAAGAGTTGGGAGGTCGGTGACCCCTCATTAGATCGGATTTATCTGAATTGTGTACCGGTGGAAATGGTAATTTGGGTACATGTTTTTTTATAAGCATTGCGCTTATAATAAGCATATCTAAGCTCATATGGCAAAAATTTAAGCATATGCTAAACATTATTTTGAGCCTTCATTTTCAGAATTTGTTTGTTTTTGGCTGGATGTTAGAAATTTCTCTAAAATTTTGCTTAGGATATAAGCATTCCTCAAGGCATTTTTAAGCTTTGTAAATCCTATCTCGATCTAAGTATTTCCGAGCCAGCTTTTGGATTTTTGTATGCTTATAAATAAGAACATGTCCCGGGGGGGGGGGGGGGTACTACCCTTGTCAACCGACGGGGGTGCTCCGCTGAGGTTCGAAAAATGGACCCTACGTGGGACTCGAAATTTGCGATAAAAGTGACCCTGAATGGGACTGAAATTCCAAACTTTTCTCAAATTTTCTACTTTTTCCCTAAATTTTCCAAAAAAAAGGCACCCTACGAGGGGCTGATTTTTCTATTTTGGTGTTTTTGCGACCCTACCTGGGACTCGTGGAGGTTAGAAAAGGTACCCTGACCAGCGGAGCATCCCCGTAACCCATCTTGCCCTAGTACCCCCCCCCCACTGGCCCACAATTTGACCATGGGCACCGTAAACTGCACTGTAAGGGTAAGGCTACTGCACTATAAGGGTGAAAGCTATTTTTTGGCGGCACATACCGTCGTTTAGAAAAAGAGTGCCCCCCCAGGGAGAGTACCCCCAGCAGAGTATATTTTTCCTGGATTAAGATCAGTATCAATTTATTTTCAAAACTTTCTTTCAAAAACGAAGATGAACGAGTTTACAATATAAGTTGGGCTACATAAATCTAGCTTCTAATTACATGAAATGATGCTAAGGTTTATATAAAATAGATTTGCCACATTTTCCAAAGCAACGCATAGCGAAAACATGATTTTTCAGCTTATTTCTTTAAAGCACGAAGTCGTTTTTATGATGAATTTGATTTCAAAAAAAGGCATTGAAATGAATATAAATTCAACTGGGGTTTTCAATTTTGTTTGCGTGGTGTTTATATAAAATTCAAATACTAAAAAATTAGTGTTCTTTATGATACAGTTTTTCACGTCGTTAAGACGTTCAATGTCCCCAGTATGGATTCCATCCAGCACCTCCACAACAAGTATGCCCGTAATGTGGTAATACGATCAAATCTCCGCTATGGCGACGTCCGTGTCGCCCACCATGGCTTCGACCAGATAAATGGATGTTATGATGGGCTGTTTCTTGATGTGTTGGGTGCAACAAAACTGGATGGTGGCTGTGGAATTTTCCTGGAAATCCGAAACCAACATTGTTACCGTATGGGTAAGTTAAACATGGCGAGTCTGGTGAGTTGTATTCGGGACATCCGATTGGACGATGATGAATATCATGGAAACCACCACAATCACCGCCTCCACAACCAACACCGTATCCGTTACCAAATCCCAAACCTCCACAATCTGAATGACCACAATCAGCTGCATCCCAGTTTCCACCGAAGCCTTGGTGACCGTATCCACCACATCCAGCACCTTGACAACCACCACCACGTCCTCCGTGTACTGGGAAGTTGGTAGTACAATGATCACCTTCACATTCTCCTGGCAAGACTAACAGACGATGTAAATGATGACCGTCTTTTGGGATGTCTTTTCTTCGCGAGCTGGTGTCATCCTCATCATCTTCAGTAATGATCAATTGACGTGCTTTGGCTTTTTGTGGTAACGTCAATGCAGGTGGGTTAGGTCCTGGATATTTTGGACCAGTTGATTGAGCTGGTGCTCCTAGGGCTGGTGCACCCATGTTTCCGTAGCCTCCATAGCCACCACCCACACCATAACCACCGTAAGCTCCACCATATCCTGCTCCCATTCCATATCCAGCATGACCGTACCCTTGACCATGACCGTACCCTTGACCATAACCTCCCATACCGTAGCCACCATCCATACCATAACCACCGTATCCTCCCATTCCGTAGCCTTGTTGACCATAGCCTCCATAGCCACCCATACCTCCATATTCCAGTATGTCCGTAAGCGCCCATTCCGTAACCTTGTTGACCATAGCCGCCCATTCCGTAACCTTGTTGGCCGTAGCCGCCCATTCCGTAACCTTGTTGGCCGTAACCACCCATTCCGTAACCTTGTTGGCCGTAGCCGCCCATTCCGTAACCGTGTTGGCCGTAGTCGCCCATTCCGTAACCGTAACCTTGTTGACCATAGCCGCCCATACCATAACCTTGTTGGCCGTAGCCGCCCATTCCGTAACCATGTTGGCCGTAACCACCCATTCCGTAACCTTGTTGGCCGTAGCCGCCCATTCCGTAACCGTGTTGGCCGTAGCCGCCCATACCGTAACCTTGTTGGCCGTAACCACCCATTCCATAACCTTGTTGACCATAGCCTCCACCCATTCCGTAACCTTGACTTCCGTAGCCTCCATATCCGCCACATGCTCCTTGCATACCGTAGCCAAGACCTCCGTACATTGGATTGCAGGCAGTGTTTCCATAACCTCCGTATTGTCTTTTGGGTTTTTTCACATCATTTCTTCGATAGCCTTCATCACCGATAGAATCTTCCGATTCGAAGCCGGTTGATTCATCTTCGTTATTCTCAAAGTTGGCTTCGTCTCCACCTTCGTTGATGGAGTCACGACCGAAAGCTTCATCGGGTTGAACATCCGGGGATGTGGGTAGACTTTCGAGGCCTGGTGTAGCAGCGACGAGTTGTTTGCCATTGAATTGCACTATTGGAGCAGGTTCTTCTGCATTTTCATTGCTGTCTTCTTGACCAGTCTCAGTTTCTTGTTCACCTGCATCTTCTTGCCCTTCTTCGGCCTGTAGAAAAAAAAAATGACTTTATTTAAGAAGTCTCACTGGGAGATTTTAGTACAATCATTCCTGGATAGATACCCATGGACAGCTGATCCTGGACAATTATCACGAATAAACAGGTGATGTTGGGCAACAACCCAATCGTGCTGGTAAGCTCTGAGTTTGACAAAAGCCACATAATGCAGCTTTTGATCCATTGTTGGAAAGATATTAGTGAGTGGAACAATTTGAAATAAAAAAGTCTTTAAAAAAATTCTAAAAACGAAGATGAAAATGAAGAAGAAAAAAATGAAGATCTTGTAGAAAAGTGCTATAACTTTCATTTTCACTGGACAGATTCTTTGATCTTAGGAGATCATCACTGTGAAGAAATTTCATTAAAATATTTATTCAATATAAAGTTATGATACAAAGTTAATAAGTGATTGACCCCAAAAAACAGCAGAAAACAGCGTTTTTAGACGTCAATCAGCTTATAACTTTGTTTGATATCTTTTGACTGAATGATTATTTTAGAGAATTTTTTTCACAGTGATGACGTTCGATGATTAAGGATTCACTTCAGTGAAAATGATAATTATAGCACTTTTCTACAAGATCTTCATTTTTTTCTTCTTCATTTTCATCTTCGTTTTTATAATCTTTTTAAAGTTTTTTTTTATTTCAAATTGTTCCACTCACTAATATCTTTCCCATGATACCAAATTTATAAAGTTGAATAAAGTTATAGGTAAATGAAATAAGAGTGCACACTTATCGTGAATAGACTTTAGTCTAAAAAATCCACAGCACAATACGGCCAACCCCTCCAATCGTCGCTAAAGGTTTCAGCACTGAAGTCGGATGATATAAAAATGGTCTTCCAAATGCAATTATAAATTCCAATAAATCCTGAACCCGAAATCAGTTTTTCATGTAACACTGGCAGTGACTTATTTTGAGGAAATTTGCAGCAGAAAGTTTACCTTCAAAAATTCAACATTCATTGAGTAGGACAGCTCTACAACTACGGTAATAATATTTGACACAAAAGAAATTTCCCTGCTAAATTTAAAAAACCGCCAGTAGTTTATAAGTGTTTTAACTTAAGGGTTGGAACATGAAACTTGACACTAAAGAGGAGTCGAGGATCCAAAAGCTTTCAAATTGAATTGTCTGACTAGACTGAGAATGTAACCCGCAAGCCATTATACCCTTCCAAAATCGAAATAACAGATTAGTAGAAAGCCCGAACTTTAAATTCTGAAAAACGCTAAAACACCCAGAAATGCCAACATATTCTGACAATGATGGAGTAGATTGTACGGCAATTTTCTCATTTTGCCAAGAAGATATCAGGTATTGAAACCGAAAGTACTCGACTATCAAACAAACCTACCTCATCATCAACACTTCGTGTTTTGCGTTCATTTTCAAAAAGTTGATCGAAATTATCTGTGATCGCTTTGATATATCCTTCATAATAATCTTTAGTATGTGGAAGAACTTCTTGTACTGGTTTGCTTTCGATCATCCATAGTGCCACACACAGCAGCAAAAACACTCGAAACATTTTGGAGGGAAACCTCGGTTAGAGGGAGAGATTTGACAAACAATTCCCTGTACTATGATAACAAGTTAAGTAAACAAATTATTCAGTTTTGTTTTCGCAAGAAACAAAATAAAAAAATGAACATTTTCCTCCTCAATGAATTATGCTCAAGATGTGCAAATATTTTTCACGCAGTGTGAATAGCTCAACGCACAAGTGCACTAACCCGGAAAACCGTAATGTGTTTAGAGTGTTGAACAGTAGTTTAATTGCCGTTTCTAATCTTTTGACCGTTTGACGCTGTTTCAAATTCAAAAGGAAGCTTTTTAAGGATCTTTTAAAAAGTAATTGGTTGTTTTATTTGTACATTTCATGCAAATCCTTCTCAAACAGCTAGTGCAAAAAGTTTTTAGATTTCAAAGAAACAGCATCTACCAAAATTTAAAAATAAATTTGTTATTAAATTTTTTGTCAACAAAATCTCAACTTGGTAGCATGCATATATTTGTTTCCAAGGAATGTCGAACCAAGATACCGGATCATTTCGTTCAATATATAAATTAAAATTTTGTATTTGACCATAAAAATTTCTCAGTCCTTTTTTACATACAGTAAACCTTTTAACAAAACTGAGTGTGCAAAATTAGAATTCATTTAAATGTCATTATGTAATCCAAGATAGCGTCTCTATATTGGGCGGATATTCGCCAAAGCAGGATCAAGTCTTCGATGAACAAAAACACTTTCCTTCAAATAGTTCGTACAATTTCAATTTAACGTCCTCCACGTTTTCCTGTTATCGGGTTATCATTTCCGCTCATATCGGATTTCGGGTTTTGAACAGTTTCATCGATTGAAAGGATGAGACAGGCAGCTTCTGATGCGGCGGTAATGGCGTTTTTTCGAACAATGGCGGGTTCCCAAACAAAAGCTTCGAAATTATCCGCAATATCTTCACTCATGATATCAACTCCAAACCATTTTCCTCCTAAAAGTGAAACAATGCAAACGTTATATATAGGCACTGAATAAAAAACAAAAACGAAGCTATTTCGTCTGTTGCTTTTTTGATTTGTATTATCTAAACTAAAACTTTTGGAAAGGCTAGACAAGTTACGAAATAAAATAAAAGGCAATATCCAGCGAGTGCTCTATACCTGTAGCGTGTTTTTGTCGAAGTTTGTTGAGAACGGCCGTAGAATCAAAACCAGCATTATCACATAATTGTCGAGGAATCACTTCCAAGGCTTTGGCGAAAGCAGAGATAATGAGTTGTTCTTTGCCAGCGATGTTTCGAGAAAATTCACGTAAGAATTTGCTCAATTCCATCTCGATTGCACCTCCACCTGCTACTACTGCGTCGTTCTGAAAAAGTAACATTTGTAAAATTGGAAGAACAGCCAGAAAACAAGTATCAAGAGTCTTCGTCAACGTATTTGTTAACAGGATCTACTGTACCGTACCATCAGTGACAATTATATCATTGAACCAAATACAACTGTTTAAAAATAAACCTGTGCATCATTAAAAACACTCAAAACTCATTTGGAAATCCAAAGTGCTCCAAACAAGTTCGAACTATCTTCCTATTCTTGATATATTTTCGCGTGAACTTAATTTTGCGAGTTTTAATTTTTTAATGTTTAATTTAATTCAATACATGCCACGCCATGCCAGAAATTTCTGAAACTTGCAATTGTGAGATAAAAAACAACATATCTTCAAAACTTATCAGCGCGCTCAAATACAAATGATGAAAAGGTTGGGATTTGATTGGACACCAGGGCACAAAATAACTGGGCAGTGTAAGCATACCTTGAGTGCCCTTCGGACGATCATGATAGCATCATGCAAGGAACGTTCAGTTTCTTCGATAAATTGTTCAGCACCGCCTCTCAAAATCAAAGTCACAGTTTTCGCGTTCGGACATCCACGGAACAAATTGTATCTGTAGAACAAAACGGAAATTTTAGATGATTTCAATTCTTAAAACAAGCGAATCTCTTCAGCATTGGAACAGGGAGCTCTCAATAGACGATATCGACTTTCCGAATTCTCCCCGAATGATTACCCATGATGCATTGCACAAAAAAATCACGGAAAGTTAATATCGTCCGTAAATTTTTTTTGGGTAATCATTCGGGGAGAATTCGGGAATCCGATATCGTCTATTGTGTCCCCACGCGCGTTCGAAAATTCGAAGATTCTTCTGCCTTTTAAAAAATTCAAGTCTGTTTTGGAGAGCAATACACGTTTTTTTTTTTATAATAAGGAACCTTAACTTTGCTCTGAGCCTGGAGTTCCTTATTTTTACAGAGAATTTCAGTCTCAAAGTTCCTTATGGAGTTCCTTACTACATAGGAAATTTTGAACTTTTTGCCCCTTGAAAGATCAAAATTTGGTCAAATTAGTCCCAATAAGGTACATTATTTTCAAATCCACTTATTCTCAGCCTGAGCAGTTCCTTAACAATTCCTTATTTTTTGAACCATTTTCAGCCTCGAGTTCCTTATAAACGTGTTCCTTATAAAAAAAAAAACGTGTATTAGTTTTCAACACGTGAGGGGTCTGCCTGTGCATAATCTTTTCTCAAATATACAAACCTTTCACCACCGATTTGTACTTCTTCGAAATCTTCGCAAGTACCAAGGACATCTTCGGTCAGCGAATGAATACTTGTTTGAATGGATCCGCCACATGCCTTCATGGTTCGCTTCAGGTCCTCTTCCACTACACGACCTGCACAGAATACATCACGGTCTGCAAAATATTGTGTCGCAACATCTCCGATGGGTAGTTTGGAAAGAACAACTTTAGCACCACTTTTTACGATTTTATCCAATTTTTCGTATAAAATATTCCATTCGGCGTCTACGATTTTTTGGTATTCCTAAAAAAAAAAACACAAAAACGTTCAATCTAAATCGACAGTTTCAGTCAAATCACAGCTGATCACAGGGGGTATTATATATCCAGAGTTCGATAACACTGCATTTGGCATTTTTAGAAAAAAGACCACCACCGTGGGTAACTTAAGGTGTTCAGAATGGTCATTCATCTTTCACCTACCTCAACATTATCGACGCGAATTTCAGCATTTTCCTTTTCGGCTTTCAATTCTAATTCGACGTTCAATAGAGCGATTTTGGGTGTTGTGTATTTTTTGGGCTGCATTTCAAATCCAGCGTATGAAAACGTCTTTTTGAAGGCGACACCTTGAATAAGTTGTGATTCCTGTTATTAGAGGAAAAAAGTATACATAACTTAACATCGATCCAGTTTCAATAATAATTTCAAACAAAAGCAAGCGCGATGGGTAAAGATTAAAAAATAAGGTCTATCCACCATGTCGTATGTCATATCACCAGAGAATAAGGTTCTATATAGCAGACAACAAATACAACCATTTCCGAACTTACTTCTAGAGCACCACCTTGAACTTTCTTGACACCGATCATATTGAGTGGTAATAGCTCATCCAAATACATGACAGCTTCGCAAACCATTTTAGAGAAAAATTCCTTGTGGCGAGCAACAAGTTTAGAGTTGAGGGCTGTTTCTGCGCACCTCTGTAGTAAGTTTTTCATCTCTCTGAAGTCAAAAGTGTGTAAAATAGATACTTAATAAGATAAGGTTTTGCGCGAACGCCTTCACGAAATTTATGGTATTGTACTTTATATTATAACCATTTCATTTATTCTATAGTCATCATTTATAATCGCATTTAAAGACTCAAAAAAATATTACAGAAAGATCTTGAAGCCCGAAAAATATTTATCGCATTATTTCACTTGAACTTTTGCGATAAATATTTGATATCACGATGCTATGACGAAGCAGGCTTGCAATATTTTGAAACCAGTTTATTATACAAAGTTAATGCCTATGCAGAAGTAAAAGAATTGAGTTTGTGCTTACTCTGGGTCGTCTTTCTTGATTCGTTCTTCGATTTTGGAGATTTCAGCAAGAGCCTGGGAATAGAGAAGATAAATATGTGTTAATTTTTAACTTTTTAGTTTTTATTATTTCTATTTATTTCATGCAAGAAAATAAATCGTTAAGATGAAAAAAGGGAAAAACTTTAGCTATTACTGGATATAAAACAGTATAAAATATATAACTTATCATGCAAGATCAAGTATCATGTCGCAATGTCTCTTCCACCAAGTTCATTGATAAAGAACAAAATTGCTTATTCCCAAAGCAGATTATTTTCCATGAGAAATAATGCACCAAGAACCCAGAAAGTCACTTGTTGCACACAGAAATTTATCATGAATAATTATCATGAATAATAGAAGTCAAAATGTTTTTAAAGTGTGTAAATAAATATTTAGTATAGTATCATGTCGCAATGTCTCTTCCACCAAGTTCATTGATAAAGAACAAAATGGCTTATTCCCAAAGCAGATAATTTTCCATGAGAAATAATGCACCAAGAACACTAAAAGTCACTTGTTGCACACAGAAATTTATCATGAATAATAGAAGTCAAAATGTTTTAAGTGTGTAAATAAATATTTAGTATAGTATCATGTCGCAATGTCTCTTCCACTGAGTTCATTGATAAAGAACAAAATGGCTTATTCCCAAAGCAGACAATTTTCCATGAGAAATAATGCACCAAGAACCCAGAAAGTCACTTGCTGCACACAGAAATTTATCATGAATAATAGAAGTCAAAACGTTTTCAGCGTGTAAACAAACATTTAGTATCATGTCGCAATGTCTCTTCCACTAAGTTTATTGATAAAGAACAAAATGGCTTATTCCCAAAGCAGATAATTTTCCATGAGAAATAATACACCAAGAACACTAAAAGTCACTTGTTGCACACAGAAATTTATCATGAATAATAGAAGTCAAAATGTTTTAAGTGTGTAAATAAATATTTAGTATAGTATCATGTCGCAATGTCTCTTCCACTAAGTTTATTGATAAAGAACAAAATGGCTTATTCCCAAAGCAGATAATTTTCCATGAGAAATAATACACCAAGAACACTAAAAGTCACTTGTTGCACACAGAAATTTATCATGAATAATAGAAGTCAAAATGTTTTAAGTGTGTAAATAAATATTTAGTATAGTATCATGTCGCAATGTCTCTTCCACTAAGTTTATTGATATAAGAACAAAATGGCTTATTCCCAAAGCAGATAATTTTCCATGAGAAATAATACACCAAGAACACTAAAAGTCACTTGTTGCACACAGAAATTTATCATGAATAATAGAAGTCAAAACGTTTTCAGTGTGTAAATAAACATTTTTTATCATGTCGCAATGTCTCTTCCACTAAGTTTATTGATAAAGAACAAAATGGCTTATTCCCAAAGCAGATAATTTTCCACGAGAAATAATACACCAAGAACACTAAAAGTCACTTGTTGCACACAGAAATTTATCATGAATAATAGAAGTCAAAACGTTTTCAGTGTGTAAACAAACATTTAGTATCATGTCGCAATGTCTCTTCCACTAAGTTTATTGATAAAGAACAAAATGGCTTATTCCCAAAGCAGATAATTTTCCAAGTCAGTTAGTGCATTTAAAATTCATCATGGGTCATTTAAATTAAAAATTACAGCCATCGCTCTTTTAAAAGGTCTATCACATAAAAGCAAAAAAGAATATCATAATACATTATAAAATCATATTCAGTTTCGACAAAAAATCTTACCAGTTGCGTTGCTTTACGGAAACCCCTGATGAGAATTTGTGGGTGAACGCCTTCTTCAACAAGTGGTTTGATTTGTCGTAAGAATTCTACTGCCAATAAGATGACACTGGTTGTTCCATCCCCAACCTTAAAAAAAGTCGAAAAAACGTTTTATTGACTGAATGTTGTTTATCCTCGATTTACATTAGGTTAACTAAAAATCCTTCTTTTGCAACATAATTTCTATTTACAAACAATCCATCAAACATGATTACCTCAGCATCTTGTGATTTGGCGATATCTGTTAAAGCTCTTGCAGCTGGGTGGACAATATTAAGAAGGCCAACAATTGTGGCTCCATCATTTGATATGATCGATTTGCCATTAGCATCGACAATCAATTTGTCCATACCACGTGGACCAAGGGTGGTCCTAATGGCTTCGGCAACAACCTCGCATGCATTGATGTTGCCAATAAGTTGTGGAATACCTTGAGATGTATCTGTTCCTTCTTTCAAAAGGATGATCTGAGGTTGCTGAAAGAAAGAAAAACTTTTTGAAATACTTTACATAAATATAATACTTAAACTTTTCAACATTGACATCGAAAGACAATTGTTTTCAGTTTGTGTCCCTGAAGCCCTAGTGAAATTTCTGCCTTAGGGTTTTTAACAATTCTTTTGTTCAACTATAATTGATATAGTTTTATTCATAAGGTCAACAAAAAGAGATACAAAGCACTTTCCTTATCTAAATTGTAAAGTGTTAAACCCAATCTATATCAATATTATAATTATATCTTTTAACTGTGCATTTTTTGAGCTAAAATTTTTTTTTTGCAAAAACCTGCCCTGGCCATCTTTTACCAATGATGTTACCCTACTTTCATGCAAAAAATCAGAAAAAATTAATGATCCAATTTTTCACAAAGCCTTAAAAACCCTTTTTTAGCTGTTTTTTGGCTGAAATGTGCCCAAAAATTTTGCACCTTTGTACCAAAAATCAAATTAATTTAATCCTGAGAAAAGTTGGTAACAGAAAAACAAACAAACACAGGTTAATTTTTAGAACCTCCACCCCACCGGGGTAGGTCCCAAAAAGAGTTCAAGGAGTAGTGATGGGTTTTATCTTTTTTGTATGAACGATGTATATACAGTAGGACTTTTAGAAAACCAGTTATCTGATAGCTGCAAAGTGAGATTAATTTACATGATGAGTAAAGAAGACTTAGAACTTTTGTGAAAGATAAAGCAGAAGCAGGTAAGATAATAAAATTTTTTAAAGGTCAAAGGAGGTTTGGGAGGTTAAAACGAAAAATCTATCGCCGAAAATTGCATGGAAAACCATCTGACAGTGTCCACCGTTCAACTGTTCGTCACTGAGTTTGTAAAGAGCAACGAAACTCTAGTTTTTCAAAAATTTTATTTTCAAAGGATTGTTTGAATAAGATATGAAACTGTCAGTATTGATACAATAACTTTCACTACTTTGACTACACGTTGTTTTTTTTTTAAGAAACTAGTTTTACCAAGCAGCCTTAATGTTTCTTAAAAAATTTGCCTTTTGAGCCTTAAATGTTTCAATGCCTTTAAATGTTTAAGGGGTTTGAGCTTTTAGGGGGAGGGGGTCAAATAAAACAAGCAACATGCTGAATGGACCTACCTGATGATAAAAGTTAGATAGCAATGCGAAAAGAAAAATGAAAATATAGCGTTTAGCGAAAATACACAACACAATAAATTCATCATTGATTGTTGATGGGGGGGGGAAGGGTTGCAGAGAAAAAATAAATAGGAAGTTCTGGTCTCAAAAATCAGTTTTATTGACAATTGAATCATGCTTGATGGTGAGCATTGTTATCAATTTTTGTGTGAAAAACATAGAAATATAAGGAAAATATCCAATGAAAATCTTCAAAAACAGCGATTTCCGGCATTTTCAACCGGAAAATTTTTTTTCTCAAAAATCGAACTCGGACATTTTTTGAGCATTGCGAATACGCATCTTTCTGCAAAAAATCAGAAAAAAACTAAAAATTTGAGAAAAAGTTTAAAAAACGGTTTTTCCGGCATATTTCCTGCCGGAAAAATTTTTTTTCTTCGAAAATCAGGCTATTGTCATATTGCATCAGTGTGCAAAATTAATAAAAATATATAAAGTACAGCTCAAGAAATTCAAGAAATACCGTTTTTCCGGCGAAAATCGGCTGTTCTGGCGATTTTTAGAAAGTTCCGGCTTCAAAAATCAACTTTAATGAAAATTGAAACATGCTATTAATAATGTTTCTGAATGAAAAAACAACCAATTATATGGAAAAGTCCAATGAAAATCCAGAAAAACGGCGATTTCCGGCGATTTCCGGCATTTTCGGCCGAAAAATTTTTTTCTCAAAAATCAGACTAAGCCATGTTTTGGGCATTGTTAATACGCATCTTTGAGCAAAAAATCAGAAAAAACTAATGATGAAATCTCGAGAAAATGCCGAACAACCAGTTTTTCCGGCATATTTCCGCCATTTTCGGCTGGAAATTTTTTTTTCTCAAAAATCAGGCTCCGTCACATTTTGGGCATTGCCATTTTGCATCATTGTGCAAAAAATTAGAAAAAACTAATGAGCCGATCCCGAGAAAAGCTGGCAAAAGACGAACGAACGGAAGGATGAACGGACAAGGGTTAATTTAAATGACTACCTTAAGGTAGGTCCAAAAAGGGGAATAACAACTTTTTGATCCAAAGGACAGAAATTTGCCATCATTTTTTTTGAGGTTTTTTAGTTAGTATAATTCTTTTAGTATTAAATGGTTCTGGCTGTTGACCACTGTAAATGGTGCGGGTTAACAACATTTTAAAAATAGGGGGGATTAGTACATAGGGGGATTGAATAAAAATGGGGGATACAAACTATTGATTTATCAACTTTCTACTTCGCTACTTTATTCACTCGTTTATCTATTTGTTTTATCAACTTGGTACCTCCCAGCTTTATTCATTCGTTTATCTCTTGCGAACAACATCCGAACAACATCGCAAAATACTAAAAAGGCTTCGCAAACAGTGAAAAAATTTTGCTTCGCTGGAAAAAATAGCAAAGCTCCTTAGATTTTTAATTCGAACCCTGACGTGCTGCTACTGGAAACATATTTGATAAAATCGAGGGCTGGAAGGTACTCAATACAATCGAAGGTATTCAATATGATCGAAGGTAATCGAAAAGTAATTGAAATGATTGAACAAATCGAAAATGGTCGAAGAAAATGCCATAATCTGGAGTCGAGTGAGTATTCGATCACTGATAGAATCAGTTTACAAGGCATCAATTCGGTAAAGTAATAGATAAACAAATGTGCAAGTAGCAAAATAAGTGTTGTCTTTCAATCTTTTAACTTTGCATTTGAGTTAGGAAATAGTTTTTGGTTGCTAAATCTAAAATTCACTTCACATTTTGCGAAGTGCGAAGCTATAATTCGAACCCTGCGCATGTGTCAAAATAATCTGAAACTAGGGGTAGGGGGTAGATATGGGGGGTAGAATAACTTTTTTGGGGGGTATCTTCAGATCTTCTTCGCCTGGTGTTTTTTCTGTTCCATATAATGATAGAAGACATTAAAATTTTTTTTTTTTCAATTTTATGCATTTTTGACGAATTCTAGCCCAAAGCTTTTTTGAGGTTTATTCTTCATATCTATCTCTTCCAAAACTTGCTCAAACTCTTTGTAACTTTGCAAAATGATTTGATATGATAAAAGTAATGTTTTTGGGTATATAGTCAACTCAGGTAATCGTTACGCATTCCTAATTCTTACGCGCTTTTTGAATTGCCAATATTTCATGATATAATTGATTTCTAACCTTGAAGTAAAATTATTATGAAAGCCAAAACATTTCCCTACCTTTTGTACCAATAATTTGTTTCTGTTTTGACTTCCCGCTCGCCAAAATTCGCTTCAAAGAAAATGCGCTGTGGTGATACCATTTTGATATTTTAGAAGGATGAAGTAACTTTTGAACTGAGGAGATCTGGGTACAAGATTGCGCGCAAATGGTTGTTGCTAAGAAGCAGCCTATTCAAGTACGTTTTATCCCACCAAATGTTTTCTTTTGAATGTTCCGTGATAAATAACAAGAGCCGCGGATCAATTAGGTGCGTAAAATTTAGGAGGGTAGCCCAATCATTACGCACTTTTCAAATTACCATTCAAGCTTAAAGTCGCCAATACAATGTTTTCAAGTAATATCTTTTCAACACAGTTTAATAGCCAATTGGTTTCCTTAACAGTTTTCTGATCCACGGAATCGATAGGGAAAAATGCGGAATAATTGCAGATTTGGCACCTAATCATTACGCAGTTGAAAAATGTTGTTTAATGAATTTTGGCTTATCGAAGATAGCTTATATGAATGAAAAAGGTTGGAAAATGCTTTAGCTATCTAAAAAGAGCTCAACTAGCCTTTAATCGCAAGAATTAGCCGCAAAATCAACCTTTCTCTGAAAAGTGCGTAACGATTACCTGGAGTTGACTATATAAACAAGCATTTTAACAATTTTTCATACAATAAAATTTTTTCTCAAAATTTACAAGAATTATGTTAAAAAATGCTTTATAGTAGGGTGGAGCGTCAAATGTCAAAGTCAGAAAATTCAAGATGTAGTATTTTTTAATGAAAATTTAACCTATTGTGAGGAATTCTGCGCATTTTTTAAGGTGGTTTTTGACTGTTTCTGATCCTAAAGTGCTATTTTTTTGGTAAAAGCTATGCAATTTATGTTTAGATTTCTAGAAAGCTTTCCCATTCATTGTCAATATATTTTTTATTTGAAAGTAATCTCTTCATGGAATAAAAAGATATAGTAAAATCTTGTAGGGTCATTTTTCAAGAAAATTTTGCCAAAATTGATTTTTGCATTTCGCCATTTTACCCTAAGCATGCTATATATTTCACCATCAGTATGTAAAATAAGAAATCATAGCATAGATCTCCGACAGGCCTGGACAGGCTAAGAATTGTCTAAATAGTTTCTAAGACGCCTTAATTATTTTGGGTAGGCTACTGCTACTAGACAGGCAGCTGAGGTCACAAAAAAATTGGACGGGGTGCGAACAATCCCAAACCACTTTTAATTGAAAATATACAACCTAAATATCTGGAAACCATCAACCGGAGTTGTTGAAATTACTTACCGGAAGTGTCCGGTAATATTTTAGTACCTGATGACGTCATGCGTGCCCATATGCTTAACTGAAAAATTTTTGAGAACCAAGCATAGACATATTACATACCGATCGAAGCGTTTTTTAACGTACCTTTTTCTTAATCTACGTCAAAAAACGCGTCGATTGGTATATAATATGTCTATGCTTTTTTTCATAAAAATTTTCATTTTGCTTGTGACGTCATGAAATACGAAAATATTTTCGGACGCGTCCGGTAATTATTTTCGAACTGTCCGGTCTGGTCCGGTTGATGATTTTATGTTCAGAAAGGTCTTATCTATTGAAAACAACTGTTTAAAGTTTGTTCGCAAACTTTGTAGCTACTGCACTTTTTTATGTGACCTCAGCTGCCTGACTATACTCAGTGAGGCTGGAACTTTGATTTTTGAGGATTACGATTTTACCAGTTTTTTAGCCATTTTTGCCTCGCTAACCCAAATCTCGCAACCTCTTTACCTTAAGGGAGATCAAAATTAGAGTTTTTCAGCGTTCCAAAAAAAACGCAGAGCAGAAATTTTTTCATCTTCACAGGATCGATTCTCAACAACAAAATACCTTTTGGTCTTTGGGTTTGTCTCTGACGTTTTTCCTTCAAAGAATAGCGATCACTTTCCTTTTCCCCTTGAGCTCGCGAGAAAAAAATGATTAGCTCGCCTTTTTGCGCGGGCTAATACAAATGAGGCGGCAATCTCGCACTGAGGGTGCTACTTAGTTTCCGCCCTATTTTGCGCCCACAATAGAATGGTCCAAACACGGGGGTATTTCAAATGATAAACTATATTGTTCTGTAAGTGTTTATTTCCTGAGAGATACAAATAGTATATTGAATATTATTAACTTATTTATAGCCTGGGAATCCAAGCGTTAAACTTTTTTCACAGTCTAGTTTATGATATTTTTGCTGCTGGTTTAACGCTTGGTGCAGGTAACTCGCCTGCAGGGAGATTTTTCCCTGCAATGCAGGTTCGGCCTGATTGGACAGCTCTCGGCGTATTACTTAGCAGTACTTTCGCGCGCATTTTGATAATTTCGATGCGCACGCATAATTTATGGAAAAAAGCTGACTCTGCAGAAAAAAGGAAAACAAATGAAAATGAAAACATAGATCCATTTAGAAACAAAATGGCTGTTGGCTGGATGTCTAAATACATGTGGCTGATGTTTTGATGTGGTTTTTAGTAGTTTTGAAAGTCTTTAGAGCTTGTGAAAGAGTTTTTATGGTAAGTTGATTATTTGTGTTTGCCTGGGTTTCCAAAGTTCAGAAAGTCTGTCAACAAGGGTTCACACACAGACTGTTTATAACATTCTGTGTCAGACTAATCTACCTGCACCAAGCTCTATAATTTTAGAACTTTGTGAGGTGAGGTATTTTTTGTTTTTTCTAAAATTATGAGCTTGGATTCCCAGGCTAACTTATTTATTGAAGTATTTTTGAGCGCAAATTTAAATATATGGTTGAATAAAAAACAAAAGATAACAGTTCTGTTTATTCCTCAATCCCCCGGGAAAAGTTTTTTTGCTGACTTAGCTATTTTACAAATTTCGGAAAGAACTCCTATAGGAATTCCGATACAGTACCTAACCCGATTGGTTAATTTTGGAACGGCTTCAAGAAAGTGATAATGGCAGATAATTTTAAAAGTTTCTGAGGAAAATGTGTGTAATTTATCGATGTTGATGGCTTGTTGATTCTTTAAAGAAAAAAGATAACAGGTATAGCTTTTTCTAATCCTGGAATATCGAGGTTCCAGCTACACTGATACTGTAGGACTGTAGACAAAAGAAGAGGCTCATTAATGATAAAAGACCATACAACAATTTTGGGACAAGATAGCAGTCCAAGTAGACATACTTCCGGGCTGATTCAATTTCATCTAGATTTTTCGGACTCTTTTGCTGTCGGACTAGTGAGATGTTAGCCTGGGAATCCAAGCGTTAAACTTTTTTCACAGTCTAGTTTATGATATTTTTGCTGCTGGTTTAACGCTTGGTGCAGGTAACTCGCCTGCAGGGACATTTTTCCCTGCAATGCAGGTTCGGCCTGATTGGCCTGCTTTCGGCGTATTACTTAGCAGTAATTTCGCGCGCATTTTGATAATTTCGATGCGCGCGCATAATTTATGGAAAAAGCTGACTTTGCAGAAAAAAGGAAAACAAATGAAAATGAAAACATAGATTCATTTAGAAACAAAATGGCTGTTGACTGGAAGTCTAAATACATGTGGCTGATGTTTTGATGTGGTTTTTAGTAGTTTTGAAAGTCTTTAGAGCTTGTGAAAAAGTTTTTATGGTAAGTTGATTATGTGTGTTTGCCTGGGTTTCCAAAGTTCAGAAAGTCTTTCAACAAGGGTTCACACACAGACTGTTTATAACATTCTGTGTCAGACTAATCTACCTGCACCAAGCTCTATAATTTTGGAACTTTGTGAGGTGAGGTATTTTTTGTTTTTTCTAAAATTATGAGCTTGGATTCCCAGGCTAGTGAGATGTGGGTATAAATAAGTCCACTTCCTTTAGAGAGATAGGAATTGATCCCAAAAGATTTTCTGTGAATAAGCAATCAGCAGTGAGAATCATTCGTCTATGAGAAACCTCTCTCATTATGTGCAGCAAAAAATATCTTCAGTGGTAAAACTAAAAAAGGGCGTTAAATATTAAACCCAAACACTCATTTTCTGACTACATTTTCGCGGAAATTTTAGTGAAAAGACTTTCAATGATAAACAGCCAGCATTCTAAAGAATTCTACGAGGCTTTTCGAGGCATTATTGTTATGATATTAATGGATTTAGTTTAAAATCTTACCATTCCATTAGCGAATCTTGGTCCTCCAGCTGCAGCCGCCATCTTTGTTGTTTACATGCACCTCTTTCCAGAAAGTTCCCGCAGTTTCTAAATTTTTCTAGCCATGTGCTTTTTGGCGGACGGGCGTTGAAGAAAAATAACGCCACGGCAAAAATCTCGGAAATCGAGAAAAAGGGGAGAGAAGACTACACAAGATCACTAAAAAAGGGAATAGTTTAGGAGAGGCGTGATAAATTCGGGTGGAGTAAGCAGTGGCGGAGATGTTTGCACTGTTGCACTCAGTTCGAACAAAAAATGCAAACGGAAAATCTCGAAAACCCACCGACCTGTCTCAGAGGTCGGTCAGGCAGGCAAGGATTTTTATATTGAGGTGCGCCAAATTGGTATCGTCCGTTTTGTTCCAAAACTCTACCGCCACTTTTTTCCCGTAAACCGCCCTGACGCCCTAACTCTTTCTCGCGTTTTTTACTGACCTTTAAACGGACGATAGCATCGTCTAGTTCAGAAGCAGCCACCGACCTAAAATTTGCAAATATCTGTTCTGATTTGCCAGCTGGAAGGATTTCCCCGAAATTTAGGACAGTTCCTTGTTTTCCAAGGGAGAAATTTTTACTTCAGAACAGTTATATTTTTCTAGCTAGGAGGTAAAAAAACTTTCAGAACAGGTACGAAATTACCAGGCGATTGATTTTATGCGAGTTAACTGTTCTTATCTACCAGGGCTGACAAAATCTTATAAGAACAGATCGCTAAATTCCAGCTCGACTGAAGGACTTTTAAGAACAGAAACTTAATTTCCAGCTAACAGTTTAAATATTTGTGCGAACAGATCAGCAATTTTCAGATGTTCTACACATATGAAGAGTTTCAGCTGCCACTCCAGGCAACCACATTCAGAAGGAAAAGAAACAGATCTCAAAGACTTTTTGACGTTTTTGAAATTCCCTCAGAACAGATAGGAAATTCCTAGACATCTTATTTTTTGGATATCAAACTATCTTTTCATAAGAACAGATCATATTTTTCCAGCTGGTCCCAATCTTCAGTAGAACAGACTGTTTTTAATAAGAATATATCTTATAAGAGTATTTTTGATGAAATTGCTCAAAAATTAAGAATTTGCTAAGAATATCACCTTCATGGAATTTTGGAAACAGAACCGAAGAATGCTACTTTAAGAGCATTTTCAACTGTGATTTGCTAATTATATCCCTAAGTATTTCATGATATGGAAATCAGTATGTATGCGAATATTTGACAAATGGATTCTTCACAAACTCGTATCCAGTCCATTAGCTCACTTTCTGATAATTTTGATTGCGCCCACTATTGTATCACGTCCATCAGTGAAATCAAAAAGTGTTACATACAAGTGGTCCTGGGTACGAGATTGGAATTTTTCGTATAAACGGCGGCTAACATCTTTTTTCAAAGTATTTCCTACGATAATTACGTCATAAACTGGAAACAGAATTTATCTTTTTTACACCAGTTGTTTTTAAAGGGGGGGAGTTTAAAGAGGCCAACACGTGGTACTTATTCAATTTGTATTTATGTTTTATTTTTCTTAGAGCGTAGACAAAGCAATTTTTAAGGTCATTTTGGTTTTTTCTTTGCAAAGAAGGAAAATTATTGGTTTGTATAAAATAGCTCTGTTTATAAATCATAATGCCAATTTAAGAATAAATAAATTGTTTCAAAATTCATGAAAAATATCTAAATAACAAAAACCTAAAATCAAAAGCGAAACTAATTCCTGTAGTAGACACACCGAACTGAAAATTCAAATCTTTCATTTAAGAGGGTTTGTTTCTTTTAGGCTTCCTGCGGATATTGCTTCTTCCGTTGGGCTTGTATTGCTAAACACTGATTTTCAAATCAAATTCATATCATCTTCCTTCGTTCTGAACGTAAACTCCTATTCCTATTGGCCCAGGGGACTGAGATGAGTTGCCTATCAAAAACTCGATATTTAAATAATTTGTTAAAGCTCTAAAAATGCGAAAATATTAATCACTGATATAAATTTCGTCTCCATCTCCATCTCCTACAACATCTTCATCCACAGGTTGACTGGAAGCTGTCGGTTCTACAATGTCCAAGTATAATTCATATTGCTGGTCAAGCCCAAGGTACGAATCACTCATCACATATAAAGTGTATATCTTGCGCCCTGCTTTCTCGGGCGTATAGAAGACTAAGGAAACATTAGTACTGTCTTTATGGAAAACGCCCACACGTTTAAGGGCGTGAAGTTCGTTGCCGTCGCTATCACCAATGACGAACATCCACCCTTCATCTTGTGGTTTCGGAAACTTCGGCGAATACGCTTTGCCGTCGTGTACCTGTGAGAAGGAAGATATGGGGAAAAACAAGTGAAAATCGCAAATGCAAGCCTTATCTCGGAGACCATTATGACTAGGTTTCCTCATCTCATATCCTCGCTCCTCGCTCCGAGCCGTGAGCTGTCTACCAATACTGCTGTCTACAATGTTAAATGTTAGTTTCCTTTATTTGCTCAGCCGTTTTCTGTTTGGCCTCTATTTTCCACACTTCACCGTTCGAAGGTTGAAAGTCGGTTCACTGAAGTCACATTTCTTATTGAATAATCAATCGGACAGAAATTCTGTAATTTTTAGCTCTAGCCTTTATTCAAAAGTAACTTAGTATATGTAATCACATGAATCACATGATAACGAGAATAATTGCAGGAGTGACTTTTTTGTTCGAAAGGACAAGGAAAATTCGAAACAAAAAAATCACAAGTGCAATTTTGTACGAGTTTTTATGTGATTACGGGCTAATCGCACAATGGGTTTCACTGCTTTTTCTCCGTTATGAAATTAAGTTACACTGAAAGTTTTATATTTTTCATTTATTGTTGTTTATAGATTTTCCTTCTCACAAAATCAATTTCGAATGCAATTAAAACGGTCGATGAAAAAAGAAAAAACATTAAAATCAATTTGTAAACATTAGCGCAGTATCGAAGAGTGTAATTAACGATTAATTGCTCTCTGTTGAAGGCACAACAAATAAGAAAAAAACAACTCATCGTGCGATTAGCCTACTATAGTTCATATTATAAAAGCCAACAATTCACAGTTAAATATTATAGAGTCCATAGAATCGTTAACTTGTTGAAACGGTTGTCTTTATAAAATTGGACATGATCGTTTGGGTACTTACCTTATTACTGATCTGCTTTCTACTGAAACATACTTTCAACGAATATTCTGTGTCCGGGAAAACGCGCGTCCATTTCCGATTGAAGTGTGTCTGTTCATTGAGATCGATCTCTTGTGGCGTCTTTTTTACTTTCCCTACCTCGTCCTCCCAGTCACCAATGATGGACATTCGGAGTGAAGTGAAAGGTAATCGAGACAAAACATCGTAAATCTGAAAAAAAAGTGAACATAATGAATTTGATACGCCCTGAAACGTTAGCGAGTGCATGTACTTGCATTTTTGAGGACTGCAGAAATGACTGAAGCGATCTTGAATAAACCGCAGTTTTGACCTGCTGATTTATCGTCGCTTTCAGTCAGTCAGGATCTAGAAAAATCACAAGATAACACCTCCGTCGCAGAAAAACACTTGTACATAAACTCTCTTTTGAGGGAGGGGAGATTTTTAGAAAAAACAGTACATACCTTGTCGACATTTTGACGTCCAAGTGCTCGGTCCAACATTGAGTGAACGTGTCTAGGACCATTTCGTGCAATTTCGATCATTTCCGGTAAACTTAAAACGCCGGACGATGAGACAGATCTGATGAAGTAAAACAAAAGAAAAAATGAAAAAGATTTAAAAGAAAACATTTGTTCGACTAAACTGACTGGAATAATCCAAACAGGCCAAGGTACACGAGTAAATTATATATACTCTTTTTTTAAGAACCATTAAACTTTTGTGGAGCATTAAGTTTTCTTTTGTTAGGAATTTAAGGCTCAAATTATTAAATCCTGTTCTTATATGAAGGCCAAAATCAAGGCTATTTTGAACGCCAATTTGAATAAAATTTAGTTATTTCAAGGTCAGCATTGTTCTTAAATAGTTCTTATAATTTGGAGTTTTTGAGTCTCACTGTTCATATAAAAGGAAAAGAGTGTATAGAAGAAAAACAAGCAACATGCTGAATGGACCTACCTGATGATGAAAGTTAGATAGCAATGCGAAAAGAAAAATGAAAAAAATCAGTCAGAAAACATAGCGTTTAGCGAAAATACACAACGCAATAAATTCATCATTGATTGTTAGTGGGGGGAGAGGGAAGGGTTGTAGGGAAAAATAAATAGGAAGTTCTGGTCGCAAAATCAGTTTTATTGACAATTGAATCATGCTTGATGGTGAGCATTGTTATCAATAATGTTTTTGTGTGAAAAACATAGAAATACAAGGAAAAAATCAAATGAAAATTTGCAAAAACGGCGATTTCCAGCATTTTTAACCGGAAAAGATTTTTTCTCAAAAATCGAACTCGGCCATGTTTTGAGCATTGCGAATACGCATCTTTCTGCAAAAAATCAGAAAAAACTAAGGATGAAAATTTGAGAAGATTTAAAAAAAAAACACGGTTTTTCCGGCATGTTTCCAGTATTTTCGGCCAGAAAAATGTTTTTCGAAAATCGGGCTCCGTCACATTTTAGGTATTGTCATATTGCATCAGTTGAAACATGCTTGATGGTGGGCATTGCTATTAATAATGTTTTTGAATGAAAAAACAACCAAATATAAGGAAAAAGTCCAATGAAAATCCAGAAAATGGCGATTTCTGGCATATTTCCGGCATTTTCGGCCGGAAAAATTTTTTTCTTAAAAATCGGACTTTGCCATTTTTTGGTCATTGTTAATACACATCTTTGAGCAAAAAATCTGAAAAAACTAATGATGAAATCTCGAGAAAATGCCGAAAAACCAGTTTTCCGGCAAATTTTTTTTCGAAAATCGGACTCCGTCACATTTTGGGCATTGCCATTTTGCATCATTGTGCAAAAAATTAGAAAAAACTAATGAGCCTATCCCAAGAAAAGCTGGCAACAGACGAACGAACGAACGAACGGACAAAGGTTAATTTAAAGGACTAAAGTCTGTCTCAAAATAATTTGCAGCTGGAGAAAAAAATGGCTGTAACTTTTGATGATTGTGATTACGGCCTAATCGCACAATGGGTTTCTATCATAACAAACATGGTAGCTTGAAGTTGTTATATCTTTTTATAACTTGTGAAAATCTTTTGAATGCAGTTCCATATACGTTATTTGATTGTATGTAATTTAGTATATTTTTTAATTTGTTTTCAAATTAATAATTTTCACCTATTTTGGATATTTGTTTCTTCACATGGATTTGTGAGAAAAGACAGGTCTTACTCTTGTGTGTTCTTCGAATAATTTCAACAACTGACACAAAATTATCATTACAGAGAATAGAATGCAAAAAAATGTCACCCCAAAGACCTTTAAAATTTCAGGAATGACAAAAGAGCAAAAATTCTTCTAATCGGCTACGTAATAAAAGGGGGTACCACAGTGGGCCCAGAGGTGGAAATAGGGAAAAAACGAAAGTTAAAATTTTGCTTTATTAATATAATTTATGGAATCTTGAATAAATTTCTGATCAGATGCCAAAGTTTCAGGTCTGTATCTGATTTGTAACTCAAGTTATGTGGCTCCAAAGTTGACTGAAAACCAGATTTTGATGAAAAATCAAAAAAAGTGAAAAATGCATATTTTTGAAGATTCTGAACTAAATTCAGCTTCTAAATCAGTTCATTTTGTGTGATTACCTTAGAGACATTATATTCTAAAGAGAAATTGCTTAAAAGTATGTTATAATGTCCAAGAGCGAGAAAAAACTCAAATTTTCAATCGAAATTCTCATCACGAAAATGCTTAAGGTAACCACAAATGTCCAAATATCTCGAAAACCTTTAAGTGTCACATATCAAACCATATATGTTTTGAAAACTACAGACACTAACCTTTCTAAAAATGCTGGAGTTTTGATGTGACACTTAGCGGTTTAAAAGTTCAAATTTTGCCTGCATTTTCCAAGCTAAAAATCTCAATTTTCATGATAAATCTCAAAAGAAAGTCAAAAGTTGAAGTCTACTATTTTCTATCTCATGTAATGTGACCCTAGAGCTCTATGAAAGCCTTTATAATACAAAAATTGTAAGAAATAGTTTTTTGTTGCTCTCCCTCTCCCTATTTCCAAACTTTTGCCATCTGGGCCCAGTGTGGGTACCTAAAAAACATAATTCAATGGGGGTACCAAATCCTGGGGGCTACCTAAGAATCCAAACAACTTTGGGGGTACCTAAATCGTTGGGGGTACCTAATTTTATTGGGGGTACCTGAAGCCTGGAGGACCCTATGTAGGTCCAAAAAGGAACGAGAGGACGCCGTACACGTATATCAAGAAATACACCACGTCAGAGTATCTGGTACCGTCAGTGAAGCGGGTATGAATAAGGTTGGGAATGAGATGAGTGTGAGTATAGGCATTCCGAACAAATTATAAGCATACAAACCTCATTTTAGAACGATTCTTGAATTCGTTTAAATTCTCTTCAGTGACATTTGGGAGTTGCAGCAAAGAGTGATCGTGGTACCAACGCCCTTGTATCACCATTTGAAGTAATATGATAATTTGCAGAACAGAAGACAACCAGCCTTGATCTGCACAAAAATCAATCATTGCCTGCATGATACGGATAGCTTGATCGAGGAC
This sequence comes from Clytia hemisphaerica, assembly GCF_902728285.1. Classification (NCBI taxonomy): domain Eukaryota; kingdom Metazoa; phylum Cnidaria; class Hydrozoa; order Leptothecata; family Clytiidae; genus Clytia; species Clytia hemisphaerica. Next base: position 283,804 of record NW_027104175.1, read on the forward strand.
GGATTTCGTGTCTGTACCGTAATCGGCACACGGTAGATTGGCACGCGTGAAGTAAGCTTGTAGTAGAAGATGGGTTTTCGTGTGTGGACTGTCATACGTATACTTGTCCACTTCTATAGGTACCAGTTTAGCAAGGTCACTAGAAAGAACAAAAATATAAAGCTTTAAAATATCTTTATTATGTCAGAAAATCACTTCATCCATTTCGTACGCATCAAACCACTCGGGGACCTATACTACGCCTGAAAGGAGCAACAAAAGTTTTAGACAAAAAAAACAAGGTCATAGCGTCTCTGCCAAAACCTACAGTTCTTAATTCATGAAAAATGTAAAATCTGGATATGTTATTGATTATGATAGCCAGTCACACAAATATATCTTACGCGTTCATCTGGTCCTCATTATGTCTGACAGGCAGCTCTTCATACTCTTCAACGTCTGATAAACATTGCAACAAATCTTCTATACTATTCTCTTCATGAAGGACATGCCGGAACACACGTAGAGTCAAATGACTGAGATAATAATATGAAGAAATGCGACCGAGAACTGAAGCTTCTAGCGAACGTTCGTCCTACAGAAAGCAAAAAAAATCAGGGTTGGAAAGAATAAATCTTGTTTTATCGACATAAACAATAATACTAACAAGAAATTTCATCAAATACATAGGTATAATATACAAAAATTGGTGTCTAAATTCAAGTCTAGAAGTAAGTTAAGCCCTTGCTTAATAATGAAATAAATTTCCTTGAATGTACACAAAATAATATTATCATCTGGATTGTAAAACATTATACCTCCATGATATCAACACAGTACGACTCTTCCAACTCATTGATAGCATTTTCCACCAAGTTGGACAAGAACACATTAACATCTTCATTTTCCGTGCTTTCCAAGTCGTAATACGTCGGATTCATGATAAGACGTCGGAATAAATACGTCCACGTCAGGTAATCCATGGCGTCTTGTTTTGAGCTGATTGTTCCAGCCACGATTTCTGCATTCAAATGGTCAGGTAAGACGCCCAAAAGACTGAAGAAAATAAAAGGGAAAGGGTAGCGTTATACTTTTGTCACTCAACATTAGAGAAATGGAAGGTTCGACGTAAAAAAAGAGGCTTTCTTCAAGTAGGAAATTCACCAGTTTTAAGGTTTTCAGGGCTTTTTTATCGTAGAATTTTTTGGGGCTCAAATCTTAATTTTTTAGAATAGTGTATACTATGGTAGCGTGCTTATATTAAAACTAGATTAAACAACTCCTTCAGATTCAGGAAGTTTTAAATGAAAACAGGCGTTTGTATACTTTGGTTGTTTAGATCGTTTATGTGATTCCATCACTCAGCTCTTGTTTAGAAACAAAACAAAAATCGAAATCCTAAAGATATCATTTCTGGAGGTGCACGAGTCGATAGTGGCATATGTTTAATGAGATAGATCATGACGAATCAATATCAGATTGTCACCTTCACATTCGGTGTATTTCTTGCAGTGGAATTTCTGCTCCTGATCTATTGCATAGCTGGCAATGATTGGACTACTGGGAGGTCAGGAAACAACCAGGTGACATTTAGACTTTGGAGACGTGAGTTTATCATCTTAGTGTGATAACAAAAACTTAAATTATTGCAGAAAAAGTCACGAATGATTGAAGTTTTGCGAAATAAAAGATCCATGAAATTTCGAGAAGATTTTCTTATCTTTTTATCAAAATATCAAAAGCAGAATTCAAAGTTACATTCACTTGCATACAATCATCAGATGTCAGAGAGGGATTATTGACATCTGATGATTGTACGCAAGTGCATGATATTTTGAGCACCATGACCGCAATGTATAATCTATGGATGTTTGTCACACATTTTCTATTGATAATATTTCAGGAATGACTTTTGGAGTGTTTAATGAAGTAGACCGTTTTTCTTAAGGTTGAGAATTTGACGACGAAAAAGGGGAAATATGCACATTTGCTTCAAAAGCATTATTTCACGTTGTGAGGAGCTTGACTATACTCTCCATGGTCATCTTACTTCCCACGTCTGTCCTCGTTTTGAGACATAGCACACAAACAACGGACAAAGAGACGTAAACTGCATTCGTAAAGAAAGTCTGCTTCGTTTCGCTGGTTGTAGGTAAGTCGAAGACTTTTGAAATCCAAAGTGTGTCGAACATCTTCACTGCCAAAAACTAACAACGACCAATTTCAATGCTGTAATGGTTGAGTGTTCTATGTTCTGAAAGCTGAAAATATTTTAAATCTCATGTTTTTCTTGGTCTTGAAAATCACAGTAAAGTGGGTTACTGTATTTTTAGAAATAAAATATTTATAATTTGTAATTTAAGAAATATTTTATTTCTTAAAATACAAAAATGAGAAATATCCTTATAACTTATCAATGGATGATCCGAATGACATCCCACTTCACTGATGTAAGGCACATGTATTGACAGTTTATGACACAAAAAAATTGACTTCATATACTGACGTCAGCAAATTCTGCTAGAACATTACTTAAATTACGAAAATGAGAAATATAATGAACCCAAATGGTATCTGCACGAAATTTTGCTCACAAACTTGTATTGGTAGAAGGAGGGCTTCTGCAAAATTCCATCTCGCTTTGCTGACGTTAGCACTTTTTATAAGAATATTTCTTAAATTCGTAATTTGAGAAATAAAATATTTCTCAAAATACTAATTTAAGAAAAATGCTTGTAACTTTTGATTGGAAGATGGCAGCAAATTCAGATTTTGCAGTCTTGTACCACATCATACTCTGGAGTCTCAATCCAAATTTGGAATCAATCCGATGACGTCATCGATTTCTATGGCAAAATCATCAATTTCGACTTATGCAGCCAAACGTGTAAGCTAAAATAGCTAGTCGCCAAAATTTTGCTCACAAACTCGTATGAAATTTTTCAGAGGCCCTCCTCCTACCAATGCGAGTTTGTGAGCAAAATTTGGGCGACTGGCATTCGCAGTTCAGAATTTATGGCCATTTCTAGCTTTTGGCCAAGCTTACACGTTTGTACAAGACTGCAAAATTTGAATTTGCTGCCATCTTCCAATCAAAGGTTACAAGCATATTTCTTAAATTAGTATTTTGAGAAATATTTTATTTCTCAAATTACGAATTTAAGAAATATTCTTATAAAAAGGGCTAACGTCAGCAAAACGAGATGGAATTTTGCAGAAGCCCTCCTCCTACCAATACAAGTTTGTGAGCAAAATTTCGTGCAGATACCATTTGGGTTCATTATATTTCTCATTTTCGTAATTTAAGTAATGTTCTAGCAGAATTTGCTGACGTCAGTATATGAAGTCAATTTTTTTGTGTCATAAACTGTCAATACATGTGCCTTACATCAGTGAAGTGTTATGTCATTCGGATCATCCATTGATAAGTTATAAGGATATTTCTCATTTTTGTATTTTAAGAAATAAAATATTTCTTAAATTACAAATTATAAATATTTTATTTCTAGAAATATTTTATTTCTAGAAATACAGTAAGCCAGTAAAGTTTTTTTTTCAGGAATTCTTCTCATCGGATGCCCAAGGATGATTGATGATGCGTCCAATCTATCAGACATCAGCTTAGGTCCTCCACCTTTAGTGTTAATCTTTGTGATGGGTTGCTGCTTATTACAACCCATTGTTATGTACTTCATCCTCATACGAGGTTATATTGCAGAATATTTGACCAAATCGATGAAGAAAGATCTCGGAATTTACAAAACACCATTCAAAGGATAAACGATTCACATTGGAAAACTTTGCCTGGAAGACCTTGAGTTTACGTCCCCTAACAAGATTTTCCATTAAAACCGGCACGGACGTTGTTTGAATTTTGGCCCCTATTACATCGGTACTTATTGGTACAGTTCTCCTGATTCAAACTCAATACTGAGAATTATAGAGAAAAGCATAGGCGAGCATTTCAACATATGATATGATTTACGATTTAATTAGCGAATTCACAAAATATTGATAAGTTTTGATTTTCGAACAGTTAAGCGACTTTTGAATCATACTTGAATCATACAAAAACGTATGAAGCACCAGTTCTTTTCGATAAGATTATGAGGCATGCCACAAGTTAAATAGAAAGGAGTCGTTTATAATACGTGTTACTGAAATTCAGTCGTTTTGTCTCCTAGAGCAGAGTACAAATTATATGGTTAAGTTTTATACGAAAGAACCAACTCCCTGCCTCCCAAAAATACACTAGACTACTATTCGAGCTTTATTTTTCGAGAAATATTTAGTTCATCATTATGTTATTTGCCTCATTTCAGCACTACACACAATTTGAAAACAAAGTAACAACTTTACCTCGATTCGACAGGGAAGGGTTCATACAAGAACTTCTTATAAAAATGTTTCTTCACGTCATGGACCAAAATCAAAGCCACACCACTATCATCAAACTGAGGCCGTCCAGCCCGACCCATCATTTGCAAGACGTCTGTAATGGGGAAATCTACGTATCTTTTACTCTTGCCATCATAATACTCCGTTCCCTTGACAACAACTAAGTGGGCGGGAAAATTAACACCCCATGCAAGTGTGGCGGTGGCAACTAAAATCTAGAATAATAAAAAGAAGTTAGACCTGGTTAGACTTCAGTCTTAATTCGATAATCATCAACCATAGAACACTTTTTGGATGATTGCTACTTTAGGCAGCTTTTTAGGGGAAAAAACTTTCGCGAATGGACAAATTCACGAAATTTTTACATTTCGCAAGAATTAACTTTTGCGAATCAAGCTTTTAAAAATATTTTGCTAGAAAAAACTTTCGCAATTTGTTGAATTTCTTTTATATTATATTTTCATTGATTTCTTAGAAGCAAAAGGCTAAAAACCTAACTTTATTCAGGTTTATATGAACAACGAACAACCAATGTGCCCTAAAATTGTTCTTTAAATCGATTTTAAAAAATCACCGAATTTGAGATACCATAGTTTTTTTTACGAGAAAATTTTGCGAATAAGCTTTTCGAAAGTTTTTTCCCTAAAGTATACGTTCGCTATTGGTTTATTTTGGTAATAAATGTCATTGATAAACAAACAAGTTTTTCCTTCTTCACAAGAAATGACTGCATGTAAAACTCTTATTATTTATATTTACGAGTACGATACTGTAGTAGATAAAGTAAAATGAGGTAAATGAACTCACTTGAATTTTCTGGTTGACGAAGAGTTCTTCACAAATCTTGCGATCGCGTTCATGGAGACCAGCGTGATGTAAACCAATACCGAAAGATAAAACCAGTTTCAAGTTTTGATCTCGCACTTGTGATAGAAGGTTCTCCATCTATATGAAAAATGTCAGACACAATATTAATGGGAAGTAAAATTTCTATATCCCCGTTAAAAGTGATGTTTAACTCCACTCTTCTAATATGTATTAAAGGTTAAGCGATGTTTCAAGAGTGCTCTACAAGGTGAAGGAGTATGATACAATTTCTAATAAATAAATACACTCTTCTAATAAATAACAATGCTCGTCTACAAGATGGAATGCTCTTTTACAAAAATGTAAGGGGTAAAGCGAGGAATAAAAAGGTTGAAATTGTCCAAATCATGATCTTATCGTAACTTTTTTAGAACTCACCTCATCTTCAGGCATATGAAGCCATTGTTTTGGATTACTATCACCCGCTGAGTACGCTACTAAATCCAAAGCGGTCATTCGCGTTTGACGTCGAGAAGAAACGAAAATAAGCACAGGTTTATCAGGTGAGTGCGTCTTGATTCCTTTGTAGCATGGTTTGTTCATAGTTTTCATGCGAGGGCAGTAGTGTTTGCCCGGGAATCCCGCAATATGGACTTCTAAAGGAACCGGACGCACTGATGGACGGAAGTTAAACAATCCCTCCTAGAAAGAAAAATATAAAGAATTTGAAAACAGTTTCCAAGAGGAAATGAAATTTTGATTGACATTTTAACATTGAGTGTTATTGTAGTTTCAGAAAACAATTCTGACCACAAAATGATCAATTTCCTGTCAGAGAGTAAAAACAGCCAGGATAGCTAATGACAAAACTCACATTTGAGACATGGGGATATAGCTCAGTGGTAGAGCATTCGACTGCAGATCGAGAGGTCCCTGGTTCAAACCCGGGTGTCCCCTAAGTTTTCGAAATTTGTTTTTATTTTTCTCACCTGACCAATTCCTAACCAGCTAGCAAGATCTCTTGCGTTAGCTAAGGCCGTTGACAAACCCACGATACGAACAGTTTTAGTGGTAGAGCTTGAAATAAAGTTGGTTCTTGAAACAATGACTTCTAGAATTGGACCACGATCGGCACCCAAAAGATGGATTTCATCAATGACCAATAGAGCAACATCTTTGACATATTTACGCGTTTGCCAGCTACGACTGACACCATCCCATTTTTCAGGCGTGGTCACGATTACGTCAGCAGCGACGACAGCGCGCATGTCTGGAGTGACATCACCTGTTAACTCAACCACTCTAAAATTGGAAGTTTTAGATCTTTAAGTTCATTCTCACGCAAAACGCTACCCTTTACACGACTAGAATCTAGTGTGACTCTGTTTATATGGTATTTTCTCCTTTGTTACGAGTGATTCATCGTCAATTGCAAGACAAACCATACGATTCCGAGGTAATCATACAGGGGGGGGGGGGGTACTTAGGCAAAAAATGGTGCTGGGTATGTGCGGACGATAAGGATCGGTTTTTCAACTTGTCTCTCTAAGGGTCGGAGACATTCAACTCGTCTTTGATCTGATCGTAGACGGGTATACGAAATTGTAAGTGGAGTTGAGTTTCTTGTCTACAGTTTACAAAACAGATCAGATTAATACAACTTACTTTTTACCAAGATGTTTCTCAAAACGTTCTTTCCAATCTATGATTCGTTCGCGTACCAAAGCTTTTAGTGGAGCAATATATACAACCTGAAAATAAAATAAAGAAATTCTTTTCACATTATTAATACTTTACAGTCTATTCTATTCTATTATTGAAACAAATCACTCATTTAAAACACCCTCAATAATATTCAGAGCGTGAGGAAAAAGTAAATCAGTATTTTGAGTATCAGACAGTTATCGTACCTTTCCACCTTTGTGTTCGCGGAACACCCGGAAAATAGCGATTTCCGCTGCTATTGTCTTTCCAGAACCAGTGGGAGCACCCAACAAAACGTTCGCATCGGAATAGTAAAGCGTATGAAAAATCTGCGTTTGTATGGGATTGAAATGTGAGAACTTGTAAAGCATCTCAAGTTTGGTGTCCCGTAAGCATGCGACCGGAAGAGGGTTCAAGTTTAGGAGTTCCGTATGTGGAGCATGGTGGTCCGGTAGGATGAGATGTTTGAAAGAGATAGCGCAGACGGCTTCCGCGTGCAACCAGCGGTCGGAAATGACGCGGACGTAGTATTGCGGTGGCAGAGGGTCGAAGATGGGAATCGTGAAGACAAGCTTTTGTGCTTGCTTCGATTGCACCTGAAAGGAAAAGTTTTTGTTTTGTTTATGTCAAGAAAAAATATTTTATCGTCTAACCGATATTTCACTCAAAGCAGCAAGGACTATGTCCGACTGAAATGACCTACCTAACTAGCGATACATGAGCTGTGAGCTCGAATCTCAAAACTGTCTTAGTTTGATAGTACGTTATTTAAAAATGTGGTCTTTTTGTTCTAAATACACTTGTTGGAAATATGGTACGCTAGGGACACCAAGCCTCCTTTAGCCCTTTCTACTCTCATAGAAAAGTGATTTGAATATCACCATCTTAAACTCACAGCTTTCTTTGTCAGCAGGAGATAATCTGAATGGTAAATATTATTGTTGTCAGGGTCTTCCACCCAAATCCACCAAGGCTCGGACGTTGTGCCATGCATTCGATCGTTCCATTTGAAGTCAGGCATGATTTCCAACTGAACACGGAGTACATTCCGTGTAATGGGTTGGATGTTTGCACCGATCTTCACTTGAGGGAACTGGAAGGCGTAAGAACGCACTTTTGCTCCGATCTTTGGATGATTCAACATGTGACCTTCATTCAAAAGAAAATAGATACCGTCAGTGTGTCTATTCAACTTAGGTCAAGCATACCAGGATAATCACGACAACGGATGAAAAATGTAATAAGCTAGTGAAAATACGAAATTTGATTGGTTGAAACTCACTAGCCTGTTAAATTTTCGTTTGTCCTCGTGATTTTACCGATTTACTTAACTTCATTAGTGTCGAAAGGTATCGACACGTGGGGAGAAGACACAAAATCTTTCGGCGACAAAAGAATGATTTACCTTTGTATTACCTTGTGATCGATCGTTAATTTTTCACTCACCGATTTCACCAGCCTCGTATTCACGCAATCGATCAATGGTCAGTTTCTTGCTTTCCAGTTTATTCAGAATGTCAAATTTCAATCCTTCGCACTGTCTGAAAGGGTGTTCCCATTCCCAGATCTGTTTATCCACAACTTTGCTCAGGATCAACATTCGCTTGGCCATCACCGCCCAACTCTTCTGTAAAGCAATCTCGAACAACGCACGCACTATACGAGCTGCATTCTGAAAAGACATTTTTAAATCAAATTCTTTTACACAAATATTCAATACAGGTTCATTGAAAAGTTTTCTGTTGTGTCAGTGGAGTATAGTATATACCATTTCATGCCTTTTTTAAACACGAAATATGAAAAGAAAAATTATAAAGTCACAATTCTATTTCATTTTTTTTTTAACATTATTTGGCAGCTTTCGTAAGATGTGCTGTAGAATCAGATAGGGAAAATTAAATCAAATAATAAATAAAAAGCCCAAGATAGCAATTACGATTATCCCGTTATTAGGATAATTCAATAATGAAATATATGACAATATTCGTGAAACACACGGACAAGAACACCAACCTGAGCAACATATGACATGTCAGAGATGAGAGAAAAACTTTCCACGGCAGCTTTGGAAATATATGCTTGCAAGAGGATGTTGACTTTCCCATACTCATTTTCAGCACCACCTTTGACGTCAGTGACGCAACTGTCCGATAAGTGCTGTTCTAGTTCCGGTAATTCGTCTTCCCGTACCTACAAAGGAAGTTAGTGGCTAGTAAGTGGACAACGGCGGTACTGGGAGAATTCTGAAAAGTAGTTTCAAAAATTTGATCTAAAGTTACATAGCTTTGGAATGTTTTTTTAACTATTTACTAACATTTTATTATTTTCTATTTACTACCTTTTACTCAAGGATTGTAATTCATCAATGTAATCTTTTATTTTTTGCTAGAATATGAAGTCAAACCTTGATCTGTTGAAATTCATTGGCCCTTGAGACGACGTAGAAAATCTCCGGTTGATGAATGAATGGTTTGAAACTCTCATTGACTATCTAAAAGTTTGGAAAAAAAAGATGTTTCCTATTACTCGAAAAAAGCTATTGAGTTTAAAGCTAGAAGGGATAGAAAGGAATCTTCAATTACAAGTCTTAAGATTTGTGGCGCTTTTGGAAAGGCGGATTGAATCTAGTGCTTTATTTGTTTCCACACAGAAATTTGGCGATGGGTTTGAGTTTCAATCTGGGTTTTGAGTGAAAACCACGCGGATGACGTGACAGTTTCAACTCCAGCCACTTCGGGGCTTTAAACTCAATGGGAAAACCGGGTCAACCCAGACCTAGTCGGATTAACCTGAAACCTATAAAATTATGAGAGTAAAAGGTGAAAAACAGACATTTGAAAAGGGATCGATACATAAAGCTGAATGAAACCGGATAGTTCTTTGATATTATAAATTTTATAAATGGAGAAGAACATCTTTCTTACCTCAATTGTTGCGAAATCGATATAGAAATTACTAGCAGTTCGTCCAAGGTTGGTAGGGTACAAATAATTGGTTCGTTCATCGAAGCGAATCATTCTCGCTTTATCGAGCTTGCGCGCACAACTGCAAATCAAATCGTAACGATGTTTCTGTAGGGTCGGATCTTCCTATCAGTGGGGAAAAAGAATGACAGTTTATTGGGGGGCAAGTAAATTTCGTTTTCCATCCCCATTTTACGAATTGATCCGTCACGTAGTATAGTAGAAAATCTTTCCTCGAAAACTTCAGAAATTTACTGGAATGAATCTCGTGGTTTTTCTTTTAAGTTTCGAGGTTGACTCACCACCCCTACTTGATATACAAAGGGTAAAGAGGACCCTTTTTTGTTTTCAATAGACTTACCCCTTTATCAGCGTAATTGATTCCATAAACGATAGGGTTCATCCTCATACGAACGTAAAGGTAAGTGTAGCTCAACCATTTGACCGCCTCGTCCACGTTTGTCACCGTCCCAAGTGCGATCTAGAAAGAGAGAGAAGAAAATCATTGACTTCTTGGAGATAAAAGGTTGTTTTTAGTTTTCGATTGTAATTTCACTCAAATAATTCCTTGTTTTTGTTCATTTTCATATTAATGGACAAAGTTTGTGTTCGTTATACTAAAGTTATCTAGAAACCTGAACTACTTTTAACTTGAGAAAAAGAAAACACTTAAAAAGGATATCCTCGTGGAAAATACCTCTGCATTCAAGTTATCGGTCAATCGATTGACAAATTGACTTTCGATGGGTGTTTGTGAAGTCAGAAGTTGCAAATAATGTGCCAATTTATCGTGGGTGGTCAGAATCATTCCATGGCCCCATTTATCGAATTGCGGACGCCCAGCACGTCCGAAAATTTGCATGACATCCAAGATTCCGATATCCACGAACGCGCCTTTCTTTGAATCGTAGATTTGTGTTCCCTACCGAAAGAAAATTAAATTCTGTTTTTCTAAAATTCAAATAATACAAAATCATCGGGGAAGTGGAAATATTAGACCAGAACACTATAAAGTTGAGATCAGTTTAGGACAAAACCTGTTATATTAAAAAGTACAAAAAGGATGATTTTTTGTCAGCATTTTGGAACTGGAGGAATGATGGTTTAGCATATTCGGGATTCTAATACCTGAAAATAGCAAACTTTTGAAGAAATTCCAAGAGGTCAAATTTTCAGAAAAGGATTCGGCGTACGGTGATTTTTTGTTAACAAAAAACACCCATGGGAACTGAACATTCTCTGCCGACTACGAGTATACTCGTAGTAGAATGATCAAAATACCGGCAGTACTTCAAAGAGCCATAACCTTTGATACAGAAATTTTTGAAGAGGTCAAATTGTATGTGCCAAGTTACATCAAGTAATTTATGAAAAGATCTATTGTAACGGGGATAACATTTTGTTTGTATATAAAGCTATAATATAACAATTTTATTCCATTTTTCAAATTTATGTTACTACCATATCCTATTTTTAAAGTAATCTTTATAAAATGACAATAATGACGTTTTGGATTTACTGAGGTGCAGAATTTCCTTCCTCGTGAAATTAAACAGTAGAGTCTCCTTAACTCTTATCTCTGAAATTTAAAAACATTTTAGTTCTCAGGTGTGTTTGGGTTATTAAGCCTCTCCTTTAAATAATATCAATAATGAAATTAAGAAAAGAAATACCTTAATAATAACAGCGTGGGCGGGTAGATTTACACCCCAAGCCAAAGTGGCGGTGCAAACGAGCACTTTGACGAAACCTTCAGCGAAAAGTTGCTCCACCAACGTCCGGTCAGCACGTAACATTCCCGCGTGGTGGATACCAAAACCATCCGGAAAGAGCTCCCGAAGCTGCTTATTCCGTGATTTAGCAACCTGAAAAAAAAAAGGATTCCAAAATGTTGATATGATTTGCTCCCTCTTGTTCGATTTCTATGTAAACTGTCCTCCGTTATGATGCTTATAAATCTAAAAGTTCTTATAACTAGCCAGGTAAAAGTAAGTCAGAGAAGATCCGAACTTTTTATAATCAAATCAGCTGAAACAAGCAACATGCTGAATGGACCTACCTAATGATTAACATCAGATGAAAATAAGAAAAAAGTGACAATAATTGTTCAAAAATTCAGAATGGAAAAATAAAGCTTGTGTATTGAATAATGTGAAATGGTAAAAAAGAATGTCCCCAAATACGAAAATCACTTAAACCATTCACAATCATGGACAAAAGGTTTGTAGACTTCTGCAATATTTGCAAAATACTTGAATATCGATCCAAAACAAGTTCCCAAGAGGTTCTGGGTGCTTTCCAAACCCATTCAAAGCTCTGCAGTCTAACCACAAGGGCAAACCACAAGGGCTTAATTAACTGGCTTACACCAGTATCAAAACGCTGATTTTTTGCTTGTGGTTGCCTCAAAAGCAATTCAAAAGCAATGCAACGACTTCGCAAGTGTTTTTTTTAACTTCCCTCCTTTTTCAGACGCATTGAAGAGTCATTTTGCTCTATTTCTCACCATTTTTCACTGAAATTTCATTTGTCTACAACCTTTTGTCCATAATTGCAGACCCAAAAAACCTTTTAAGCTGTTTTTGGCCCAAATTTGCCCAAGAAAATTTTCGTTAAAAATCTGGCTCCGTCACATTTTGGGCATTGTCATTTTGCATCGTTGTGCAAAAAATCAGAAAAAAATTATGAGTCAACATTGAGAAAAGCTATATTTTCTTATTTGGTTAAAGGGAATTTCCCCAAAATACGAAAATCCGTCTTTTAAGGCGAATAAGAATTTTCCAGGAAAAAACACTTCAGCCATTCTTTAAAGAATCTTGCCCTCCATCTTTGTACAAAAAATCAGAAAAAAGTAATGACAGGATTTTGCACAAAGTCCAAAAAACCCTTATTTTTAGGTAGTTTTTGGCCCAAATTTGCCCAAATATATTTTTTTCGAAAATCGGGCTCCGACAAATTTTAGGCATTGCCATTTTGCATCATTGTGCGAAAAATCAGAAAAAAATAAAGAGTCAACATTGAGAAAAGCTATATTTTCTTATTTGGTTAAAGGGAATTTCCCCCAAAATACGAAAATCCGTTTTTAAGGCGAATAAGAATTTTCCGGGAAAAACCACTTCAGCCATTCTTTAGAGAATCTTGCCCTCCATCTTTGTACAAAAAATCAGAAAAAAGTAATGACAGGATTTTGCACAAAGTCCAAAAAACCCTATTTTTAGGTAGTTTTTGGCCCAAATTTGCCCAAATAAATTTTTTCTCAAAAATCGGGCTCCGTCACGTTCTGGGCATTGCCATTTTGCATCATTGTGCAAAAAATCAGAAAAAACTAATGAGCCAATCCTGAGAAAAGCTGGTAACAGACGGACGGACGGACGGACGGACATGGGTTAATTTATAGGACCTCCACCAGGGCACCCGGAGGTAGGTCCAAAAATAAAGATCCTATGCATACCCTCTTGATCATGTTTCCATATTTGAAGTTATCTTGTTCACATTGGAATTCGAGTGTATCTCCTTGTTGTTTTGCGATCTCTCGTAACGCCATTGCAGTCTTTACTGTTGCATTTCGAGCGTGCACAAAAATCATCACCTAATGTGCATTGAAAGATTCTTTAATTGCTAAAATTCTAATAATCACCATTACTACTACTTAATCGTTCAAGCCAGCACGTGTTTTTAGTGAGACTGAAGGTTCGTAGAACTTAAAAAAGCTTTGGCTGAGTACGAGTATGCTTTGAGCCATCGTTTTAGTCGTTAGCAAGTTTATGTATCGGAAGATATCGAGGGAGACGGTAAATGAAGTCGACGCAAAACAAAGTTGATAGTTGATGTACTGCTCTATATCGCCTTTGCTTACCTAAACAGACGACGATATTTTGCTGTTTTTACCGTCGTCGAGCTAAGTGGACAGCGTTTTCGGCGATATGTCAATTTTGCTTTATACTCCTTCGATTTATCTCTAATTCATAAACTCGCTACTATTTGAATGAGAGAAGGGCGCTCGAAACCATAAAATTGATTCTAGTAAAATGTCATACAACACTAAATATAATATTAACATTAAGATATGAGTGAATACTAGTCTAGAGTCACAAAATTTTAAAACAACGTCGAGTAAAAAACCGCTAAATCGGTTTGCGATCTTCACAAACCTTTTATAAAACACTAAACTGATTTTTACCCGATTTTTTAGAAAGCTGTTATGCCAATCGAAAAGTTTAGCGAGTGTGAACACCCTTTGAAGGATAGGACGTTCATTTTGATATTTAGTAAAGCAGAAAAATACCTGATGTCCATGTTGAATATTCTCTAATGCTTTATCGTAACAAATTTGTTCCATATCCCTGTTCTGGTTGAGGTAGCCGGTCGCTCTAACACCCATGAATGTTTGTTGCAAGGGCACTGGACGGAAACGCCCATCAAAGTAGAATAAGCCTTTTTGTGGATTGACATTCAAGAAACGGGCTACGTCCAGATAGTTGGGTAACGTGGCTGACAAACCGACAATGCGAATCATGCTTTGTGAAGATTCCACCTGAACAGCGTAAAAAATCAATGTAAATGAAATTTCGAAGTTGGTTGAGTTTACTATACATACGTAAAATGAAAACAAGACTGAAATCTACAGAATAATTGACAAATCAACCGGGGGTCGAAAAACAACAACAAAATTATCTTATTTGAGATATGAAGCATTCAAAACACAAAAAAAGAATGAGATTTTTTAGATTTCTAAAAACAATCACGCCTTGCAAGTTTCTTGCACACTATTCACTAACCTGTCTCAATGTTCGTGCAACAAGCGCTTCAAGGACAGCACCACGATCGTCATGTAACAAATGAACTTCATCAATGATGAGCAGTTTGACCAGTTGGGCAAGTGCAATATCACTGGCTCCTTTCGTGTCACCACATCCCATTTCTCCGGAGTTGTAATCAACATCTAAAAAAGAGTTTAGAAAGTGATACATTCTTAAGGGGAAGCTTCTTCTTATTGTGATCAGAGCTGTTAATCAATTAATCGTTTTCCAGTGAAATAACAACAATTTGGTTTTTAAAATATAAAGTACAAACGATTATTTAAGAGGCAGATTAATGTTGTATAAATTCGTAGTGAGAATTCAACAGCTTACCTGTGTTTCGAGTATTTCTTTCTTAGTAAGTTGCATATCACCCGTCAACTCTCGCACAAGGATACCGAGAGGTTGGAGCTTCCTTCCAAAGTTAGCAGTCATCTCTGCTGCCAAAGCTTTCATTGGTGCCACGTACACGATCTAAAAAATGAATCAGAAAATAATTCAAAATAAACACTTAGTGGCAAAAAAGAGAAATTTTACTACTGTAGTATAGTTTTTTTTCCTTTTAGGGGCATTTCATAAATATGAATTCTATCTTACAGTTTTATTAATTAAATTCCTTAAAGTTTGAAAGGATTCCAAAAGTGTCTATTTCAAATTCGAGTAATGGTTGCTAAGCCTATAGAATTCTAATGAACGCCGTTAAATAGAGAAAATACGGTATGTTCGATTCGTTTGATGCAAATACGGTGGAAACACTCAAATAGATATCAAAATTGGCAAACAAAAGTTTTCTTTCTGTCTTTTAAAAAGTGAAGCACTTATGCCTTATTCATAAGATAGAAGCTTCTGTTTAACATCATTTTTGCTTTGAAGAGAAAGAAGGAAAGGAAAATGAAATTCTCTATAGGAGCAATTATTTTTACACATTCAAGAAACCTTGACAAACCTTGAAAGCATCTTTCTTGACGACACCATCTTTAATATTATTTCGTATTTCATGGGTGATAGTCATTAGGGCAATGTTTGTCTTGCCTGCACCAGTAGGCGCTGATACCAATAGATTCTCGTTGCTGTTGTAAGCTGCTTCATAAACAATACTTTGGATGCGATTCAATTTCTTGATACCTTGGAATACAAGTTGTCCAACCTGAGGAAAGATTGAAGATTAAAGATATAACTATCATGATGTCCTGCTCCTGATCATATTGTTCTCAGGATTGGATTGACTAACTTTTCAGGGATGCGGCCTTTCTTTTTTCGAAGAAAGAAAAAGAGGGCAGCCTTAATTAACCATGGTTGACGGTTAAAGGTTCATGATTTTTAAGTAATTTTAAAGTGACTGACTTTCCAAGGATGCGGAAGAAGGCAGCCTTCATCAACCATAGTTCTTTGGCTAAAATATTAATAAAATCGCTATAATTTCTTGGTTATGAATAGAGAGTTTTCCCTTGGCTCATTAGCAGAGTTGGAAAGTAGAGTGAGAGTAGAGTTTAGAGATAATAAATCTATTGACAAAACTGTTAATTGAGAAGATCAATGAAAAAAATAAGTAAGCAAGACATCATAATCTTCTCACCTCATCTAATGAATTGGTATCAACTAATGTGTTCAAATACCCAGGAGGCTTCGTTCCAGTTGCCGGGATATCCACTTCTTCATATTTCTGGTAACTATTTTTCTGTGCTGATTCGGGTAGCAATATCTTCGTTCCTCCTATGAAGGCAGATGACAATTTTTTTTGAGCAAATTCATCAAAGACGTATGGGTATTGATGTGTACTGGATGTAGCTTTTTTGAAGATGGGTTGATTTCGAATAATTTCTTCTTGTTCTCTGTTAACTTGGAACAGTTCATTGTAAAGTTCAGGATCTCTTCTCATAAGCTTACGCTCCTCTTTAGCCATCTTTTTGAGTAAGTTTTTCTCATGCGCTGATTGGATGGTGACTTGTTGACCAGGCAACGGTTTGTTTTGTTTTCGTGTTGGGTCGATATATTGGTAATCTGAATTATTATCATCGTAACCAGGTTGAATTGCGGCTGTAATGATATCATTTCGATGCTCAAGGATTTTTAGGATTAGATCAAATGCATCGAATCCGAGTAAATCAAATAAATCATTCTGTATCTCATCATTCGTCTTGGTGGTGTTTAAGATTTCAAAAACAGCTGAGGTTAAATCAGCCACGTTTAAAGCGGAATCTTTTTGCTGAGCGATATGATTTTCACATTGTGTAGCTAACCAAGATGGTGAAAATTGTTTTGAGGCCTGGGGCTGCTGTTGTTTTGGTGCACTACTGGCAATTTCCCCCTTTCCATGCACATTTAGTTTATCTTTAAACAACTCAACAAAATTATCACCTTGCAAGTTTTGTTCGTTTGAGTCACTATACCCTGCAAACAGCTCATCAAAGTTTTTATTCTCAAAGTCCACAGTAACTTTTAATTTTTGGCCATAGTAAGATTTTTTAGTATTTTTCCCATTATTTAGGTCATCTCCCTTGATAAAATTTTCATCTAATAGTGAAACAAAGTCTTGGACAGTTTCAAAAGCTTTTGTAGCTAGAGAGGCTGAATAAGGACCAAATGTTTGACGTAGTTTGGTGGACTCGACTGAAGTAATTTTTTGTGTATCTTTGAATGCTTCAAAAAGAAATGCAGCAGCTTCATCTCCTGCTTCTTGTGATGTGTCTTGACCAACTGAAGATAAACAAAAACAAAAACAAAAAGTCTTGATACTTGTCACAAAAAAAGGCTTACAATTTAAAATCAGAAAAAATGCCTTCAGATGTGGAAGAAGGTGGTGCAAAATTTTAAAACCGTTTGCAGTAGGTTGGTGTGAGGATTTTTAAGAGAAGCATGAAAACAAGACACTACAATAACTTGGTTTTCGCTCTAGTTAAAATTTGTTGGAGAGCATTGAAATATGGTTTTCAGAATTCTACACAAAACAAAACTTACGTAGTTTTGTTGCATGCTTCTTCAAGTCTCTCAATAGATTGGTTGCCTAGATAAACAAAGATGTTATAAAATTAGACTGGGCATTAAAAGCTGAAACTGTTTAATTTAATTTGTGATAAAGTATCCTACAGTCTGATACGGGCACATATTTTCCACATTTTCAATATATATAATAAAATTTAACATTGAAAATATTTTCTTTTTAAAAGTATAAAAGAGGCGTGCACATAGAATTTGTCAAAATTTGTGCTTAGCTTAATGCTTAAACAAAGCAGAGCTTTGAAAATGCTGTGTAAGCAAATGGTAGGAGATACGTCTTTTAAAATCAATCTAATTAGATACAAGCAAAGAAATCCAAACCTTGATCGGGTCTGCTGCTTTCTCTGTGAAGTTTTCCAAATCACTCCAGGAAAGTGTTGTTGTTGGAGATTTGCTTTTCTTCTTCCATTTTAGTTCCTCATTCAAACGTTGTTGAACATAAGGATCTTCTGTATTTGAGCTTGCAACTCCAGCAAAAGCTCGCAAAGAGCCAGTAAACCGTGGAATTCCACTCATTACATATCTATTTTTTAGTCTAATGAAACAAAACAAACATTCATTCAGATTATGATATGTTTCAAATTTTAAGGGTGAAACAAAGGATAAAGAATGAAGAAAAATGTTAAAACTTTCCATTTTTGATTCAGCATTAAGAAGTGAAAATGTGATTTATTTTATAAACATGAGAACAAAAGCAGTAACTATATTTTGCATTTCTATATCACAACAAAATGCATAAAAAATACCTAAAAGGCAAAATTTACAAAACATTTCATAACAATATTATTCTATTTTCTAGCAGAATAGGAATAAGGAGGTTGATAACTTTTATCACACTCAAATATCTTTGGAATTTTCTTTTCCACTTGATCAAAATCACATTCCTTCTTGATCAATGTTGGTCTGATGATATCAAAATCGAATTTCAGTTCTTTTTTTAAAATTGGAAGCGTCTTTGTCTTTAAGTGTGTGTCTATCAAAAAGTATTGCCCATGGGTATGCCATTCAGTGTGGGCTTTCATACGATATGGGAGCTCTTGTTCTCCAAGGTTTTCAATTTTACGGACAACACCGTCTTGTTCAAGGATAAAATTGCAAGTTCTTTTTATAACACTATGCAAGCCTTCTTTAGCCATTTTTCTTGATATAAGTAGTAATTCATATCTGGGCATTTCAAATGTATTTAGAGGTTGTTTCTAAAAATGAGATTTAAGTCAATTTTTTTGCCATAAATTCTAAAGGAAGAATACAATTGAAATGGATTTGGATTGAACATTGAAAGTGATGAGCAACAAGGGAGAAGAGTATCGCACAATTTTCAGTAATAATAAGAGCATAAAATTGTAATATTTTTCACAATATTTGTCTGAGACTTTTAAGGCATAGTGTCCTCCAGGGTTTGTCCCCCCCACCAAATTCTTGATTCTTTTAAATCTCCCCCTCTTTTTTTTCCCCCTATGACTTTTGAGTTTTTTAGTTTCCCCCCTCTTTTTTGCTTTCCCCCCAAAAAATTCTGAAAATATCAGTCCCCGTTTCTGTACAGTTTTTATGCCTAGTGAATTTATCAATCATGATCTAATCACATGATGATATCATGTGGACTGGCCTTGGTTGCTGAGATAAAGTTGAAGTGATTTCACACTCCCCCCGCCAAATTTGCCAACTATCGATGTTTTCCCCCTCTTTTTCCCCACCTTTTCTATTCAAATTTTCATTTCCCCCCTCACCCACCCAAAATTGGAAAATTGGTTCCCCCCTTTATAAATTGGGCTTTAATAGCTGGCAACAGCATGTAATTAAAATGCTATATAATTCATCTAAAGGAATTCAGAATTTGCATTCAATAAATCGGTGACATAAGCAATTTCAGCCATTCTTGTTTTCCTTAAATAAATGCTGATATCATCAATTCCAGGTATTTCAAGTTTTCCAAAAATATCCCTCATTTCCATGGCAACATGAACAAAACTTTGACAAATCACAAAACCTGTGACAGCTTGATGTTCCACCCGAATATTCGAAAAAAGGTTAACTGAATCTTGTTCTCAACATTATTTTATTAATATCCAAATCTGCTCCAGTCATCTTGAAAAATTATGGAAAAACACTTTTGCTGAATTAAATACTCCTCAAATTTTTCTAAATTTAAGCTCAAATTTGGTATAGTCAGGTTGCTGGACCACTTTTTTGAAAATCTTAGTCAGAAGAATCTAAAACCTTTTAGAACTTGTTATATAACATCAAAGGATTCAGAAAGGTTTTACCGATCATTTTCTATCCACCTCCTTTGCTCGTTTCCAGGCCTTTTTAAGATTTCAAGCTTCTTATGTGCACTGTAAGGGTCGTAAATAGCAAAGATGAGAAAAATTGCTCTCTAACGATGTAAAATTTGGAAATTCAGACCCTGTCTTGCCTCAAAATGGTAAAAAAATTTCAAGAAATTGTCCCGTAAGGGTCGACTTTTCGCTCAAATTTACTCAAATTTGCCTGCAAGGGTCCAAATTCAAAGGCATAATTTTGGGCTGCTCATCATAGTTTCTAGAGGGGTCAACCCCCCTTAAGTGGGCGTTTAAAGCGAGTTTTCTTTACAACAAAACCTCGAATCAACAATCGGAGGCACGGTTTTGCTATTCAACCTTTTCTGAATAGAATGACGTAGGTTTCAGAAATATCGACCAACCAGATCTTGTAGAGTAACCTTTCAAAGTTGGTATGTACACTGGATTTTTGAAGAAATTGTGATTCTGAGATATTTCAAAATTTAAAATCTTTTTATCTTTACCGAAAAATTCCCCTCTTTTATTGAAAAGTAAAAAGACGATTATTCCATTGTAAGACTTTATAATACGGATATAGAAGCGTTGCTTTAAAAACTTAGAAACACAGAGAAGGAGGGATCAGTATTACAGAGAAGCATACTCTTTTTACAAGAACAAAAATGATAAATGATAAATTCAGAGATTTTCAAAGTATAACAAGCAAAAAAAGATTTTAAACATCCTAAATAGATTAAGTTTTTGTTGAAGCACTCTTCTTCGACCTCAAGACCTGATCTAATATGAAATAATATCCAACCTCGAAAAATTTCTTTAAAACTAAATTTTCACTTCTTGTTTGTTTTAAACCATACAATACGATGGAGAGTGTTCTTCTCTTAAAATTAATTCCATTTAAACTTCCCTTTACAGTCTTCTTTTACAATTCGAATAAAAGGCTCAATCAATAGGGATTATACATAGATAATGTTTTTAGCATTTTTTGCAATTTTGACACACTTTTAGGTTTAGGGAGATGCATCATTCGATGGTCCGTAAAGTTTTGAATCTTTTACAGCAAAAAAAATTTTTTTGAAATTTTATTTGGAATTTTATAATCGCGAAAATTAAAGTTCGTGAAATCTAGATAACATGTTACAATCAAAACATATTACAAGTTCAACTCTTCATTTCAATTATAAACTCTAGTAACCTCCTAAAAGTACTTTCTTTGAAAGTTTTTGAGTGACTTTGTTCGATTAAAAAACACACATCTCTTTTCTAGTTACAATTTATATAGTCATAAAATTAAATAAAGAAAATTTATAAACCAAAACTAGAATAACCAACAACAAAGCCATCTTTGTAGATTTTTGCTTTTGGTTTTGTTTATTTTTGATTTTAATGATTCTGACACACGATTCGAATAAAAATGTTCGAACGTTCGACGAATATTGTTTGATTTTTTTAAGGCACCATTTATATTCGAAGAACTAGAAGGAAAGAAAGAGCCCTGCGCGGGGCAGCGGGTGTTGTGCCGCTGTGGTTTGTAAGACCCTGTCTCTTTTGGAGTTTTATCAGAGTGGCTTTTATTTTGCTAGCAACTTGCGAATTGAGGTGGAGTCTGGATCGCTCTTCGCAAACCTTTAGAAAAAACATTTGAATAGACCTTTTTTCAAGAGGGCCACCCTGTTGAATGATTATGTAGTCCAGCAGAAAAACAATGATAAAACCATGCATAATTATTACAATATGCATGATATAGTAATTATGCATGGCTCTATCATTGTTTTTATGGCTGGACTACATAATTATTCAACAGGACGTCCCTTTGAAAAAAGGTCTATAAAAAGAAGAAGTTCCATTGACTTACCTGACAGTTACATCAATATGCCAAAAATATTTTGTTAAACCACCTTCACTTCAAGATGGCCACCATACCATAGAATGAACTTCCTTTTATAGGATGAACCATATTAATGTGGCTTTCAGCCTTGCACTCCATCACAGAGCCTATTTGAGATATTTTACTAACAAGCCCAGCGAAAAATTTTAAACCTTTATTATTTGAATGCATGCCTTTTTAATACTCAAATATAAAAAAATTAAAAAATTTTAACTTAGTGATTAGTCAAAAAAGTCATTAAAATTGATTAGCCTCTGCGATGGAGTGCAAGGCTGAAAGCCACATGAATATTGTTCATCCTATAAAAGGAAGTTCATTCTATGGTGGCCTATCTTGAAGTGAAGGTGGTTGAACAAAATGTTTTTGGTATAATTGATATGTAACTGCCCGATGCTGCCGGATTTTATTAAAAAAGGTCTATCAGAATTTTACACAGTATCTAAGTTTTTCAGTTTTTCAAGCGAGCTTGTGCCATGCGTATGGTCGTCTCTCTCTAAAACTAAGCCTGTCTGTCCTGTGGTGCGTCGTGGCGCGTGTGGCCGTAGTAGGCTGACCGTGGGTCCGTCTCACACCTCTATTAGGGTAGATCATCAACTACCATTTTTAGCATGATGTCAAAAAATTCGAAGTGTAATATTTTTTTGTGGAAATTTAATCTATTGTAAGACATTTTGCGCAATTTTTAACCTCCTAGGTAAAAAATCCAGCATTCCCCAGGGGGGTCTTTGATTCGCACTAAAGCGAAAAATGAGTAAAATGGCATTTTTTGCCCATTTTAAGACTATGAAAGCCCAGTAAAGGGTCAAAATGGTTTCTAAATGGTGTCTTGTACCAGCTTGTACTAATATTCAACATAAAAAGACAAAATAACCCCAGCGAGATCGCTCAAGGTTTCAATTTCAAGCTAAAAAGGCTGATTTTCTCCGATTCTGGGTAGCAAAATACACGAAAGCAGCATTTTTGAGGACCCACAACTTTTAAACTTTTTAAGGTACACACTTGAAATTTTCAGTAATTAAACACTTCAGAGAAAGCTCCAGGAAGAGTCAAACTTGAGTTTTCAAAAATTTCCTATAAATCCATAGGCGCCCTAGAAATTGAGTTTTCATGCTAAATGCCAATATTTCAAGCTAAAACTTGGTTTTCTCAGGCTAAAATCTCAAAAGTGGTTTCAAATGGTGTCCTGAAATCTTTGGGTATTGAAAGTATTCTGGGTATACTCTGGGAGAAAAATGTCGTTTTAAAATGGTGTACCCTAGCAGTGAACAGCAACAAAATTACCGGAAGCCGAAACACGGACTTAGAATCTGAAGTTGATCAAATTGCCGCGCGGACGGCACGCATCTAAGCAATCTAAGCAGTGGTTCTTCGGTTTTAAATGTTTATTTTGCTGTTAAATGGGAGAAAATTAGTTTGAACGGTGACAGAAAGGATCTTCATCATCCCTTGACTTTTAACAGCAAGTATCAAGTATAGTCATCTGGGGTAATTACGGGACGATTTTGACTTATTTGGGCATCACTCTGAAAGTATTAATCCTAGAGATCCGATCTTTTGATATTTTATTTGTCAAAGTATGACCTTTACATAAGATTTATTACTTTTCCTTGAAATTTAGTAGATGTTCCTAAAATTTATTTTAAAGGTGTCCTGTAATTACCCCGCATTTTGGGGTAATTACGGGACACCCTCAGGGTAAATATGGGACAGGAATAAAATGTTATTGAAAAATCCAGATATCTTTCCAAAAGGTCATGATATTTGAGGTTTTGCATTCACTTGATGACTTCAAATCCAAGTGCTATCATTTAAAGGACTTTCAACAAAATTAGTGACAGTGTCCCGTTTTTACCCCAGCTTTTTTCCCATTTTGGGGTAATAACGGGACACTTTAAACAGTAATATTTGTATAGAGCAATCTAGACCAACTGAAGTAAATTTAGATGCAAACCTTTGCAGGTTTTGAAAGACTTAGAGTGTAGTTATGATTCCATTAAACTAGGAAATCAAGTTTGTACTTTTCTTATAAAAAATAAACACTTGAAACTCAAACTTTAGTGTCCCATAATTACCCCAAAATTAAGATTTGACTACGGGGTAAATATGGGACATACTTTTTAGAGATAAGGTGCTTTGTTTGACAATGAGACTATTATAATCTCAAACCATAGTATCTTGATGCCAGAATTCAGTCACAATATAATCAAAGTGATTGCAGCTCTTCCTGACACTAAAGCTTGAAAAGTTCCTTCTAAAACTACGAAAATTGATTTTTATGGTGACATATGAAACTTTTGTTGAAACATCAAAAGTATATGTTAGAATAATCTAACTAGACATTTTTCTAGCAGCTAGAATGACTATCTCCAAAATCCTCCCCATCTGAATCCAAATTTATAATAATAACACCATCTTTAGGGGTGTCCCGTATTTACCCCTTAATTTTAACTGTCCCGTAATTACCCCAGATGACTATATCAAATAAGGTCAATCAATGAGAGGTTTTCGCAAGTCGCGCGGGCGGGAGGAGTGCTCTTTATAGTGAACGAAACTTACCTTGCAAAACCAAGTGGATATTCTATGATAAAGAAGTATGGAGGTAATCAAATTTGTCGGATTTGTCAAGAAATAAATCAAAACTGCCCAAGAACCAACAAGCCATCTTTGTACATTTTTGTTTTTGTTTCATTCAGTATAGACCTAACTCTTCATACAAAAATTACGGGAAACGCGTGTTTGGACTTTGTACCCTATGCTGCACTCAAGCACTAGGACCAAAATCCCGCAAAGGCAGGACAAAAATCAGTTTTTTGAAGTTTGCAAAAAAACGCCACATAGAAGATCTTTCAAATTCAGTATGTGAATAGAGCAGTAAAAAATACAACTTTTCTATTTTTTCTTTTTTTTGCAAAAGTTCTAGTAATGAAAATAAAGGGATAATGATAATTGAATACTATCCTTTGATGATCCGCGGCACCATCGTAAAGCTAGAATCGCTTCGCGTACTCTTCGCTTGAGAAAATGATTGACAGATTGAAGTTTTTCATCCCCGCGGTGCGCGCCGCGCGGGAGCTCGGGCGCTCTGCGAGAGTTCTCGGCTCAATAGGCCATTTCACAGTCGAAATGGATCATGGGTAATCAGGACTGATTGCGCCTCCATTACGGCTTCCCGTTGGCTAGACGCAAAAATCTTCAATTTTTTTCAAAACTTTGGACCAATAGTAAGTCGTTATTAGCGCGCAGTGGTCCTGATTACCCATTACGCTTTGCGACTGTGAAATGGCCTATCCTCGGACCGCGCTAAAATGGTAGACTGAGCTGCGATAGATCATTTCGATGGAAGTTGTTGGAATGTTTACAAGGCTCTTGACAGAAAATCGTTTGTTTTATTGTCAATGATGACAGTGCGGTTATTAATTTTGTTAGATCTGACAAATTGATGTTTGTAAGTGCACTTTATAGTTTTGATTCCCATTGAAGAATCATATTCTGGTTTTCATGTTATTAGATGGTGTTTTAGAGCTTTAGGTCTACACTGTCATTGTTATGTTTTGATGATTTCGACAGACGATTCGTGATTCGAATAAAAATGATTGATCGTTCGGCGAATATTGTTCGATTTTATTAAGGCACCGCCATTTTACACTAGAATACCGTGAGATTGGGTAACTTGCATCAGTGGAGGCTAACATGCATAGCCCTCAAATGAAAGACCTGGCTGGTCATTAAAATACAAAATTAAATCAAAACAAAAATGGTAGAGTAGAGCTGCGTAGTTGTATTTTAATGACCAGCCGGTCTTTCATTTGAGCATTTGAGGGCTATGTTAGCCTCCACTGATGCAAGTTACCCTAGCCAAGCTCACGGTAACTAGAAGGAAAAAAAGAGTGATGCGCGGACGGCGTGTTGTGCCGCCGTGGATTATGTGGTGTGTTTGGGGCATTAACCATTAGCTAAGGCTCTTACGACCCTGTCTCTATAGCGGCTTTATTAGAGGGATTTTTAGAGTGTCTCTTATTTGTTATTTGTTATTTTGCTAGCAACTTGCGAATTGAGGTGGAGTCTGGATTGCTTCGCAACCCTTATACAATATGGCTAGTTTACCTAGCAGGTTAAAAATTGCGCAAAATGTCTTACAATAGATTAAATTTTCACAAAAAAATATTACACTTTGAATTTTTTGACTTTGTCATTTGACGATCTACCCTACCTCTATTTTGCTTGCAACTTGCAAAACAAAGAATCTGGAATGCTTTGCCAACCATTCAATACGGCTAGTTTTCCTTCCTGAAGCCTTTACCTGTCTGAATTTCTTGAACATTTTGACTTTCTGAAGTAAATTCACAGACAACATCTTTACCCTCGTGGCTTGGACTACCATCTTTATTCTTGCACCACGGACATCGTGTGTACCGTGTTACTGGACCAATTTTTCAACGGCGTAAATAACATGTCGCGACTTCTTAGATATCCAATGGAAATTGAAACGGGAATGGGATTAAGTACAAAGTTATGCGTGAAAAGGATGCCCGCCAGAAACTCAAACTGGAAGAAATACGATCACAGATGAGCGCGGAAGAACTAAAAGCCAACGATCTTGCCCAAGTGAAAGGAGACTCGAATTGGCTGACTACTCTACCCCTTCAAAATGAGAACTTTACGTTTACCAAAAGAGAATTTTACGATGCCATTGCAATTCGATACCGCTGGCAATGAAAACACCCACCAACCCATTGTGCATGCGGAAAACCTTACACCGTGGAACATTTGCTTTCCTGTGCCAAAGGCAGCTTTATCTACCAGTGGCATAACGAAATCCGCGACACCCTCGCCCATTTGATCGGTGAAGTAAGAAAAGACGTGATGATTGAGCCTCAACTTGAACCACTAACAGGAGAAAAATTACCACCAGGAACTATTTGTGAACCAGGAGCAAGAGCGGATATAAGCGCTATGGGGTTCTGGACTAGAGGCCAAAGAGCATTTTTTTGACGTTAGGGTATTTAGTGCCTACGCTCAGCGGTACTCTAGGAAGAGCCTCAAAAGCGCTTTTGAAGCAAACGAAAGAGAAAAGAAAGCACATTACAACCGCCGAATCATCGAAGTCGATAGGGGATCCTTCACTCCACTTATCTTTACCACGAACGGTGGCACAGGAAGAGAAGCGGCGAACTTTATTAACGCCTTGGCTGCCCTTTTAGCTGAGAAAAAAGACGATTTGTACTCTCAGACCCTAAATTGGATTAGAACTAAACTTGCCTTCGCCTTAATTCGATCCACTGTGCTTTGTATCAGGGGGAGTCGTGTTGTAAAGAGGAAAATATTCAGTGATAACATTCAGATCACCGAGGCCACTTGCTATGTGACCTAAATTGAACTTGTCATGTTTTTCTTATTTACACTTTAGGGTAGTTCATTCATTTTCTAGGTTTTCATTTTGTCTAGTTTATAAATACATTTTGTACCTTGAGTATCAGAGGTTAAGTTTTCAAAGAAAATAGTAACCTCTGAAGACAAATAATAGAAATTTTATCGCGCATGTGTCAATCTAATCACTGTAGAAAAAATCAAAGATGAAGAGCAAATATTACCATATTAATGTCTAGCAGACTATATCAGTATGCAGTTTACTATTTACGAATTCCCCAGAAACCTCCAAGTGTAGTTGAAATGAGTTTATTTCGAAAGAAATCTTTTACATGATCCCCAAATGTATAACAGTAATTACTAAACTTTTAATTATGGAAATGTCACTTTAATTGAATCGAAATAATAGACAGACTTTATGTTATGATTCTCTATCACTGACTCTTTTTACAAAGCATTGATGACTTTTTGTAAGTTGTGTTTTCAACGACGGGAATAAAAATATCGACTATGACGCTCATCCAAGATCTTGGATGGTCGTCATGGTTACTTTTGTCTTCGCTGATTGCGCGATGAATAGAATCTCGATTCGTCGGCACAGCGTAAATATATGATTTTGAGCTGTGTTTTTCACGGTATACATTTTGTTGTAAAGAAAAAAAAACTTCTTAGATCCAGGAGTTTATAAAGAACACAATTTCGTCACTGGTTTGAGAGATGTGAAATAGCGTTTGCCTGCCGCCTACTTTTTTTGATCTCGCACTCCGAAAAAAATTAAAATGCTAAATCCTATTCATCAAATTTTTGCTACCATTTCTTTTGGACAGTTTAGTCAGGTGAAAGTGACAAATTTGAAATTTTGGTCGCGGGAAAACTAACGAAAATGCTTTTGGTGACGAAATTTTTCCCCGACTAAATAAAACTCCGACATTTCTCCCCCGATAAGGAATCTAGCCCTTCGATCGGGCTTTACAGATATCTGTGGTTGGGCTCAGTTAGCACAATTGATTTCAATGCTCCGAAGAGGGTAGAACCGAAACTCCTGAATGGTGGATGAATCCCCTTATTCCCCATCCATCCTATGGACGTGTCTCGAGTAGTTTCCACGCAACATTTCTAAATACGTGGCAATAGCACATTGCTATGCAAACGTCATAATTATTACTTTAACATTTGACCGAAATTCAATCCCACAATCCTTTCCATCTTGATTCGTAATGCGTGCAAGTTATTACTTTTGTATTGTCAATAAGTGTAATTGACTTGCAAAAGCAATTAAAGCAAAGGATGATGGGATTAAAACTCGGACAAACAGTATTTTTAGAATCACTACGGTATGCTATTCCTACCATCAGTTGGATTATGACCAATGAAGTATAAACACGATGAATACCTACGGTTTGGCTTTAGGCGCGCACGAATAGGCCTTGGCTTCGCGTTATCTTGCTTGAGAAAGGTTGAAGATTCCTTTCTAGGCCCCCCTTCGGGTCTTCAAATTGAATGCACAATATGGTTAGCGTAATCCGGCTCCATCATCTTTTTAACATTATCATTTTACATCATTCATTGTAAAAGCATGTATTTATTATAGAGACTCTGGATAAACATCGAATGAAACGGTGGATAGTGAAGTATTGTATTTCCATTGTTTCAGAAAACAATCGATGTACAGGCTTTGTCCGCAAAAGACAACTGTCATGGCGACTCGAAGGACTCTGATTTTGAAAAATGATTAATAGTAATACTCTTATTTCAAAAAAGTTCTCTAACTTTTCCTATTCGTACTATTGCTGGCCAAAAGTTTGAAAATAAATGCTAGAATACCAAACGAATACATTTTACATTTATGAAATCTGATGTGAGAAGAAAATCATCAGACGATTAAAATCAAAACAAAATGCTTATGATGACACGAAATTTTGAATTCAGAATATCATTCCAATATTTCTCCGAGAAGAGCTGAGATTGACATATGTTAGACGTGAGTCTCATAGCTCCACTGTGGTACGAAAATCTTTTACTTTAGTGGCACGTGGTGGCAACCTTGGCCATCTTTTTATACAAAAAAACTAATGAAGCAATTTCAAAAGTCTAAAAAGCCCTATTTTTAGGCACTTGTACCCAATTCTTTCTTCGAAAGTCAGAGCCCGTCACTTTTTAGGTATTGTCATTTCTCACCACTATGCAAATAGGCTTCTTTACATTACTATGCAAAAAATGAGAAAAAAAACTAATGGGTCAATCCCGAGAAAGCTGGTAACAGACGAACCGACAAACGAGCGAACAAAGGATAAATTAAAGGACCTCCGAGGTAGGTCCAAAAATAAACTCAATCAACTTCTTTTAAAATTCTAGTTTTCTTTAAATTGATTTTACATATCACACGTAACACTGAAAAAAGAATTAGGAAAATTTGTGATGTACATGGCAATTTCTTTCAATTTTTTCTGGAAGTATGATGAGATATATAAGTTATGTTTACAAAGCAATTTTTTTCCTCCAGATTTTCCAGAACGGAACTGAACTAGGAAAATCTTTCACTTTTGCATTGCATGATCGTATGGTTAAGTTGACTTTCAGTGACTTTACATAATTTAACATTTTTTGCAACTTTGAAAGATTTTCCCATATTTTCCTTTTTCCTAAAAAATCTCTACTTCTACCATCCTCTTTTAGTATTTATAACTATAGAACATAAAAAATTAACATTGATGAAAGAGAGGCCAGAGGACAAAATACGTAAAGAAAAATTGCTATTAAAAAACTCGATGAATCTATAATAATATTAATTCCGAGATGACAATTTTTATCAAAGTCATCTAAAATAGTTGATAATCAGCTATTAAATTGTCGGTCAAAATATGCATGAATGAAAGAATCGAATGATTAACATGATTTTTTAATTACCAAAGAAGAATAAATATCTAAATCTCATTTTGTTAAAGTATGCTGTATGGACGAAAAAATCCCTCAGCTTGATATTAAGTCTTTTATCCTTACACCACAAAAAAGTATTGGGATAGAGCACCTCCACATCTGATGTGATATCATTTCAGTCTTTTGGTTCCAAGTCTGATCCCAAGTGGTGTTTCATTCAGGAGTCTTGGCTATCACCAGCCATCAGAGTTCACGGATAAAACGGCAACCGAAGTCCTGACCTTAAAACTTCTCCTGGAACATGTACAAATTGTTGGTTGCTGCAAGAGCGATAATGTTCTCCTGAGGATGCCAGGCAATGTGAAGAATTTTGCGGTTAAAATCTAAACATTCGACGCTTATCTCTTCTTTCTTTCGTTTGCCGGTCGTCGTAACTTTCTTTTGTTTCAGGGGATGTTTTGGTCGAGCGTTTTCACGCGTGGCTTCCAAACATAGACCAGACTTATTTTCTCGGTTGAAAATTCGGAAGAAGTTGTTGTATGATCCCGTCAGGATAGAGCTGAAATCAAACGTTTAAAAAAGGGCATCAATGAATCACTTTTCAAATAACGACACTCCAATACGTCCAAGTAGGACAGCAAAAGGTACCACTGCAATGGGAGCTCTTTGAAAATTTGCAATTAAATAATAAAGCTAAGAGTAGGCAGGAAAGTCTATAAAAGAAAAAGCTTACGAATGCAAAGGAGCCTTTTTGAACATGGGAGGACTACAAAACCGATTGGTTTAGTTTAGTGGAATGCAAATATGAACCTACCTGTCATCGCCACTCCAACAACATTCGTATTTATCAAAAATGCAATCATTTTCATACAAAACAGATAATTTGCTGCGTAAATATTCATGACAATGGTATGTCTCAATGGGTTTGTTTTCCATGTGAAGATCCCATACTTTTACACTCAAGTAGTCTCTAGTCAACATATAACGACCATTATGACTGAACTTGACGTCGGCAATTGATGAAATAAGTTCGGAAAAGAATGAACGATTGCAAGGATCTTCTGGTTCTTCGAATACTGGAAAAAGACAAAATGGGAATTTCAATGGGAAAATAACGAAACATATATTCTCAGTAATAATCGACCATGGTGTATAGATAGGAATTTGAAGTATTTTAACATTTCTCACAGGGTTGGTATTTCCTCAAAAAAGTACAAATTTATCATCACAATAAGCTGAATCTTACATTTTGCATAGCGATCACAGAGCGCATTATCTCTCATATCACAAAGACGGACTGTTCCTTTACTGCTACTATATACAAGAATGTTACAATGATGTGGATGAAATTCTGCAGCGGTGATGACTTCTGTCAACTCCTCCATATTGGCTGGTTTGATATCAACAATATCTACAATGCAAATTGGTTGGGCTGGGCTTAAAAAATTGTTGGTTTGCCGTCACCCGACCCTAGATTTTGGAGGTGGGTCGGTCGGTCGGATTTCTATTTTATTCTGGCGATTTATGAAATTTTCGTCCATGGAAGGGTTAACAGTTTGTTTACATTTAGGTAATTTTGAATTAAAAACATAAGTACTAGTAGGGAATTTACGATTCTTATGCTTGAGACAAACAAGATACGAATTTTGTATTTTTTATTGTTTGAAGTTTTTGAAGCAAAAAAAAAATCTTCTTTAAAAATGGCAATAAAATTTTTTCGGTCGGCAGGTTTCGAGGTAGGGTCGGTCGGGTGACGGCAAACCAACAATTTAAGTCCAGCCTTGAGTTAAAAAATAATAATTGTTTTGTCAAGGTCAGTACTGAAAGCAAGAAAACAAGTTATCAAGGCTACTATTATTACAAATAGAAATCATCATAACAGAATAAACTTGAAAAAATTTTCTTCTGGGCCAGATTATTCTCAAAAAAAAAAGTGAAGACAAAAATTGATGTCTCAAGTTTGTTTACGTCTATTCCTCTTGATGCAACCATAACCATAGCTTTGGATTACCTTTATGAAAACGCCACTACTGTCAGTGGTTTATCAAGAAACGAATTCAAGTCCCTTTTGGATATGGCAACTAAAGAAACCAACTTTATTTTCAATGGTAAATGTTACGATCAAATTGACGGGGTTGCCATGGGTTCACCATTAGCACCTGTATTAGCTAATATATTCATGAAAAATTTCGAGGAAAAGGCTTTCGAGATTTGTCCCGGTGATATTGAAAAACCATCCTTTTATCGACGTTATGTTGATGATAGTTTTCTATTGTTCAAAAATCAATCACACGTTACACCATTTTTTGATTATTTGAACACTCGCCATAAAAACATTGTGTTCACCAAAGAAGAAGAATCGACATCAGAGGATAGTTTCCCCTTCCTTGATACAAAGATTGTCAAAGAAGATGAGAAATTCTTAACAAGTACCTACTACAAACCTACTCATACTGGAGTTTTATACAAATTGGTATAGTTTTACTCCAAGGAAATAACAAAATCAATTTAATCAAGAAACTTGCTAAGTAGGGCATGGAAGATTTGTTCCAACGAACGTCTATTTCTCAGTGACTGGGAAGTTATCAAACGAACATTGGTTAAGAATAAGTATCCTGAAAAAACTACTGATAGCAATGTGTAAGAATTTTGTACAAAAAATGAAGTCTAGTGATGAAAATGAAAGTGTCGCCACTGTTGCAAAAGAAAGAAGTGAAACTGTATTTACCTTTTCATGGTAAATTATCTGATGTTCTTCATAAGCAGCTAATTTCGTTATTAGCTGAGACCTACCCACAAGTTGACCTAAAGATCGTTTTCCGCACTACGTTTCGACTCTCAAATCTGTTTACTTTCAAAGATAAAATACCTCTAAGGTTACGTTCATTTGTTGTGTACGGAGTGCACTGTACAGATTGCGAGTCATACTATATTGGGAAAACAAAACGACATATTGCGACACGGTACAAGGAGCATCGAAATATTGAAAGACCAACTGCTGTAACGAGACATCTTTTTAGAACTGGGCACGACGTGTCCCTAGAGAACATGAAAGTTTACGAGAAAGGAAAAACTGATGAAGAGCTTTATATAAAAGAATCTTTAATCATTAGGGATTTGAAACCTGATTTAAATAAAACGGTATCTTCTTATCCTCTAGAGCTTTTTTGAATAAGTATATGTATGCGTTCAATTATATAAATTTTATGACCTATAATTGCTAGATGTGATTTTGAAATTTTGATTTATTAACACGTTTTTGCTTGTAAGCTAACATTTGCTTGTGATCATGATACAAAAAGTATCGAAACGTCAAGGATGAACAAAATTTTGTTTTTTGTCTTCACTTTTTTTTTGAGAATAAACTTACTAAAACTTTGATCGGTTCTCTGCAGACTCCATAAATTAATCCTTAAATCGTCAGCCGATAAGTATGTTTCGTCATCACTATTGACAGATATTGAGTTGACATGATATGTGTGTGCATTAGAGTATATTTTACGAGGACTAGCCTCCACCATTAAAGGTGTTTTGTGTAATTGCGGTATAACCAAGTTATTGATTTCATGCGGTTCAAGATCCAGTGTTCCATCGTGTGACTTGGTGTTCAATGGACCATCAATTCGTAAATTGCGTTCTGATATTTTCCATAATTTTACAGTTTTATCTAAAATGTTTAGAAGTAAATTTAATATTTTTATTACTGAAAGAATTAAAGGTTACCATTGATTTTCCCTCCTCAAAAATCAAAAATATACATGCACAAATTCTTTACATTATCAAAACAGCTCCAACAAAAGATGCCTATCAATTACCTATCGACACAGGAGATATAACCCAAAATAGCAGTTTCTGAAAAATCAAAAAACATACCATTTGTTGAAAGTAAGAAATGAGCTTGGTTCCTCCGCCTCAACCATTTTATTTGATTTATCTTTTCGTCAATATCCAAACTCTTTAAATAATCGAATTCTGGCTCATGACTTTGAAAGGTACTGTATACATTGTATTCCCCATATCGAGGAGATGTTTTTGGCTAAAATAATTGAAATGAATAACATTTTTGTCAATTTTTGAAACCCTTAACGCTTTTGAAGAAAACGGTAACGAAAATATAAGGAAAATTCTCCTTGAATGGGAATTTGCTTGGTTTGCTTTAGTTGTAGCCTAAAAATACCAAGCGCCAAGAGGAAATGCTCCTCGTAAATAAATTACCAGTCTCCTAAAAAATAATGAAATCGTCTTTTTAGGAGATTGTTGGGCAAAAATGGTGGGCGACATTTACAACATTGCATATAAACTAAACTTTTCAGACCAAAACAGTGGTAGGGAAAACTGATTGGAAAATACCCTGATTGAAGATTGACCTTTCAAGCAATAAATAGTTGACTGAACCAGATTCCATAGCATCAGATTCCCAGGAAAGCTAGAGGGTTACATCCAGAAAAGGCGAGGGCTAAGGTTTTGAAGAGAAGGCCCTTCTTTAAACTTGGGGTTTTCATACTTCCATTCTTGCCTCCTGCATTTCTCTATATTTGTATATCCAGGAATATGGACCAAGGATTGAACAAACAGAAAACATTATTTGGGACAGGAACAAACTACCCTGAGACAGGTCAGGTGGCTCTAAAATACTCCTAAAATCAAATTTGTAGCTGTTTGTGTGACATCATAACTCCAGCTACCATTTTGAAAATTGTTATTTTTTTGTAAATTCTATAGTTTACTAGCCATAGCTTCAGACACCAAAAGCTAATTTCTTATCTTGGTTTGAGAAAGTATGTTTCTATATGGATTGACGTCAATTTTTTTTATATGAAGACGCTGTATTGAATTTTTTAAATAAACGTGGAATTTTGTTTTGATAGTTATTTCTAATCAACTGATGAATGCGTAAGCAAGAAACTCTAAGTATTGAAAAGAAATACAACGTTTCTTAATCTTTATGTATAAAAGGCATCCATATAAACAAACTTACTGCATTATCTTTTTGAAAGATTACAATTCTTCCGCCTTTATCCCCAGTTGCAAGCAAATCACCATTATGATTGAACTCAACAGTTGAGATGATATCAGCTAAAAGATAATGAATTTATAAATTTCTATCACTTACTACTTATATTTGGTTCAGCTGAATGTATTCATAACTTAAGGGAAGAAATTTTTGCAGAATTTAATTTTGCGGTTGAGAGAATAATGTTGTTCACAATATGGCCTATTTGGCGATTTTTAAAATCATGAAAATATTTGTGCACTTTTCTGTCTTTTCAAATCTTTTCTACACTACATGTTTTTTATAAGCATAACGCTTATAAGCATATGAAGGCTCAGATTTGCAGAATTCCTACGCATAACATAGATTAAACATAGCTTCAGCCAGGCTTCTAGCTCCCCCCAAAAAATTGCCTTGTGCTAGGTCCCCTAACACTTCAGGCCCCCTAAAAACATTGTTCTCCCGTCCCCATAGAGAGAAGTCGATAAAAAATATATGCGAGTACAGTACTGATAAATGAAAACTAAATTTTACTTGTATTAGTATTTATGTTTACAAATCTTTTGCTTTTTATATTTGATTTAATAGTAAGATAAGAAATCTTTGGAAATCAGGTGAACAGCCCCCAGAGTCTCAGTCAGATCATCTAGGCCTCCCCGACAATCTAGGTCCCCCCAAACATTTTAGCAGGTTCTTTAAAGGCCAAATATTTCTTAGCCCCCCCCCCAAGTAAGGGCCTGAAGCTATTTTAAAGCATATATGTCAGCCTGGAATATTTTTCAAGTTGTCATTTTTTATCTGTTTAAAACAACGTTTGGTAGAGGACAAGTAAAAAAAGACATTCCACAGCTAGCTAGATTCCACTGCTCTCAAAATCTGAACAAATTTTTACAAAATTTCTGAAATTTCACTAAAAGCTTGGCTCGGGATGAATCATAAGCATATAATAAGCATAAACTTGTCTGGATGCTTCAAGAACTTAAGCATACACAAGCCTGAACAAGGGGCATACACTTGCTTATAAAAAAACATGTACTTTAGAGAAAAAAAAAACGAATATCAAAAATTGTAACCTAGGTTAATAGTTCATTTGCTCTCCAGCGCACTTTTTTTCAGGTATGGTTCCAAAGATTTTAAAATTTCAGCTGGATGTTCCTGATTAAGGTGGGGGTCACCCTTCGGGATGTGAAAAGGGGGATGTGTGCGAACTATGACTAATTTATAGGTAATGGCTAATTGGTTTTACTTGCATCCACTGAAGTATGGAATTATTTGTTATTCAATAGTGTCGCATTTGCCTAAAGGAGTATTAACCAGGATGTCTTTAAAGGTTTTATTTTCATGTAACTATAAGTGTTCTTATTTCATATCAGACACATATTTCATATCGGGACACTGTCTGCCTATTATTATATTGTGCTGATATAAGCAAAAAAAGTTTTCTTTTCCTCTTTCTGACCAATCTTGCTCCACATCGGTGTCAATTCAATATCAAAAAGCTTGTAAATTACAATTGATGACTGAGTAAGCAAACAATTAAAAACAAAACCTTTAAAAAGCGAAGAAGCCTTTTTATAACTATGAAATATTTGATTTACCTTCAGTAATCTCTTCTTCACTTGTTCCTTTGACTTGGGAAAAACACCATTTTACTGGCACATCATCATTTCCTAAAAAGTAAAGTCATTTATATTAGCTATAAACAAATGACAGGTTAAAAATAAGAGTATAGCTTGCATGCTTGCATTAAAGAGTATCAGTGGCAAACATGGTTTGCTAAAATGAGGTTTGAACATAAACTAACCTTTAAAAGGTAAAAAAAGTCAATGAAAAAATTATACTGTTATCTATAAGCTTCTTCCTTTGCCCTGCCTACCAGTTGTCTGAGCATTTTTTGAGAAACTCCGAAGTCTTCTTAGCTGGTTTACCATGAGTACTTTCAGAAAATCAAAAGAAACCCATACAACCTTAATTGCAACTTGAAATGTTTTCTCTCAAATCAAACTTTTACACTTAGCAAAAGAAAGCCAAAACCCCAACCAGCCCTCAAGCTGTCATTATAGATTTTTGGGACCCTGAGTTTTCACTATTGTCAACCAAATATCCAAAAATGAATGCAAACAAAATTTCATACTAACAACAGTGGTGCAACTAGGTTTTGTGAATATGGACGGAAACCTTAGGATTGGATTAGATGGTCATTTGAACCAAAAACCCTCTTACTTGCAAGACAGAAATTATATATTTGTATCTCAACTGGACGGATATCCGTCTACAGATGGAAAAGTTCCAACACTGTAACAAAATTGTACAAATGTGCCTGGTCTTAGAGAATGTTGCGCTTAAATCCAAGAATTGTTGAAATGATAACTCTTCAAGATGTGTGCAGTGATAAAATATTCGCAAGTGAAGAAAGAGGCATGAATTGGGTCAACCTTCTCATCAAGCTTTTTACTGAGCAAACTAATTAAACTCTAATTGCTTCTTATGTGAGTGTCCGATTTGGTTAATTTTTTTATGAAGCTTTAATCGATCAATGCAGTTTTATTAGTTTGGTTGTTTGATTGGTTAATTCAATTGACTGGGTCTGGAACATTGCTTTATCATAAGAAAAATTGTTTTTATTATTAGCAAAACTTTTGAAAAAAGAATGTAACCCATTCAATGTGTCAAACCGTTTTACGGTTTCTCTTCCAAACTAAGGAAGAGAACCTATGGAAACAATGACTTTATGGAAAGAGGAGTTAAGTATCTTTATTGTTGCTGAGAACACTGATGCAAGTTACCCGACTTCACAGTAGATAATCTTTTTTGGTCACTAAATCTAAAACTCACTTTGCATTTTGCAAAGTGTGAAGCTATAATTCGAACCCTGTATAATCTTTAAGCTTCTTTTACTTTGATCATTAAATTCAAGACCAAACTTTTGTCAGTCAATTTCTGTCATATTTTCAAATTATTTTCCCTAGAGGAGGGGGGGGGGATAGGGGAGGGGGTCTCTGTTAAAGCATACATGCGCGTACAAGGGGGAGGGAAGGTTGAATTTTTCCTACTTTTGAGTGTACATACTTTTTGAATGGTCCCTTTAATATTATGCCAATCATGCATGCAAGTTTTATATTAGTACTATCTTTTTACATATATTTTGCACATTTTCCTATTAAATCTCACCACAGCAAAATTGTGGCCATTATATCAATCTGCATATAATCCAAGGTGGCAGATGAAAAGGAGAAAGGTCATCAAGAAGTCGTCAAGTCCATACTCAGTTACCAGGAAACTCAATTTGGAGAGAATGAATTTTGCCAAATTTTCTTTGTTAACCAGACGGCTCCAACCAGACAAAAATTTATACTTTTAAGAAATATATAAAAACAACACTATATACATAGACGGAATCAGATCTTTCGTCCAATATATATAATTGCTTTTGTATTGAAAATCCAGGAATTTCACCTTGGAATTCTGCTGTCGTCCACCCCCTGTAACACGCTTTAACTAGAAGAGCACAATTGAAAGTAATCAAACATGACTGAACCTCAATCAAACACAAAATCTCAATCAAACCAATCAAATATTACCTAGATTTCGACTGTTCAATTGAGATTTGATTGCATTTGACATTAATTGAATTTCACTCGGTCAATTGTGTTCGATCTGGTTTAATAGACCTTTTCGCCTTTCCATCCGCCATCTTGAATTGTATGCAAAAATACAGGAACGACAAAGCCGTGGTCGTATTTAATTGGAAAGTATGCAAAACATATGCAAGTTTACACAAAGATTAAAAAGACAACAAAGCATCTTATAAATAAATATTATAATCATTAGAACAATAAAAGATGGAATTTCATAATCCAAAAAGAAATATTTACAGAACAACTAGAGCCTTTTAGAAATTTGTTCTTAAAGACATAGCATATTCTGTTTTCATGTCATTAAGAAATTCCACATAGATGGAGTACACACATCAAACTTTCAAAACACGCAAACTGAAAGCAGTAATTGTGACGTCACACATTATCAATGTTTTGATTTGATCATTTGGCAGCTCTATTCCCAGGAGAATAATTTACCGTCAACTGAATAAGGATAATTTTTTACCTTCGCGGGTGATTTTTCAGTTTGAGCTTATGTCTAATGTTACGGATTTTTGAAGTGCTTGTTCTACGAGATGAGCGAATATAAACACTTTAATATAATGCCAATTATGCATGTAAGTTTTATATTAATACTTTCTTTTTGCATATGTTTTGCATACTTTCTAAGGGAATTTCACCACGGCAATTTGGCCACCATAATTTTTGCATACAATTCAATATGGCGGACGAAAAGGCGAAAAGGTCTATTGGTTCATAGATCCTGTTCGATTGAAATTGTCTGGTGTTAAGAAGGGGATATCACATCTTACAGAAACCTGGTCTTCACTGTAAATTATGTCACCCTAGGTAATTTGAAATACAAATAAAATGGAACTGTCTTTTAGGACATTGCCTCTCGAACCTGCCCAAACCTACGTGAATGTTCCATAGTGCTCTTAAAACATTCCAGAAACATTGAATGTTCAGGAACGTTTCTGAATGTTTGCCAATGATGTTTAGTAAAAGGGTCAATAATTAATGATTGGAGCGTCAAGGAACATTCAGATTGTTTGGTGTTTGATCCAGTTCTGCAAATAGGGAAATTTCAGTTGGCCGGTAAATTTTCGAGTGTAACGAGCAGCGCAGGGTTCCCAGCACTTAAGAGAAATATTTTTCCCTGACTTTTTCCAAAAAAAAGACCTTTTTCCATGACTTTTAGATTGACGAAGGTGCCTTTTTCCCTGACCAGAGCAGAATATTGGGCCTTTTTCCCTGACCATTCGCCCCAACAGTATTTTGAAAAACACCATATTGAGATAAAAAAAATAAAACTTAACACAATTTCAATACATATTTTTTTTTAAAAAGCGAGTCTACTAAAACCCCACTAATAGTAGAGGGCATTTTGTAAAATCGCTCGACTGTTTTGTTAAAAGCACTTGTTATACATTTTTGGAAAGCTAAGGGGTAGGGGAATCGAAATTAATATGTTTCCAATTGTTTTTCGGACACTTTGGTGTGATTTTTTCGAGATATTAACCCTTGAAAACCGTGTTTTTCAGCCAGAAACAGCTATTTTGTCCAGTTTTTGCGCTTTTTGAAGCTCAATATCTCGAGTTAGCTACAGAAATCACCTATACTTGCAATATATCTCTAATCTTAATTTTTTGAGAGCTTTCCAAAAATATACAACAGGTCTCCGTTTTCTCGAGCTAAAATTTTCATTAATTTTTAACCCTATGATTTTTACCTGAGACCGTCATATTTGTCCGAAAATCACACCAAAGTGTCCGAAAAAAAATTGGAAACATAGTAATTTGATTCCCCTACCCCTTCGCTTTCCAAAAATGTATAACAAGTGCTTCTAACAAAACAGTCAAGCGATTCCAAAAAATCGAACAAAATTCCCCCTACTATAAAACCAGGATACAAAAGGGGTACCGTCGTATGTAAAGATGAACGTGCTATCATTTGAATGAAAACTTTCCTCTTTCTAAAAAGATTTTCTTCAATATGCATCATTGCTGATAATCCTTTCTTCATTCCAAGATAATAAACATTACTTTTGTCAATTTACATTCATTTTAAGAAAATAGCTCCTAATCTAGTCACTCATCTTATTCACAACTCATTATAAATATTATTATACACGTGCAATTCAAATTATATCATCACGTAGCAAATTTCAAAACTAGGATGAATGGGAAAACATTTTAGGTTTGCTAGATTCAAAAACTTTATCTTATAGGCTCTACCTATACACAGACCGAAAAAAATATATCCTGCAATATCAAAACTAAAACCATATCATACAGCTATATGAGCTAAAAATATAATCCAACAGTTGAATTTCTAACTTAAAAAGTGAATAATAACGTTTAAGTTCGCTCAAAAAATATTCTGAGATCTACTTAAGTTTTTGGCGTTTTGCTTCTATTTGTGTATGCAAGTCATCAAGGTCCTCATTGAGTTCATTCTGTCTTCTTTTTAAAGCATTAGCCTTAGTAATCAAAGAGACCATTTCGTTTGAGCGTTTTTCTGCCTCACTGACTAGATTGACGAAATCACTGTCGTGTGACTGGCAAGTCTTTTTGATTTTAGATTCCTTTGCAACAAGCCTGAACAAGCTCATCAATCTCTCTTTGAAGAAGTTCTCTTTTTTCTTTCAAGGCATCCTTTGCTTCACTGTCAGCCTTTTCCTGTAAACTTGGTTTGTAACGTGTATGGGCTGATTTGCAAGACAACACTAGTTTAGATGGTGAAGAATAGTTGGAAATGTCGATCTTGTTAGAAAGCAAACTATCTTCTTTGCAACAATCGATTCCTCTGAAATGTTAATTCTCATTGATGCTTTACCTACGCAAAAACCCCTCTCAACAGCAGCTTGACCATGACTGAGTGTCAGAACAACCTTCAAAACAAAGCTAAATGATTTGCATTTTTCTACTGCAGCTCCCAAAACATTGAAATAGAAATGATCCAATCTCATTTTCGTTCGGTCAAAGAGCAATAGGTCATTTAGATGGGAGCTTCTTATTTCTTCGATGAATTCGGTGTACTCTTTCTTTAAGCGCAGCCTCATCCCCTTTTTTCGATGTCAAGAGTTCTAAAGTTTGGAGATGAGAAATAATCAGCTTCATTTTTTCTTTCAAAGCTGTCATATCTGTCTGGGCAATAACCTAAGGATTGAGTAAGTCAGCATTTCTCACAACAACAGAGCTTAGGGGACTTCTTGCAAACAATTTAAGAATTGTTGTTTTGACGTAGTCGTAATGAATACATTCGTTGTAAAAATCAGCAAGTTGTTTGTTAGAAGCAAGGTCATCTTTCTTGAGTTTTTTTATACACTTTCTAGCAGCAAATCCGATGGTGAAATTTTTGCCCTTGAGGTAGTTAGTTAAAACAAAACTGTCAGAACTGTGGACTAAATAAATATCACAGAGCTTACAATACACCAATACTTACTGGCTGATAAAATACCTGCAAAAATGAAAGATGAAAAGGATAATATCATTTCAATTATCTTTTGTAATTTGGAGTTGACTGATTTTGGAATTCCCTGACTTTCCCTGACTATTCCAAAAAAAGTTCCCTGACTTTTCCCTGACTTTCACTACTTTTTCTAAATTTTCCCTGACTTTTCCAGGTTTTCCCTGACTTTTTCCAAAAAAGCTACTTTTTCCAGGTTTTCCAGGTTTTCCCTGACCGCTGGGAACCCTGCAGGGGGTCTGGCGGAACCATATTAGTCTGTAATGACCTTTAGATTGGCTAAACACCTAATTTGATTTAAAAACTGCTCCTCTTTTAATTAGAAGCGCTATTAAGAAGCCTCTAATCTAAAATTTTAACCGGACAAAATGAAAAATTGAGCTTCAGAATGACCGGTAGAAATGACAAAATGACCAGTATTGCGGGTCACCGGTCACCGGCCGTTATTTGCGGCACTGTGATCACGTTTTAAAAATACCGTTGTTCCTGAGGAAAGGCCAGATGGTGTCTATCGAACGAATTGAATGCTGAATCAATTGAACGCAGTTGAACACAATCAAATAATTGCAACTTGATTACCGAGCGCAACTGCTTTGCAATCGAATATTACCCAGGATTTGCCGTTCAATTGCTTTGATTACTTTCGATTGTATTCTATTATGTATGCTAATTCTATTAGATTTTATTTGCTTTCCATGGCTCGGCCCCCCCCACTTATTTGGGGGGTGTAAATCTAAAATCGGCCTAAAAGTGGGTGGGGCCTAAAAAAGTGGGGGGACCTGAAGGGCTGCACTAAAAATCTGGGGGCTAACTACACTAATTAAGAAATTGTAAAAAGATTTTTTTGTTTGGTTTTAATGTTTTGTTTTTAAATATTCTACCGTTTTATTTTTATCTGCGTGCGAGACAGTGCGAGAGGGGGTGGTACACAGATTTCAACTGGGACCTGAAGCTTACTGAAAAGTGGGGGGACCTAAATTTGTTGGGGGGACCTAGAACCCCATTCGGAGCCATGATTTCGTACGTTCGTACGGTACTTAAGTACTCAGTCGCATTATCAATATATTGTTTATTTGAAAGTTGAAAGTATTGCTTTATGGATTAAAAAGATATAGTTGAATCTTGTGGGGTCATTTTTTTAAAAAAAAATTGCCTAAATCCATTTTCTCATTTCACCAGATTTCACCATTTTACCCTACGCAAACGCACATGCCTTACTTGAACACAATCGAACACAATCAAATATTACCCAGGAATTGGCCGTTCGATTGAGATTCGATTACAGTTTGACCAGACGTAATTAATCGAACCAATCGAACGGTAATTTTAATTGAACTTTGTCGAACTTAATCGAACCTTGTTGGCCGATTAATGTTAACTAAGTTCGGTTGTCGAACTTTAATCGAATACTCACAAATTTCTCAAAATACAAAATTTGATTAAGTTCGATTACTGAAATCGAACTTGAACAAACTTTTTTTAAAGAGACCTCGACAGTTCGATTAGTTCGATTACATTAATTGAACTTAATGAACTAATCAAACTTAATCGAACTTTGTCAAGTTTAATTGAATAAAAATTTGAGAAAACCTGAGCAACTGAAAGCCGCTCCACTTGCGCGTAATCCGATCACACTTTTTGCCGGCCTTTGAGGACACTTTGAAGCACCCCTGCTGGTGCAGGCGTGAACCCTCACATCCCCCTGACCAGTGGGCAC
The DNA here is from genome assembly GCF_902728285.1 of Clytia hemisphaerica. Classification (NCBI taxonomy): domain Eukaryota; kingdom Metazoa; phylum Cnidaria; class Hydrozoa; order Leptothecata; family Clytiidae; genus Clytia; species Clytia hemisphaerica. The sequence goes on from NW_027104175.1 coordinate 327,636, forward strand.
CGATCAAACTCCTTGGAACCCCAGCCGGGACCCCCAGGGGGCCGTCCACAGTGGTACCCAAATAAGGTAATTTTTCCCATTTTTGACCAATTTTCCAATTTTTGCCGGCTTTTGCCGATGCTTTGAAGAGTTTTGAAGGACCCCCACTGGTGCAAGCGTGTACCATCACACCCCCCTGACCAGTGAGCACCAATCAAACTCCGCGAAACCCCGGCCGGGACCTCCAGGGGCCGTCCACGGTGGTACCCAAAGGAAGTCATATTTTGACCAATTTTCAAGCCCTTCCAAGCCTTTAATTTAAAGGCTTCGGATGACTGATGGATAGTGCTGGCTTTGGGGGAAAGCAAGGCAGATGGTATCCGAAGTGGTCCGAAGGGCTGTTGGGGGCTGTAGAGGCATCGATTGGTGCCAATGGGGCTGGTACCCAAAGGAGATCATTTTGACAACACTTTGAGGAACTGTGAAGGACCCCCAACGGTGCAGACCCCCAACGGTGCAGACCCCCAGGGGCCGTCCACGGTAGTACCCAAAGGAGGTCATTTTTGTTGTCGAACTTTTTCGAACGGAGTTTTTTGTCGAATTTGTTGAACCTTTCTTGTTGTCAAACTTTATCGAACTGAGTTTTTTGTCAAATTTGTCGAACATTTCTCGTTGTCGAACTTTGTCGAACTTAATATGTTTTGTCGAACTTAATCGAATACGGACATGTTCATTAAAAAAGGCAAGTTTTTGAGGTTTCTGTGACATTTGATGTCTATGTTACAAGATTATCCATTTTAGTGGTTTACCATTTCTTATCAAAGGTCAGATTATTCTGATGGTTAAGGTGAAATGTTCTTCTTGGATAATTTGGTAACAGAATTTTTTCCCCTTTAAAAGAACAAAAGATATGTTAGTTTGAACTTTTTACAGTGCTGGATAATGATGTAACACCAACTTTTTCAGTTAAGCTGGATAATGATTTCTAGATCTACTAAGCAGCTTAACCTATAGATATCTTGAGTTATAGAACTTATTTAGGGTATAATAGATATCATTTTGACACGAAAAGTTTGTTGAAATACCCACTGGATAATGATGTAACACAGCTTAAAGGTCACAATATGCTGTTTCATAATATCCAGATATTGATATCAAAAAAACATTTCATTTGAGTTAAAACCTGATGTTTTTATTGTACCTAATGTTTTTAAATTAATTAGCAGAGTAAGGAGTACTGTTTGGTAAGAATTGGATAATAATGTAACATTTTCAAAAGCTACCTTGAAAAAGCTTGTATAATTAACTGTCATTCATACCTCTTCACGTGTCTCACCATATCTATAATACTTTTAAAAGCTCATAGGTTTCCTTCAGAGAGAAGTTTTTAAAAGTAGAAACCTTAAGTTTCGCAAAAGAAAAGGTACTAAAAATTGATATAATAGGCACTTTTTGGATAATTTTGTAACGTGATGGGTGAAAAATTAGCAAGAGGAACGCGATATGATAAAACTTCGTTAAATTTTCACTTTTATCACTAGCTGCTTGTTACTTTGTTATCCAAATAGTACTAATTTAAGAATGGGCTTTCAGAATTTATAGTACAATTTATAATTCTCTAATGTTATTCATAATTTTATATTACTAGTATATATTTCGTATCGTTTTCTCACCATAGTGTTTGAGTGGAAGTTCTGTTTTCTTTTATCTATGTTATCATGTTATCCAGACCATGTCCCATTAATAAAAATCAAAAATTTGAAAGCACTTATATCTGTTTAATATTTGTCTATGCTTTAAATGATAGCAAACCTAAATTTCTAGTTTTTTGCAACCAAAAGTGCTAGTAATGATAGGTGACAGTTTTGTTACAAATTATCCAAAAAGCCCCAATTAATGAAAATGTTAGCGTCATTTAGGGATTTCAATATCTTATATTCCTTGTTTATTATATAATGTTCAAGTTTTGACTTTCTATGTTCTATAATATTGAAGTTATTGAAAGATTATGATTTTCTGACTATGTTACTTCATTATCCCATATCTTTGTTACCATTCAACAAAACCTGTCCGAATAACAACAGGTGATAGTTAACATACTAAGCTTTGAAAATTTAAATCAATTTTCATGCATTCTTCAAAAAGTCATTTTCCAGGTCAAGGTGAATTAAAAAGTTACATTATTATCCATTCTTGGTAAACTAACAACAAAAAGTGAAATTTTGTCCTTTCAGGGGCTTTGTTACCATGTTACCTAATTATCCAGCAAATTTCATAGACTTTGAGACAATATTTATTGATTTATTAACAAAAAACGATTTTTCCAACTTTTTGACATGTCACAGGACTTGCCTTTTTTAATGAACATGTCCATACTCACAATTTTTGCGACTTTTAAAAAGTTCAATTAAAGAATTTAATCGAACTTTCGTCGTTCGATTAAGTTCGACAAAGTTCGCTTAGTTCGGTAATCGAACTGTTCGATTAATTACGTCTGGGTTTGACAGTCGAATCGCAATTATTCGATCCATCGTGTTCGATTGCGATTTTTGTTTGAAGTTGTTCAATTGACAACGTCTGGGAAAGGGGAGATGAGTGGTTCCTGGTAAAGTGCAATTTTTTCACGACAAAGGGTCATGATAAAGTAGTTTAAAATTAACTTGAATTATTACAAGTCAATACTAGATATTTGTCTTAATTCTGAAATCGGGTTTTCGCCGTTTTAAACTTTAAATGACAATTTATTCGATTCAAAACTCGACATTTAAAAATCAAAGTAAAGTCAATTTTTCATAAGAAAAACTAATGGATTTAGTTGATTTTAGACGGTCCTTACCAGAAGACATATTAACTGAAACCACCATTAACAAAAGAGCATTTCATTCAGCACCATTAAGATGCTTCCACAAAGAATTATTCCCAGATGACGGAGATATCATTGGATTCCTCCAACAAGCCAAAAAATTAAACTGGATCAAACGGACGCCATATTTGATTTGGGAGTAAATCGCCTATTTTGCCGCCGGGACTTCCATCACAGATCGAGACCCGCGGAAACCACTTTCAACAAAAAAATATGAAAATAAACTGAAATTTCTTGTAAAAGTATTTAATTTCATGGAAAATTTAAACTTTAAAGTACTTTTTGGATTATTTAATAACCAGGATAGAGAAAATTAAAACCCCTGTCAATTTTACTGCATTTTAAAAATTCCTTGCGTGTGACGACCGGGGAAGTTTTTTGACCGGGACCCCCATTGCGCCGGGTAAAAGAATTCCCTTTGATCTCGCCGACACCTATATATCGACAGCGCTGCTTAAAATTCGATGATCTACAGACTTTTTTTCAATCTTTTTGCATTCATTTTCCCCTTAAATTCAGTCTGATCTTTATTGTCCAATATGAGAATTGTGTTGATTTTTAACTTTTTTGCATTGCGGTTGGGTTTGCGGCTCTTTGTACGACTCCAAATCCTTCCGCCGTCGCCCAGGTTAAGGGTGGGGGCGTTAGAACCTTTCAGGCGTTTTCTACATATTCGCCCACCAGGAAGTTAGGGCGGTACATGAAATCTAAAATGGTAGATCCAAATGTAAATAAACAAAAGGCAGTCGAGACTTTTTTGTAAAACTTTGGACCTAAATTTATCATGGACCTGGATGGTGTCATTTTTCAAAGACTTTTTGAAGTCTTGTGATGGGTCATTTAAAATTTCTTAGTTGATAAATAAAAGGTATGTACTTTTTTCTTGTTTATATATTTTCAGTCAGTAGCGGTCTGGCTTAATTTTCTTGGTGGTGCAAACTATGAAATTGGCGCCCCTGGTATTTTTGTCCTTATTTGCGCCCTATATCATTAAGTGAAACTACTGTAAGAGCAGTGACTGGTTGAAAGTAACGCCCGGAATCTCTGAGTTAACAGACTTTTATTTATCATTAAAGATCAATGGCTGAAAGAGGCCCCAAAAATTCAAAAATTGGCAAGAATAGTAAGGGTTCTTTGTAATTCTGGCGCCGCAGGCAAAAAAATTTTGTGTAAGAATGAAAGGTCAAACAGCTTATAAGATATTCTTAAAAGGAAAAAGTTAGTCCGCATAAGACCACAAAAACCACAGCGAGCAGTTACCTACCTCTTTGTACCTCTTTTTGGCTTTTGCTTGAACAGCTCATCCAACTCGTTGAGTCCGATGCTTCGACATTTCCTTGAGACTGTTGGAGTCAGCTTGCCTAAGGTTAAAATGGGCCATTCAAGAATTTGTCTGTAACAGGGGGGCGGACGACACAGGATTTCCGAGGTCAAAAGTTTTCACCAAAATTCGAAATTTCCAAGGTGAGAGAAGAAAATGTATGAATTTCCAAGGCAATTGAATTAAAAAAGGCAAAAAAGAGTGGAATTTCCGATGCATTTTTCAAAAGTACATGGATTTTCATCGGAATTTCCAACCACCACTGGAAAAGAAAAATTATTTCCGAGGCTATAAAAAATTAAAAAATGCACGTCGTCCGACGGGGGGTAACAAAAATTTTCTGGGATGGCCCAATAGTGGGCAAGCAGAGGTTCGTCCGGAACAATTGTGAGGAAGGTGTTTTTTGAATACTTCTTTGGGGCAGTTTGTCAAATCTCTTATTGGTCTGGGAAGGGTGTTGAATAATCGAGGGCCTTCTTGGGAAAGACTTCCCCTCCAGATATTTTTGTGTTTGATATTGACAGCTTTTAGATTGCAAATTCTCCCCAATCTCTGATTTATATGGCAGGAAATGCCTCCTTTACTTTCGTGATAATCAAAATTCGGGACGTTGCCTTCAATGACGTTCCAGGTATAAATTATTTGATACCGCTCTCTCCGTCTTTCAAGGCTATACAGTTTTAATGATTTGAGTTTTTCCCAATAATTGAGATGTCTGAGGGATGGAATTCCATGTAAAAATGATTTCTGAACTTCTTCCAGTTGCTGGACAAGACCACGCTTCCAGGGAGACCAGAGTTGAGAGCAGTAGTCCAAATGAGGGATGGCTAGTGCTTTCCATAAAGTTAACATGGTTTCAATTTCCCTTGATTTAAATGTGCGGTATATCCATGCACTTATATTTTTCACTTTTTTGATTTGTTCTTGGATATGTTTCTCATAAGTCAACTGAGTGTCTAGGGTGACTCCAAGGTCTTTAACTTCGTCTTTATTTTCGATCAACGTTGCTGTGTCAGTAAAATAGCGAGAACTTTGCTTCAGAGCGTCGTTTTTCCCGTAGGCAAGGTGCTCAAATTTAAGACCATTCAGCTGCATGTTGTTGTCTTCTGTCCACTTATAGACAGTGTCTAGATCATTTTGTAGATGATAAACATCCTCCAGTTTAGATATTTCTTTCATCAAACGAGTGTCGTCAGCAAACGATGCCAAAATAGAATGAAGGATGTTGTTATCAATATCTTGAATCATGATCAGGAACAATAGCGGTCCCAGCACAGATCCTTGCGGCACACCTGAAATAACATCTGTTTCGGAGGACATGGTTGAGTTTACTGAAACTCTCTGTGTTCGATGAGTCAAAAAGGATCTGATCCATTCAAGGAGTTTACCGTTTATGCCATTTTTCTGAAGCTTGTGTAACAAAATGGTATGGTCTACTCTATCAAAAGCTTTACTGAAGTCTAAATAGATAACGTCAATGTTGTTTCCATTCTCTAGGTAATGGATCAGTCTTTCGGTGTGTTGAAGCAATTGACTAAGACATGAGCGGCCTTCCCTAAAGCCATGTTGATTATTGTTATACAGATTGTTTTCTTCTAGATGATTCTGTATCTTGGCTCGTACAATCTTTTCAAAGACCTTTGAAACGTGGGATGTGAGGGCAACGGGTCTATAGTTTTCAGCAAGTCCCTGATTCCCTTTCTTGTAAACTGGGGATATATGTCCAGTTTTTAAAAGTTTTGGAGTGATTCCTTTGTTAAGTATGTTTCTCCAGATGATTGAAAGTGGTAGAGTAATGTTATCTTTAGTTTTAAGAAGAAGAATAGCTGGAAAACCATCAGGTCCAGGTGCTGAAGTTGGTGACAGTGTACCGATTTCTTTGACAAATTCCTCGATAGTCAGATTGATATCTTCAAGTGTTGGTATTTGTGACTCAAGCGGATGAAGGTCGTAGTTTTGAAGTGGTTGGGTGAAGACAGACTTGTATTGGTTTTGTAGGATATTGGCCATCAAAAGGGGATCATTAGTCAATTTGTTAGTGTCTGGATCGATTAAGGGTCCAACTTTTGGTTTAGATTTCGAGAAGCGATTAGCGTATGAGTAAAAGAATTTTGGATTTGATTTGATTTTAGAGGTTGCTTCAGCTTCTTTCTGTTTCCTCTCTTGAGCAAAGGATTTTTGAAGTAGCACTTCAATTTCAACAAGTTTTTCTGTAGTTTTAAGATTTTGAAATCTTTTTCTCAGTTTCTTTCTTTTTCGCATTAAAATCCGCCTGTCTCTTGGCTTGCGTTTCTTCTTGGATGAAAATATTTTTGGAGGTACATTATTTGAAGATACAATGAATATGCATTGTTTGATAAAAGCATCATATTGGGCGTCAGGGTCTGAATCAAGTGGGTTCAAAATATTGTGCCAGTCAGTGTCTTTGAAGTTTTCATTGATGATAGCCCAATTAATTTGATCATAATAGAAGTTAAAACTATCAAAAGCACTGATTAAATTTTTATTATTGTTATTACTATAGTTGTTTTCAGTCATAGAAAAGTTCAGATGGCTTGTAACATCAATGATGAAGTGGTCTGAGAGAGCAGTTGGTGTGCATAGGTAGTTGAAGATTGAATCAGAGTTATTAGTCAGTAAGAAGTCTAATATATTGCCATTAGAATGAGTAGGCTTATGGATCATCTGGTTCAAGTTTAAAATTGAAGTAAAATTGTTTAAAACATCTAGAAGTTGTTTGTTGCAACTAATTGATGGTATGTAAGAGTCATTTTTTATGGTGTGGGGTATATTGAAATCACCACATAGATAAATATCGGGGGTATTTCCTTCGATTGATTCGATGATGTCCTGCATTGCTGAGATAAGGTCCAAGAATTCCGGAGCCGCTGATTTGTGCAGAATATTTGTTGGCTGTCTATAAATGACACCAAGAATAAGGTTAAGGTTTTTTGAATGAAGTAGTAGAGCTTCATTGACACCATTTGAAAATTCAAGTATTGGCTCAAACATTGGAGATACGTGGCTTCGAAGATAAAATGCGACACCTCCGCTATGTCTTCCATATTTGGATTTGATGCGATTTCTATCCTTACGAAAAAGCTCGTATCCCTCAATTTCAAGCTCTGCTTTCTTGTGCGAAGATGATAGCCATGTCTCGGTTAGGCCCATAAAAATGTGGTTCTCAGAATGAAGAATTGATTCTAGTAGAGGAACTGATGATCGAGTGGTCTGGGGACATTAAACCCTGAATATTCATAAAAGAAAAAGTATTCATTGATGTGGTATCCTTTGTTTGTTGTGGTGAAAATTGCTTTGGTTGAGTGGATAGTCCTGAAGACGGGGGTGAAATTGGTGTGGGTATTTCTGATGTACAGTTTGAGATGGTTGCTGAATATTTCGTACATTCAGATTGGTAGTGATCATTGATATCATTTCTGTCCGAAAATTGTCTAAGATTTTCAGAAAATCCAATGATTGTTGTGTTTTTGTATGGTTTTTTAGTACTGGGTCCCTTTTAGTCCCCTTGACATGAGTAAAAGTGCAATTTGTGTTAAAACATTCACCTTTTCTGATCGATGAAGAACACATACGTGGATGAAACATGTTGCATTTTGTGCCAGCATTACAGCCTTTTGGGGATTTATTACCATGTCTCAGTAACTTGGTACAGATTTTTGGATGCTTGAATCGGCAATCTTTGCCTGTGATGCCATATTTACATTTTCCTTTCTTGTAAAAGTTACAAACTGGAGTTTCATCAGAGACTTTGTCTTTGGTTGTAGTATTATCCGAAGAATAGGTTGTAGTATTATCTGAAGATAAGGTTGCGTCGTTTTGTAATTCGCGTTGAAATTTAGATTTTAGGAAATTAGTCCTACCCAGGTATATTCCATCAACTATTTTATTCGAGGGTCTGTCGATAATAATATCTGGGGTGATTGGAATGTGAGGGAGTGTCCTTCTTGGAGTGGGTTGGGTTCCATTTAAGAAAGATTCAGTGGCTTCAACAGCTTCAGTGATCTGCGTAGGTGAATTCGTTATTTGAGCTTGTTTTACTTCATCTGTTTCATTTTTGTGAGTAAAATTTATGTTTTCGTCTTGACATGCCGGGCAAAGATAACAAAATCCAGGGATTTTAAAGATGAGATTACATAATTTATCATGTTCATTCAAAAGATTCATGCTCATCAGAAGTTTAAGTTTAAGATAGCATGGTCGGTGCACTTCCTGACCACACGCACCACAGCTAATGAGTGGTTTGTCATTGAGTTTGCATGAATATGATTCTTGACAAATCTGGCATACATCTGGGAAAAAATTTTTGATCTTCAAACCTAATAGGTGGATTGCATCATCCTTGTTAAGGTTGTTAGATGGCAATGATGATGAAGAGGTTGTGAGATAGTCAAGGTTTCAATGATTGGAGATTTGCGACATGATTTAAGTGCTTTGATGTTGTCTTTGGTTGGAAGTTCAGGGTTGTACATCCGTAAGCAATTTTTGATAACGTCAGTAGGAGCATTTTCCACAAGACCAGCAAGAGCTCTCTTCCAGGTTTCAATCACATTTTCTGAAACATCACCACTTGGCACAGCGCCCGAACGTTGATTCAGTGACAGTGACATGATGATGTACAAATCAGAGATTGAGAAAACTTAACTTGAGACGCTCGAATGTATTAAAGATTGGTTTCAAGTGGATCGTAAAGGAAGACAACGGGATAATAGATACCTGATCAGCTGCACATGGGAACCCAAATTCCTGTCATGCGCAGCTGCTCCTCAGGATTTAGCAAAATGCCTGGGTGACCAGCCACAGGACCCTTTGGATATATGATAAGTGATAATGACTGAAACGTTGGCTTGATAGGGAAGTAATGAAATAATTTTATACCTCAATAGTCCAGGGCTAACCTGGTGTGTAAAAGCTTGTGGTCTTCAGTCTTTGATAGCGAGAACAAGATTGATTTGAGTCATCCAGTAGTGAGAAGATGTTGATATCACCAGAGTTGACCAAACAAAAATTACAGCCACTAAATAAGTATTACTCAGTGGGTAGGGCTACATTAAAGCAAAAAGCTTTCCGGGCATAGTAGCCTTTACCCGTTTTTGTATAATTTTTATATTGTTTCTTCTTTCTTTCTGGTATTATTTCTATTTTTACCTGAAAGAACAATGGCCTCAGCTTTCCAAGGCCTTATTCACTAATTCTTAATGGAGTGAATTTTTTTCGATCAATCTCTCATTTTGAAGGTGAGCATCCTCTTTAACCCCGCCTGGTGGATACACAACACTTCTCTTGCTTTGACTTTTCGCAATTCAATGTTGATAGTAGTTTTGAAAAAATTCTTAAAATAAAAGGAAGCGCCGCAGGCGAAAAAATTTACATTGCACTTATAGAAGGCGCTAAAAACGTGTCAAAGGGCGCAAAATCGCCCCACCAAACATCAAAAAGAATTTTGGCGCCCCCTTGAAAAGTTTTTTTGGCGCCCCTCTCAGGTCTTTCTGGGTGGTGCACTGCACACCCTGCACCCCCTGCCAGGCCGCCACTGCCATCAGTGTGTTGTGTTGTGTGTTGTCTTCCTTTAATTTATTATTAGACCTTTCTTCTTTTCCATCAATTAAGATAATTTTAAGCTATTATATGACACATAAGGGTAGGGGTCACACTGGAAAATTAAAACATGCTTTATTTCATTGTCATAGAAACAAGTGATTAAAGCAGAAAATTTTTATGTGACCGCTCTTCTTGCTTTGTTTATTTCTACTGTTGTTCTACTGAATTTCTTCACCTCTTGCTTCAAAAATTATAGCGCAGTTTCAACCCCAATTTAATTTTACTCTAGCTCCTTGTAGAGGACTTTTATAATAAGTCCATTGTTTTGTTGTGTAAATAAAATTTGAATTTTAAATAAATCTACAAAAGAATTGAAGAGAAATTGATTTTATGTTGTGTTTTTTGTTTTTGTTTTTTAACTGTATTTATTTCTCATCCCTTTTATGTTGCCGCCTTCTGCTTTAATTTTTTTGGCTCAGAGGAAACCCAAATATTTAAAGCATACTTTAATTTTTCAGTGTGACCCCCCCCCATAGCCATAACCAAGGTTCTAAGCTAATCAGTTACATCAATATGCCAAAAACATTTTGTTCAACCACCTTCACTTCAAGATAGGCCACCATAGAATGAACTTCCTTTTATAGGATGAACCATATTCATGTGGCTTTCAGCCTTGCACTCCATCACAGTCTGTGATGACACAGAGGTGAAGATGAAGTATAAGCCCGAGAAGTCAATCTCTTTGGTAGGATTTGAAGCCAACAAATCCTACCAAAGTTGCGCGGTCTTGAGTGACCCGCCTGGTTTTTACACAAATTACAGATTGAAACTAAAATTTACCGCTTAATTTTGAAAAATATATCACGCGAAAACAAAGGAATTGCTAGATTCAATCCGTCATAAAAAATACGGCGCATATTTTAAGGCTTCAATTGTTCTTGCCTGAGAAAGGTTAGAGATTGACCTCTAGCCCTTCGGGCTTGAAACTCAATGGTCTGTGATGTCACAGTCTCCGTGACACAGAGGCTAATCAATTTTAATGACTTTTTTGACTAATGACCAAGTTAAAATTTTTTAATTTTTTTATATTTGAGTATTAAAAAGGCATGCATTCAAATAATAAAGGTTTAACATTTTTCTCTGGGCTAGTTAGTAAAATATCTCAAATAGGCTCTGTGATGGAGTGCAAGGCCCAAAGCCACACGAATATGGTTCATCCTATAAAAGGAAGTTCATTCTATGATGGCCTATCTTGAAGTGAAGGTGGTTGAACAAAATGTTTTGGCATATTGATGTAACTGCTATAGTATAATAGACCTTTTTTCAAAGAGGCCACCCTGTTGAATAATTATGTAGTCCAGCAGAAAAACAATGATAAAACCATGCATAATTATTACAATATGCATGATACAGTAATTATGCATGGCTCTATCATTGTTTTTATAGCTGGACTACATAATTATTCAACAGGGCGTCCTCTTTGAAAGAAGGACTATTTAATTAGACATATACTATTAGCTTAAGTAAAAACATGTTTGCCTTTTGTCCAAGACTTCTCAGCAGATTCCCAATGTTATAGTCCTCACTGTAAATAGATTACAGGCAATGTATTTCTCTTTGCTGACATTAAAAAGATAGTGAAAATAATCGAGAATCGAGAGTCGCTTTGCGCACTCTTTGCTTCAGAAAATGATTGACAGATTAAAGTTTTTCACCCGCGCGGGAGCTTGCGGGCGTTCTGCTAGCGTTCTCGGCTCCATCCTCGGACCGCGCTAGAAATGGTAGACATAGCTGTGATAGATCATTTTGATGAAAGTTGTTAGAATGTTTACAAGGCTCTTGACAGAAAATCCTATGTTTTATTGTCAATGATGACAGTGCCATCATTAATTTTGTTAGATCTGACATATTGATACTTGTAAGTGCACTTTATAGTTTTGATTCTCATTGAAGAATCATATTCTGGTTTTCATGTTATTAGATGCTGTTCTAGACCTTTAGAGCTAGCCTGACAGGAACGAACGTCTGAGGTCCATCTCTTGAGTTTAGAAGAGACTTTTCTGCAATATGGTCCAAATGAAAAAGCATACCAATTTTTACGATCCAAGAACAACATGGGACTGCGCAGGACAAGCTACCTTAAGGGAACAAATTTTTGCATTTTTTTGGCAATGATGCTGTGCAATTAAATTCTTCAAAACACAAATATTTTCAGATTACCTTCTGAATTCTGAATTTTAATCTGTGAACTGCAAAATTAAATTCCCAAAAAATTTCTTAGGTAGTTTAAAAAACTTGACCAACCAGATAACGTTCCAAACTTAGCTGATGATGGTTTTCGAGTGCAAACAAAGGTCTTTCTACTATAGAAAAATCCTACATGGAATCTTAACCAAGCGTGGAAAGGATAAAAGCTAACATATTTAAACAAGTTAGGCTTGTAATCAAAGCTTTTATAAGATATAACAATTCCCAAAATATTTTCAATCCCAAATGAAGAGTTTATACCTCTATGTAATATAAACAGTAGAAGACCTGTAATTTGTAATAAGTGACAATATCAATCTAGATTTAAAAGTTTAAAGGATAAGTTTCACAAGCAGTATCCTCAGTATCAGTAAAGGATCAAAGAGATCTCTAAATTTAAAAGTATTAATTTTGTTGAACTAAGAAAGATAAAATGATCCATATTCCTAATGATGTTTTAAAAGATTTTTATGTCACTGTATAAAAAGTGATGCAATATCATCTTGTTATTCAAATATCAAAACAACTTGTAAGAATATCAGAGAAAAAATGATATTGCTCTAGCTTGCAAAAATTATAATAAGACAGAGAGTTCTCTTGTTTTCTTGCTATAAAGATTGTAACAGGTGACCCAGAAAAAAGTAGTTTGATGGGTTTGATGGCTACCTGTGTCCAAAATACTGTGAATTTTTACTATGTTCTTTTTTAATTGCCAAGAAACTTAAAATTTGGCATCAAGCTTTTCAAAATTGGTATACCTTTTACTGGGTCACCTGGTAGTTCTAAAGAAAGTGTTTTTCATATCAATTTAGCACCAAAGAATGCACAATGGAAGTGTTTCTATCACTTGGGGATGTCATTCTTTATGATGCTTTGAAGAATCTTTGTTTATGGTGCAATCGCTCAGATGGTAGTTTTCTTACATCCACAGGTGTGAAAATTATTCATCTTATGATTTATCTTTATGTTGTACTTGTAGGGGGTAAGATTATTAACCCGAGCCTTATGGTAGGAAAATGATATATAATATTGTGGACTATCGATCTATGAATAAAAATTACAAAATCATAATACCCTTTTAAATTTGTTTTGACAAGCTGTTATTTTTGTAAGTCACTTTTTTACCATAAACTTACCTATTCTGTTGTTGTAGGTGAAAAATTTCAAGAAGTATGGAACCCAGTTTTGCTCGGAACAGTTTATGGAATTATTGGCAAAATGCAAATCTTACCAGGTATTGCTTATCTATCAAATACTTTTATTCAATCTTCTTTCTCAAATTGTTAAATTAAACACATACTAGAAGAAGACCTTACGGTTATTGATGGTATTTATTTTCAATTTACAGCAATAAAAAGTACATCTTTGAATGTGAATTCTTTGTTGTAAATCCTTCTTATTGGTTTTTTTAGGTTCAGAATGGAAACTGATTGCAATAACAGGTCATCAATTTGTTGGTTATTTACCTGGTGGTATTGAAGTCTATTGCATCACTAAAGTCACTTTGATTCCTTTGACACCTGAGAGTATTGAACTTGGTATACTAGAACTTGAGGTGAACCATTAATAACCAGTAACAATACAGATTATATCTTAAACAACGGATTAAAGACCCTCTGAAAATTACTCTCTGTAACTTTTAAGGGCTTTCAAAAGTAAATTTTGAAACTACAAAATAAGCAAAAGAAATTATGATGTTCAAAAAAATTCAGAAATGAGGGGGGAAGAGAATTTTTTGTAGAAAGGGGTATGTTGTCACAGAGGGGGAGGTTCCTCTAGAAAGGGGGGTTAACACCTTAGCAAAGTTCTTTGAACCTATATTTCTAAATTTCTAGTTTTGCAGTCTCAAACTGGGTCTAAATCCTAAAAGTTTTCTTGCTCGCTTAAAAGCACCTCATTTTAAGAGTGAATATGCTATCATTTTAGTTAATGATTGGTGCAGAATATCTCGAAAGTGGGAACAAATCCTGATGAAACCCCAATTTTGAGGGGGGGGGGGGGGGTTCCAGCAAATTTTGAAAGAGGGTAGAACCTAGAGTAGGTGGGGCTGCTCTACGCTAGGAAATATGCTGCACTGAACTATGGAAATACCTCTTTTATCATAGCAACCAACAGTTGATTTAAACAATGGGGAGAAAAGCGGGAGTCAAAAAGTACAGCAAACATGGAAATATTTCAAAGACAGTGCAAGCAATATCACCAACAAAAACAATGTAAGAATTGTCGTTGCAAGCTGCAAATTAATTTATTAACTGCTACTTGTTTTTCTAGCTTTTTAATCATGTTATTGCCAACTCATTTAAGGTTTTGTAAATCCCTTCGAATTCATCTGGTTGGTTCAATTTTGGTATATTTGAGAGCTATTGGTATTGCTAATTCCTGCATACTTATTTTTGATTGGTATTTTTTAGAATACTTTGAAAGAGAAAGACAAGACTGAGAGAAGATTGGTTGAGGTTAGTTCTTCTTTTTCCAAAGCTACCGTATAAAGATGTGCTTAGCTTTGTATTGGTTTGCTGATTGTCATGCATAGATAGATGCAATTTTTATAAATCTTTTTTTCGCTGTGAAATGGCTAGGGTACAACCTTTCCACTGTAGTCGTAAGCTCTACTTTTATGCTACACTTTCTCAAGCAAATTTTCATTATCATTATCATTATCACTGAATTTCAGGAATTATTGAAGATGTTCAATGACTCTGGAAATTTTTATTATTCACCGAACGGTGATATCACCAATTCACAACAGCGATTACGTGAAATCAAAAGCCCTTATCATTGGAAACAAGTAAGCAATAAAAATGATATAATTATATAATTTCATCCTTTAGTACTATATCACCTATCACTCAAAAATTTCCAGTTTTTTTATAATTTATGATTTTGAACAGGCTTAACTTCCTAGAAATGCGTCGTCAAAATACTTCTTTCCGCTTTTTAGGGGCTCAATTCACAGCTCCACTTTGTTCTAACCCTCTTGTCCGAGGCATTTAAAGTCTTATGATGAAATTAATGAATGATTTTTAATGAAGAATTATCAATCAATTCTTTTAACGTTTTATGAAGCCAGTTGTCAGTTAATCAATTTTATATATCTTTTCATTAACTTTTGTATACAGAATCCATTTTCTGTAAATTTCATTAACTTTTTATATACAGACAGATGACCGATTCTTTTGGAACAAATTCATGTTAAAAGAGCTTGTTGAAAGTGAGGTGAGATAATTATAGAGTTAAAAAATAACCGTGTTAAAACACTTCTGTTCAAAGTAGCAATATTTTAGCTGATGTTGATGAACATTTCTACCTTAATTTTAAGTTGTGGCTCCGTTATGTGTTTTTCCTACTGATATTTTAACATCTTAACATAGAGCGAACATGCTTCACATTGGATACTGCCAGTCATGCAAGGTTTCGTACAAATCGAGAGATGCTTTATCGACCATTTGGAGGATCTGAACATTCCAAATGATTCTACTGATGGATTGAGTGATTATGAGGAAGAGGTTTGGGACCAAGTAGATGCGCCAACCACTAAATATCGAACAGCAGAAAACATGAAGGAAGAAGAATTTGATTTGATCGTCATCTCCAGGAGGAGTAGACACCGAGCAGGTTTGTTGAGCCTTCATTCAAATGTCAAGGCTGCCTAAATTTGTTGGGATAATCAGATGGTTTGAGATATTTTGTCTTTGGACTCTTTCGATGTTTCGGAGCAACACCTCTAAATCTTTTTTCCAAAACAATTTTTTAATCTAAAGCAAGAATAAAAATGGAATTTTGACGTAAGAATCATATAAGAACCCATTTTTAGAGATTTTAAATTTGCCATATCTCGACTTTGAGAAATAAACCGACAAAAGTTTTCAAGGTTTTTCTCGTGAAGAAATCTACAGCTAAAATATCTCAAACCATCTGATTTTCACTTTCAAGATTATTTAATGCTTAACCTACATGTAACATTTTTTGGGCCAGCCTGACTAAGTGGAACCATTATTGATGTTTTCTAAATAACTTGATTTGTCAAAAAAATCTTTGCAAATGTGATCCATCTCCCCAACAATGATTGTTAATCAATGATTGTTACATTTAAATATTTTGTATTTCAGGCACTCGTTATAAGAGGAGAGGAGTGAATGAAAAAGGTCACGTGGCAAATTATGTTGAGACTGAACAGGTTTGTGTCTCGTTTTCTTATCAAGTGTTTTGTTGATAAATCCTGAAAAACTGTACATTGTACAAAAGTACATTGTGTTTACTTATAGCATTGATTTATTATCTCTTTATGTCTAGCAGCGGGTCTTATTCAGAAAAATGATTATTTAGTTTGATTTGAAAATTATAGAAAAATTGCTCATATCAAATTCCACTTCTTCCTAATCTTAGATTGCTTGTGTTTTGAAACATGTAGTGTCCGCAGTTCAAGTTCGTGGCTCAGTCCCTGTTTATTGGAGTCAACCGGGCACTAAATATCGACCTCTTCCGCTCATTGATAGAGGTAAGTTGTTGTGTCTTTTTTTTCCATTTGTTTGAAATTGTAAATTCTTTCTTTGAAGTCATCTTTATGAAGAAATATTTTTTTTCAAATTTCAATTTCATTTTTAGAATTTGAAGAATCAAGAATTGCTTTTTCAAAACATTTTGAACAAGAATTTGAAAGCTACAGAAAAGAGGTGAGAAGTCAATTTTTTTCATATTTGATTTAATACCGAATTCAAACAGTGCATGGCCTTGCAATATTTTGTAGTAAAATATATTTGGTTTAATTCCTAGTTTTTCATCGATGATTTATCTTCTCTATTTTAGATCATTGTCAGCTTAGTCGAACTGTCTGGACGTGAAAAAGTATGACCTACTTCTTTGTTCTCAAATCAAATGATATTCAAGCAAGTCCACCTCAGAGATATTGTAGTTACGTTAGGGATTTTGAGCAAGTGCCCATGAAGGTGTTGATTTATTTACTTTTTAACAATCTGAGTTTCAGATATTTCCCCCCTGAGAATTAACTCCTAGTCCTATTCTTCTTTATACACGCTCGTGAACATCTTTTATTTTTAGATAATTGCAGACTCTTTCTTGGAACATATATTTGATCTGGATAGTGAAAAGCTAGCTTTTGTCACTTTCGATTTCCACGAATATTGGTAAGAAGGCGCCTTTGAAGAATAACATTCAAAGTTCATGTCACAATATGTTAAATATCTTCACATGACTTGAAGACTTTATCAATATTGTTTTATAAGGATTTTTTGTTTTTCTTCTTTCTCTAGTCTTCTTATATTCGCTCCCATTAAATCAATTTAAGACTAGTTTTCATTGTAAGAGTACGAAGAAAAAGGGAGAGATTCTTCTCTTTGACTCTAACCATTTAACGTAGTCTCTCAGTTTGACGATTGATGTCAGTTTTTTGAACTGAAGTCGAAAACGATTTGTTTCCAGGGAGTTCCTTACAAACTAAATGAGCATTCAATTATCTGAAAACCAAAATGTTTCCTTTGTATGATTGATGTCAATAAGCTTAACAAAGAAGCTGAAAGACTAAATTTCAACTGTTCAAAACACTACTTTTGACTGAAATACAGCGTTCTGCAATACAAACCTTCTAAGCAATAGCATAAAATTAGAATACCTTAGACTATTGGTTAGAATTGACGTAAATCTTGAATTGAACCAATAGAATGGCTTCATTTCGTTTCGGAGTGAAACGGAACCGTAATGTGTGAACGTGGTCTTAATCCCATTAATTTTCGCGCATCTTGTAATTTCTGAGATGTATTTGGTGAAGAATATACGCAAAGAGGGCAAAAAGGGCATGAAATCAGGAGTTTTACTCATTTTTACTACCCAATCTATACAAGTCTGACACCCCAGAGGTATATTTAATATAATTAGAGGACTCACTTCTTAAAAAGAGCGCTAGGATGATATTCCTGCGTATTAATAGTGAATAATAGCTCCTGCTCCTGCGCGAAAAAAGATTTAAGATTTGCGCCGCATTTAGGATGACGGATTGGATCTAGCGTTTTCTCTGCTTTAACTCGGTACATTTTACGAAGGCTAGCGATAAAAACGGTGAAATGGTAAGAAATTGAAATACTTAAATGAATCTGCAATTACAATCGACGCAGGTGCATTCTATCAAAAATTTAACGTCTGAATTTTACTTCTCCTCTATTGTTTTCTAGCCGTGGTATGAAGTTTGAAAATGTTTCTATCTTGATTAATGCTCTTGATGGTTTCATTCGAAAAAGTGGCTTTCATTGGTGAGTTATGTAACTAGTTCTAATGATCCGTGACTAAATTCTCTACAAAATACAAATTTTGTGACGCCTATAAGTGGGATCTAGGATCTACAGGACATTACGAGAACAATAGTATATAGATATACCTTCAATCATTAAAGATCATCCATTATATTTTTGGCACCATGAATCGAAGAAATACTTCTTTATCTTTTTTTCGCACATTTCTTTTATTAACTAACATAATATTCAGTAAAACGGTATGATAAATATTAAAGAATAGTTTTCAACAACCTTCAAATATTCTGTCTTTTCTTAGGATTGACGACAGTGGTTTAATTTCACAACAAGAATGTGTTTTTCGTGTCAATTGTATGGACTGTCTGGATAGAACGAATGTTGTTCAAGCTTCCATTGCAAGAAACATGCTACTAGATATTGTAAGTTGATGATCTGTTGAAAAGGTTTCCCAAACTGTATAGAACATTTTAATCTAACCTTAAGGCCGGTCTCCACTTTCGTGCGAAATGGGTGGCAGTTTTTTTCCTAACATTTTTTGCCTGAAGAAAAGATTATGTCATAAAAAAGTTTCGCGCGAACAAAAACAATGTTGAAGGAAGTTCTACTTTTTTCATCCGTTACGTCAATTTCCACCAATGGAATTGCTTTATTTTTCAACCGACCAATGACCTTACAAAAACGTCATTTTGCATGAAAGTGAAGACCGGCCTTTAAGTTTGATGGGTGCGAGACTACCTGTTTGTTTCAGATTCAGCATGGGGAAGCTTTGCTAGCACCAAATCTGACAAAACCTTTTTGACGGTTATCGATACTACTACCACGTTCAGGATGGTTAAAATTCTCAAACTACCGGGTGCAGCAGAAAAAACTTTGGACGTTTGGCGAGCCACTGAGGCCGAACAAAGTCTTGTTTAGACTCAAAACCACTTTTATTAGAAAGAGGACATGCTAACTTAAATTTTGCGGTATAACTTTTTAAGTTTGGTCAAGTAGTTGTCAAGTTATAAGCTTTTGAAGTTAAAATTCACTTTTCGAAAAGTGTGAAAAACACGTAATAAAAGGGTATTAAATTAAGCATTTTTAAGCGTTTTCGATAAGAATTTTTTTCAAATATTTCTAAAAACTGACTATTTACTAAAAACTGACTATGTTGTAAACGAAAACTGCTTTTGAAAGTATTTTAACAATTAATTATGTCGTAAAAGTCGTTAAATAAGTCAAATACTGAGCTATTTTTTCATTATTTGCATAAATTTAATACACCTTTTTTACGTGTTTTTTACACTTTTCGAAAGTGAATTTTAACTTCAAAAGCTTATAACTTGACAACTACTTGACCAAACTTAAAAAGTTATACCGCAAAATTTAAGTTAGCATGTCCTCTTTCTAATAAAAGTGGTTTTGAGTCTAAACAAGACTTTGTTCGGCCTCAGTGGCTCGCCAAACGTCCAAAGTTTTTTCTGCTGCACCCGGTATCATGTTTTCGGTTTCTTTATGAATAACAAATCAAATATTTTTAAGAAGTTGTGTCGTAATTTCTCTTATTTTAGCACAGAATTCATGTCTAATCAGATTTAATACAAATAATCATTTCACATTTCAGCTTCGCAAGCTCGGGCGTTTACTCCCAGACGAAGAACTGCCGCACACATGTAGGCGTATATTCAACATAGTTTGGGCGAATAATGGAGACGCCATCAGCCGCCAGTATGCTGGTACTGCTGCTATGAAGGTTTGTTAAAGTTAAAGAATATTTTATTCTAATTTTTTAGAAAAAATCAAAAAAATGCTATACATTTTTAGAACCTAAATTTAGGAAAAAGGACTAATTTTAATTAGCAGTTTGATGATCAGACTTTGACTAGACTAAGTAGGTTTATTTCGAACCAAAAGCTCAACCCAGTTCGGTTCATTTTAGGGCGATTTCACTCGGACGGGTGAACGTAAAATTGCGGGCATGATGAAGGACGGATACAATTCCGCCAACAGGTGATTAAAAATTATTTTTTCCTTGAATTCCTTCCTTTTCTCTCTTGAATAAACAAGCCATAACAAAGATCTTCTAATTCAGATCTGACTTTCGTTTTTTTTCGCAAAAGTTTTGGTACAACCCCATTGAAGTCCCGCTAAATAAATCAGATGTCCAGCTTTTACCCTTGCTGTGGCCATTTACCTTAGAGATAATTTTTTCAATGTAGATATACAGTGAGTTAGAACATTTCATCTTCCTCTTTAGATATTACTTGAATCGCTTCAAAGATAATTATCGACAGACTGTCATTGGTAAGACTATATATCTGCCCAAAATATGATTTTCACTTTTTCTATGAAATTTTAGTTACTGTTTATTTCGAGGATATTTGAAATTCATTTTTCGAAATCGGGAATCGAACGATCAATCTGTTCAAAAATTCAATAATAATGAATAACCCATGATTACCCAAGTTGAACTAAAGCACATGAAAAAATTTGCAGTTTCTATGACTTAGAAAATTCACACCGATTTTGTTTGATTTTTCTTGACTGATGATGTTTTTGTCACAACAGACTTAATACATGTATCCGTTAAGTATTTTAGTTTTTTATTTTCAAATTTTCGGCGGGTAAAAGTACAAGAAGTTAAAGACAAAGGACTTTTTAGAAATGAGATCATTATATACAAATTTTTAAAATTTAAAAAATTTCGAGCCGCCATGACAGTTGTCCTTTGTGGACATAGCTCTATCCACGATTGTTTTCTTAAATAATGGAAAGACAATACTTCGCTCTCCATCGTTTGACGCGTAATTTCATGGTAGAAGTTATTCTTCTAAAGTTAAGTATGAAAAAAACTCGATATTTTCTCATTCATAGACATGATGCTCGGAAACTCCATCACAGAGGACCTTTCAGCGATAGCATCTGCGGTGAAGAGTGCTGGAGAAGAAGAAGTCTGGACGACTGATAAAGAAGAATGCATCACTCAACTTGTTCGTCATGCTGAACTGACCCTCCTCCCACTGGACGAAGAATCTCTCGGAGGCTGGGCACTAGTCGACCCATTCTCCTTGTAAGTAATCTTTCAGCCACTGCATGTACTAAAGCTGACTCTGTTATATTATCAGCTGTATGATTGCTTTAAACTCTGCAAGTTTGAAATAGTTTCAAAGCAGAGCGATTGGTTGCCAAAACTGTTTAGAGTTATACATGTTTTTTTTTATAAGCATAACGTTTATAAGCATACCGAGACCTGAATTTGTCTAAAAAATAAGCATGTTACAAGCATATTACTGAGCTTGCATTTGAGGTGTGTAAGTGAAAATTTTAAACGCGGCAATCCAATCGTTCACAACTTTCCTGAAAAATCTTTGTGTTATTACTTATTTCCCTATCCTCATGTATAGCAACGACAGATTTTGGAAAAATTGGAGGCTCGAATTTTTCGGAAAAATAAGCATATGATAAACATACTTCGAGCCTGAGTCTAAAATATCTCTAAGTACAACTGAGCTTGTTTCCCAAAAAACATATGCTTATAAAAAGAAAAACATGTAATTCAATTTGATCACATTTTTTGTCATGACACACCACCATTATACTGCTTTTCCCTTTATCTTTTTTGTCAACAATTTTCAGTGTCTCACCAAACGAACAACCACAAGACGAAGATGTTATTTTATTGCTGACTCATGAAGCTTACTACGTTGCTAGGTAACAGATTTCTTTGTTCGATTCTTCTTTTTAGTATTCTGACATGCTTTATAAATGAAATTATAAGAAGGTAGTGAATATATCTTAGAAGTAAAAATTGGCGATTGCTCGAAAATTAGTTCCCGTGAAAATAGCTCTTGAGCTATAGTAGACTCTTGCGAACTTTCTGCAAGGAAAACCCAGATATTTTTTTTTTAGTTTGTGATTAATAGAATTGACCTCTTGATTCAACTATATCATATCATATCACTATTCAGTATCATTTCAACTACGATCAAAGACAATTAATTGTCAATTCTCTTCCTTTTTCAGATACAATGACGAACTTGATGAAGAATTATCATCTTACCAAAGAATTCCCCTCAATTTGCTGGTCAAAATTGAGATCGGTAAATTTGTTTCACTTCTCTTCACTTTATAAGCTTTTTGGACCTACCCCGGTGGGGTGGAGGTCCTATAAATTAACCTTTGTCCGTCCGTCCGTCCGTCCGTCCGTCCGTTAGTTACCAGCTTTTCTCAAGATTGGCTCATTAGTTTTTTCTAATTTTTTGCACAATGATGCAAAATGGCAATGCCCAATGTACGGGCCCGATTTCGAAAAACATTTTTGCCGGCGAAAACGGAAATATGCGAAAACGGTTTTTCGGCCATTTTCTCGAGTTTCATCATAGTTTTTCGGTTTTTGCCAAGATGCGTTTAACAACCAAACATGACCAGTTTATTCTTGAGAAACATTTTTCCGGTGACAATGCCGAAATATGCGGAAATCCCGTTTTTCTGGATTTTCATTGACTTTTTCCATAATTGGGTTTTTTTCATTCAAAACATTATTAATAGGCAATGCCCACATCAAGCTGTCTCAATTTTCAATAAATTGATTTTTGAAGCCGGAACTTCTAAAATCGCCGGAAACGGCCGATTTCGCCGGATAAACGGTATTTCTTGAATTTCTTGAGCTGTACTTTATATTTTTTCACGAATTTTGCACACTGATGCAAAATTCAATAAAATTGTGACGGAGCCCGATTTTCGAAAACATTTTTTCCGGTCGAAATGCCGAAATATCGGAAAAATCGGTTTTTGACTTTTCTCGAATTTTATTTTAGTTTTTCTTTTTTTGCAGAAAGATGCGTTTCGCAATCTCAAACATGGCCGAGTTCGATTTTTGAGAAAAAATTTTCCGTTTGAAATCGCCGGTTGCAGATTTTTCATTTGATGTTTCCTTATTTCTATGTTTTCACACAAAAACATTATTGATAACAATGCTCACCATCAAGCATGATTCAATTGTCAATAAAACTGATTTTTGCAACCAGAACTTCCTATTTATTTTTTTCCCTACAACCCATCAACAATCAATGATGAATTTATTGCGTTGTGTATTTTCGCTAAACGCTATATTTTCTGACTGATTTTTTTCATTTTTCTTTTCGCATTGCTATCTAACTTTCATCATCAGTTAGGTCCATTCAGCATGTTGCTTGTTTAAAGTTAATTTGCGTACAAATTCAAACGCAACCTCGATTGAAAAACACTCTATAGGTCGTATAGTCTCAAAAAAACGCTATATTTTCTGACTGATTTTTTTCATTTTTCTTTTCGCATTGCTATCTAACTTTCATCATCAGTTAGGTCCATTCAGCATGTTGCTTGTTTAAAGTTAATTTGCGTACAAATTCAAACGCAACCTCGATTGAAAAACACTCTATAGGTCGTATAGTCTCAAAAAGTTGAAGTTTCAATTCTTTCTTGGTATTCGAAAGGTTTTCAAAATTGTTCAAGTTTGATTCTAGAAAGTCGGTAGGTGATATGAGTGACAAATTTTCTTAGCTCCTAAAAACGTCGCGAGTTTCGATAATCTCACGTCATTTAACCCGCATAACGTTGCCATTTTCCCGCAAAAACCTCATGCCATAATGAGGTAAGGCCTAAATAGTTTCATGGTTAACCCTGACATTATTGCCATTTGAAACTAATTTGGATCTTTTGTATTTACATTGGTATAGGTTACGAGATGAATACATTCAGGAATCAGTACATTTTCATGAGGTTACATTATGGGGATGGTTTCTTTCATACAATGAGGACCATTCAGAACAGAAGTTTCGAAGAATCTAAAGGTTTGACATTTTTCTTCATCCATATAAACCAATATCTTTTCAGTAGGTATAGACCTTACTATTTTGACCCTTTACATGTCACAAGACATTATTTCTTTACATGAATGTAATGCTCTAAAATCCTTTCTAACCCTTGAGGAGGATATCGAAAGAGCGGGAGATTCAGAAGCGAAATTCAAAAAACATTAGCTGCTAGGGTGCAGTTTCTTCCTGCTCTCACACTGCTGATTTCAAGAGCACAATAAAATCCATTAAAACATTTACAAAGTTTTAACGGTTTTTGGCAATGTGACTTTTTGACCATGAGTATTATTTCTATACCAGAAATCCTATCGCTTTTCAAATTCCCCAAATGAGAAAAATTAAGATGCAAAACAGGCAAAATTTGACCAAATTTGCATTGATTCTCAAGACATTATAGCATTTTGTAAAGTCATTCAATAAAAAGCCTTCTGTAATTTTTTGCGACCTGTAATCAACGATTTACATCAGACCTGCACTCTGGGCGGGTCCACCACTTACCTCTTCAAATGAAGGCTTAAAATTACTATTTTATTGCAAATTGTCAGGAATCTTAAGTTCAATTGCTGAATTGTTTTTATCCATTTGTCGCTACCAATCGTTACCTTTGAAAATCATGGAATCCAAGCTAGATAAGAAGCGACCACGGGCTGCATCCAATGTCATCCCTTTGACATCAAAACGAACTTTGAGCACTTCAAGTCGACACAAAGTACATAAGGAAGATAAAGAGAAAAAGCTGGAGCGTAGACTCAGCAGATCACTTTCAAGCCTTGATTCACCCACCCAAGAACGCCCATTACCTGATATCACTGTAGAGGGCGTTAGTGGGGCGTATACAAGTGATTTTGATCGTTTTCATCAACAATACTCACCTCAAGGAGATAAATACGATTCAGAATTTGTTGAGTTAAGAATGACTCATTCGACCAGTGATACTGCGCTTGCTACCAAACAAACGCAAGGCTCAAACACTTTTTCCAAAATGGAAGGGTTTTTCCGTAAAACGAAAACGGCCCTTGGAACTGTCGGTCCTAAACTCCGTGATATATCATTCAATAAAGATCGAGAGCCTGGGGAGGATTCAAATGGTGGTAACCAAGGTAACCAGCCTGCAAGCGAGGCTGTAAAAACAACTTTAAAGCGAATCAACGATAAATTTGCAACACGTGCTGCTGAAGTGAAATCGAAAGTGATTCCCGAATTTAAAAATCGGATACAGAATGCGTTGAATTCTTCACCGCGCGCTCAACGAAAGAAACTTTTGAACGAGGAAGAAAAAGAAAGAAGGAGACTCTGCAAAACCAAAATATTAGAGTTATAAAAATGGATATTTTATTTTTTGAGTACAGAGTAAAGTAAGAAATCTCTATTTTTTGAATTTGAAGCCATCATTTTGATCTATTGGTTATTTGTCTAGAGTTTCTTTTGATCTTGAGCTTTCGGGTATCTTAAAAAAAAATTTGCAACTAACCTTTTATAAATGAACATAAATTCTGCTGGCATCTCATGTGGTCTCAAGTACTGGCTAGTGTAAAAACTCCTTAGAATTAGTATAATTTCTTTATGACCATAAAGCAGTTATCTAGTGTTGGTCCCTAATCTCTGCCTTTTTTAAGACCTAAATGTTTTTTATTTAAATTCATTTTTTAAGAAAAAGTAATTGTAATTTGGTTTTTATATTCTGTTCCATAATTTTATGTTTTATACACAGTCAAAAGAATTTTTCAGTACAGTAGTATTTTAGACATTGTATCGCATAAGCTATGATTTTAACTGCCATTATAATAATAGCTAAATATTATATAATAACGTTATTACAAAGATAATATAATTCAATTTATCCTTTAGGTAAGATGCATTTTAAATTCCGTTCTGTGGGGGTTCTGTATGTACCATTTCAATACTTATTGACTTACTTTAAGAATATCCAAAACTTTTGAAGTCTTCTGATGTTCTTTTGACTTTTTGAAGTTTCGCATAAGTATTCCCGTTTCATATTTGACACATATTTCATATCAGGACAGTGTCTTGCTATTGTTATATGCTGATATAAGCAAAAAATGTTTTTCTTTTCCTCTTTTTGACCAATCTTGCTCCACATCCGAGTCAATCCAATGTGAAAAAGCTTGTGGATTAAAATTGACGAGCAAACAAACGATATCACTCTTATCTGTAAACAAAACCTTTAAATATTCTTAGAAAGTTCTCATTTTCACCATTATCGTGAGTATTTTTGTGCAATTTCCTAAGAAATTATTAGTGTTTTAGATTCTGTAAAGCTTTTTTTTTTACTTTTTCTTAATTGTTTGACCGACAGAGTCTTGTTTTTTTTATGATCTTCTTCTCTTGAAAATGTTTTCCAACTTCACTATGTTGTACATTTTTACTGTCGGACATCTTCTTATTAGTCGAGTTGGAGTTATTTTGTATGTTAAAACTGAAGGGTAAACACTCGTGAATCATAAGGAAAAGACGGACATTTTGTTTTGACTAATATTTTCGCCAAAAAAAATCCTTATAAAAAAATTATAAAAAAAGTTCTTAAATAATTTCCATGTACAAAAAGGAAAAAAAAAGAATTTACTATTTAGATATTTACAAAACACAAAAATACTTATAAAACTTTTAAAAAAATGCAAAATTATACAACTGTCCTGAAAATTGGACATGTAAATATGGTTTTGAAGATCGGTTTTTGAGATTTTTTGTGCAACTTATAACGGATTTGATGGCTTGATGTTGAAATTGTCTTTCCCAAAATTATATCTTCAGACTTGTTTAGTTTTCTCATTGTATCATCTCGCCTCATATCATCCCCAGGCTGTATTTGTGAATCATCAACGAAAGCCTTTAATGCCTCCATAGCCTTGATTCGTCTGCTTTCCTAGACTAGTAGTATTCACGCTTTACGCTATGAAGAATAACCACCAGATGATTGTATATGTATCACGTGTTCATGTTTCTTGTCTTTCTGATCACGTGATTTCATCCCTTTCCATAAAGATGAATAACTATGGTTCCGTTTTTTACCCGTCGTGCTCTCCTCCCTTGCTTTCTGACAAATGATATACCGTATAATTTCATTGAATACTTTTTGAGTCTCATGGTAGTCCTCTGCGACGGAGATTTCGAAAAATAGGGCGTTATGTTTCTCCGCCCATTTTTTACCTTCCTCTTTCGAAACTTCGCGTAAATGCGACAAGTCTTTTTTATTGCCAATAACGACGAAAGTTGTATTAGGTCCTCGCATCATTTCAATGACTTTTCGTAATTTTTGTATTTCTTGGAAACTTTTTCGATCTATGATGGAGTAAACAAGTACGAAAACATCGCCCCAAACGAAATCGATTTCCCGTCGTTGTGTATCGTTCTGTAAAATGAAAAAATATGATATCGTTCAGAATCTTCCTTTGATTCGAGAGTATGTCGCAAAGTCAATTCGAAAGGTTTAAAGGTGTAGCTCTTTGCTCAAAGCATTGCACAAATCCCTTAGACACTCTGAATTCCCAACGAAAATTGGCTTTTAGCTGTCGAGAACGGAGAAGTGACTTTACTTCGTGAGATTTTAACTTTAAAGAATTGAGAAGAAACGTCAACCTCAAACCGAAATTTTTACCCTATAACTTTGAGATTAGAAAAGGTCACGAAATATGTGTTCTTACTTCTCCAGCTGTATCTTTCATATCAATAATCATGGTAGAGTTGCCGATACCCAAATGACGTCGATGTGTTGATTCTAAGGTAGAAGAAGTTCAAATTGCACAAAACTTCTGAGATGGATGTTCTCATTTATATATTATGACTGTCTGTAAACAGACCCCATATCTTTGGAAACTTCGAAATTCATTGCCGTTCTGCGCTACGTTATACGTGAGATGATATTATAATGCAACATGTTTGCGAGATATTTCAGTCGCTCCGGCATTTGAATACTTAGTTCATTGGGCTCAGTTTCTCAAGTAAAGTAACAAACGGATTTGTATTCTTACCTAACGTAGGATCGTATTCTCCAATGAAACGCCGCGTGAAAAAACGAACCATCAGCGCTAAAGAGAGAAATATATCGTTGAGTGATTTGGGTTTCAGTTGCTGGTACTAGTTATTGACTTTTTTTGATCCATTTGGTTTAAATGTAGTAAAATAAAACAACTTTTGGTAAAAGACTTCTCCCCCACTCGTATAAACCCTACACTTCAAAATTAGACATCTTGGAATTTTGCTGACATATTTGTCCGGATGTGCATGATTTATGGCACGGAATTAGTGGTTGCCCGCTAAAACATTCCCAAAATTCTTATACGTCAATTTGAAAACCGAAAGTTGCTGTGATGTTAAAAATAGCATGATTTCTATATAAAACCATTCGATGTAACCCCAGTACATAGTTTGAGGTTTTCTTCTTTCTTCGTCAAATCGATGAACTTACCTGATTTTCCGACGCCTTCATTTCCAAGCAGAACCATTTTTGCGATGGGAGGTGAATGAACACCTCTTTGACGTTTTGACATTTTTATTTCTTTTTGTGTTTTTCTACAATAAGAAGGTATCATTATGAGGTACATTCTGTGTAACATTTTTATATAAATAATTTCTGTCCAACTATATTCACTCAGGAGATTTGTGTGGCCGAGCAGGTGCATACATTTCGTCCTTATTAGGATTCATCAACACTGCCTCCTATTTTCATCCCCACCAACCGTTATTAATTCCTACATTTTTGTAAATTGATTCCAGTTTACTAAAAGTTAACGATTGTCCGAATTGTTTAGGCAAAATAATTATACTTTGACAATTCCATTCCCATTTCCAAAAACAAAAAATACATTGCATCTCCACTTAAGTCAAACGGACTTTCTATATCCCTTCCAACCTTCGTCAGAACGATCAGAAGTGTACTGAAGCACATTTTCAACTGGATGAAAAGAAATGTCAAAGAGCTTTATAGTACAAAAGAAAAAGAGAGAATATCTGAGCATTTTATGTAAGGGTGCTTGACAAGACAGTTTCATCATCACTTTATCTAAACAACCGTTAAAGTATTTCATGAACAAAAGCACCTACTTCTAAATGAAAACATGAAAAGTTTCATCGTTTAGGATTGATGCCAAGAATTTTATTTTTGGTGAAAAAAAACAGCTAAATTGACGATTTTTGAAAAGTATGAAGAGATTTTTTAAGAGGGAAAGGAAATGCGTTAATAAAGGTCATCTCTTTGAGAGACCACTTTACTGGAAACAGCTTATATCTTAGTTCTTGGGATGAAATTGAAAAAAGCACTTACAGCGCTTATGTCGGTAAATAGAATTTCGCAATCTGACCACTGGGTTTTGTTCTTGATGACGTCAATTTGTCTAAACTTGGGGAAGGCCTTACGAGAAGTTACTGGTTTTGACCAGTATAAATGTAGATAGTTAATATCAGAAATTTGTGCATGCTGAGTTAGGAAATTCCAAAACACTATGAGTTTGATTGATTTCGCTCCAATCCAAACCGTTTTGAGATAAAACATGATATGATCATCTACCCACGCATTCTTGAAACTTCTAAATCATCCCTTTACGGACTGATTCTCCGAGTTATAACCTACTCTTTCCCAAGCTTCATACATTTCAAGGTGACCTAGCAAAAAAAATACCGAAGTGTGGGACACAGCCAGAAACAGCAATATCTTTGAATTTGATGTTTTGCAACATCAATCACATTTGTTCTATATACCTCCTGTCCTTGCACCAGACGCAGACTACATGTTAGACATGGTTAGCTAGCTTACAAATATACAATATAATTGCATTTTAAAACTGATAAAGTGTCAGTGTAGTAGGAGAAAAAGGAAACACTTTTCATCCCTAATCTACCTGTCATCTTGTCTGCAATTCTGTTTTTCATTAGAATGTCGGTGTTTATTTCAACTCTCTCCAGCGTGTATAGTTTTTGGGTGGTTTTTTCAACTCTTTCTCGTACCAGAAAGCCAGTATAGAGAAGCAAAGCCTTGTGAGAATCAAAAATGTTAGTTTAGTAGTTCTCCATACCTTTCTCAATGACTCTATTCCTGCCACGTTCTAATGTATACTGCCAAGATTTAAAACTTGACAAATCATTTTTTAATAACATTTTAACGATGACAGAAAGTTGACAGGGAAGAACAGACATCAATATTTCCGGACACAATTTCCGGACGAACTAAAATACTCATCATGTTATTTGTCTAACGGACAGATTGATTTGTTGATTTGGATTTCCTGGTTTACCCATATTTCTAAAAAAGGAATTTAAAGCCTACTTTATTTTAAAATCCAATAATTTCTTCACCCATTAAATTCCATCACTCCTTAATTGTAAGCATTCAAATATTTATTGATTTAAGCTATACACCCCAACTAAGGAAAAATGCCATTCTGGACAACTGCCCTGTTTATGTGCCACGTCGTTCCTAGGAACCGGACCGAAAAAGTTGTGCTGTTTCATTGTATTGTTTCTTGTGTACAATAATGAAGAAAGAGAATCCATGCCAGGCTCTAACTAAAAAATACTTGAAGTCGTTCTTTTTTACCAAGGGCCTTTCTTTGACATTTCCCAATCTCTCCCCATTGGAAAGAAACAGCAAAAGTGACCCAAGTACCATTTTTCCCTTTCTTTCTAACATTGAAGTATGTTATGACCGTAGATTTGGTTGAATTTCTTCTCGTGATGTCTTTTGCGTTTGTTTTGTTTAAAGCACTGTGGTTTTGTGATGTCATTTGCTTGTTCCAAATTGCTATTCCTATAGCTATTTTAATTCAACCCTGATAACGTCAATATGGTGCCAAATACCCTAAAGTCCTGGCATTTTTCCAAATTTCTGACCCAACAAAATGATATCAAATCCCAACAATATGAAATACTCATTCACCTACCAATTAACGAGCAATCGCTGGAATTTATTTCCCAAATTCACGCATTCACGCAATGTTTTTTCGCAATTCATGCAATTTTTATTCACACAAAGTTTTCCAATTCACGCATTCACGCAATTTTTTTTTTAATTTTCACGCATTCACGCAAACCGCTTGGGGGGGGGGAGCAATTAACACTTTGGGCTGCTATAAAAATCAAGGATTTCACAAACCTTTAGTGCACCCCGGGGTCTCGAGAATTTAGAATACTTATACTGTTTTAAGAAAATGTTGACTTTTTTCTATTTTGCTGTTGGTGCGTCTTCCCTGCTTTCTTACACAAAAATAGCCACAGAGGCTTCAGGGATCCGAACTTTTCATAAAGTCCTTATACAACAATGTCATCAGACATATCAGTTGAAAACAAAGACTAAGTGATCCTTGATGATAATGACAGTTTATACTTGGACAGACACATGGTCAGAAAATGTTTCACCTTAACCTACCTTATGCAAGAACGGAAATCGCTTCAACGTCACTGAAAGTACCATATTACCTTACTACAATACCTTTCTTTGAAATGCTTTTGTTGACCCCATTTTTAGAAGTCTATAAATATGTAATTGATAGCAGGCTTCAGTTTACTGTTGATGAGCTCAGCTTTATGCAATTCGTAATGGAATTTGGTTGGTGATTGTAATAGATCATATTCTGATCTGTAGATGACTTTTTGACGATTTGACGGCCATTCTTGACATATTTAAACTCTTCTAGGTAGAAAGATATAATCTCTACATATTTTAAAGGATATTGTCATTCCATCGTCAAAGCCAAATGAACAAAATTTTTGGATCTGTTTTACTAAATAATCTCAATACCTAAAGTATATCTAACTGACTAAAGGGGTCCCCACTAAAACTCGCAAAAACTCCCTCCAGATTCTTCTGAATACACATTTAAAACTTGCAGACCAGAAGAGTCAGCTGTTTGATGATACCTTCCAAGTTGGCAAAAAACCTCAATATAACATCCATATAGCATCCATAAACATCCATATTGAATCGACATAACATCAATATAACATCAATATAACATCCCAAATATCGTTAGACGAGTGTTGAAATAACACTGAGTGTCTACTA
The DNA here is from genome assembly GCF_902728285.1 of Clytia hemisphaerica. NCBI lineage: Eukaryota > Metazoa > Cnidaria > Hydrozoa > Leptothecata > Clytiidae > Clytia > Clytia hemisphaerica. Next base: position 359,716 of record NW_027104175.1, read on the forward strand.
GCAATCAATGGTCCGGACATCTTATCAAAACATACATTCATTCCGAGGAGTTCCCAAATATCAGATCATAATATATTTGATGATTAAGTTGTTTAGATCTGATATGAAGAGATGAAATATAGCAGGAGACTTTATAATGAAAGAAAAAAAAACAGAAAACGATTACTACGCTTAATATATCCCCGCCTTCGACTCATTACGTATCCATTATCACAAAACATTCTCTTCTCTATTATCTATCTCTCAACCTTTATCAATCTCTCTGGCAGCTTAATTACGTCATTTTTGGCGTTCTGACCTACTGACTTGAAAGATAAGACCATCAATGAAAGTTCTATAACGGTTTATACCTCTGTGTCACCGTAAAACAGGAATTTTCCGGTGGGAGTGGGCTTGGGCAGAAATTAATATTTGTTATTTGCAAACGATACCTTCCCTCTAGGCTTACTGTCACCGAGACAGGAGTGTGCTCATAAAGAAATCGCATTTCAAATTACTTTAAAAGTTGAAGATATATTTAAGTTTGAAAAGGTGGTCTACACTCACAAAAGAGAATTCAATCTGCCGAATAATTGTACGTTATACTTCAACCAACATCATTGAATTCAACTTTCCAATCCAGGACCAACCTGTCTTCTACCATATCCGAGACATGTGTTAATGGGTTGACCCACAATATTTCAATCAGTCCACTATAGAAACTTTCAGACCATCTAACGTAGGAAAACATACAAACAACAAGAGAGCAACATACCAAATAAGAACTTAATATATTGTCTTTCACACTATGCCTGCAAAACATCCCAGTAATGGATATTTAATGAACTGTACTCTGTATAATTAAAGTAACCATTAATTAAGTTAGTCGATGTTTGGGAGGAAACAATTAAAATTATCTCATAGTCTTCACTAATTTCCGTCCATCACAAAATGGACAGGTCGCAAGGAAAACATTATACAGAGCATAAGACAATAAACAACCCGTGTTAATCTGAAAAACCGGTACCGTTGCAAGATCAAAAACGTCTTCTTTTTCGGACGGGAAATCATTACATTTGACATGCCTTAATTAATACGTGCTGTTCATGAGAGGAAAGCCATGCTATACCGTTGTCTTTTGTCTTTTGTCTATAAAACCCAAACTAGTTTGTTGTTTACACTCTTTTTTTATACAGGAACAACTTTTAAGAAAAATTAGGCTCTAAAATCTCTAAATAATAATAACAATTTAAGAACAATGGCGAGCCTAATTTGGCTGAATTAACTGTCGATCCTAAGAGTTTCTTACTTCAAACTGTTGACACGATATTGGTTCAGCATTTCCAAAGCATGCAATTTCTATGATATAAAAATTAAGCTCCAATCATAAGCGGTTGACCACTATAAATATTTAGATCAAAGACCGCTATACTCTACACTACAGTTGGAGAATGACAGGAAACCTACAAAAATAAAATATCATCATTGCGAAATGTGGGTTCATTTTGCCAAAATATTGTCATACTCAGCACAGTCGGTGTGAGTGAAAAAGAAACTAAATAAGATTTTCTAACCGGTAAAGAGTATTCTCTTATAGCAATACTGTGTTATTTCACCTCTTTATATCGACATCGAAATTCCCCATCAAAAACCTTAAGTTTAAGAATTTCTACTTCTACCTTAAAGAGGCTCAGTCATGCCGTTTTTTAAGGGCTTGAATGTTCATTTGTATTTTTGTTGATCCACGTATCCACGAAAACAATACCACATGAAATACACACAACAATATATTTTTCAAAAACGGAAATTTTTATGATAACGGTTTTGAAAGGTATGAAAGCCACAATATTGTTTACGTTTAATACAACATAAATAACACTTTGGTCAAATGAAAGTTGTTCAAATTGCTTTACATACAGGAGGTCCACTCAAAAGCCATGGTTTCGTTTTAATGAGAAGCCAGCCCTTAACTTTGCGAATAATTCTTCTCCAATCTTCAAGGACTTTTTCCAAAGCATCACATTAATACCCCATCAACATGATGTAAATCATCAAAACATCAGTTTGTACCCGCTTACTCTTAGACTGTTTCTTGTTCAGAAAGAATCTTGGTTTCAGCATCATCATACAATTTGGTAGCTCTACCTACCGAAAATAAACTTACCATCAAAACAATCCAAACTCTGCAGCCAAGCTACTTAACATTATATGTAACTGAAGTGTAAGGAGATCGAGTTATCAGCAAATGATAAGGTTATACAAAACCGATAGTTCAATTAGACGTAATAAATTGGACGGAATAAATTTAACCTGTACCGTTAGGTAATCTGTTAAATTTAGTTTGTTAATTGAATGACGAGAAAAAGCTCTTTTACGACAAATTGACCTAATTATAGGAGAACTTGTGTAATACTCGAAATCACTCTCCTGATGGGATAAAAGACAAGACCGTTTACTAAGCCTCGCTTATGCAGCTCATGAGTCTCCTATGTGCGAAAGATTCGATTAAGCAATATTGATCTCCTCCACCCCATGTGATCTCCGAATAAAGAGGATACTTGCACCAATTTGTCGATCACTGCTTAAGATTTACAATCACGGTTTCTCTAGATACAATACGTAACAAATGTGCGTATTTTTGCCTTGCTTACCCTTGAATTTCAACCAGTCAATGAGTGTAATGTTTACAATCAAAAAGATGTTATCTGAATCTCATTTCAACAGTTTCAAGAAGAATTAGGAGAAATTGATATCGAAATGATAAATAGAGACTCTATACAGTAGATTCCCTTTAACTTGGACCTCTATAACTCGAATATCTTAACTTGAACAAGTTTTCTCGTCCCTTCAGTTTCCCTTCCTGACTCTATAACTCGAATCTTCCTCAACTCGAACATACTTGTGTTACCCATCACAGTTTGTGATCTCTGAGCAAATCCCGGCCAACACACAAGCTTCGTAAGATTAATTGGAACAGTGCTCTGATAAGGATGTTTGACCTATGTGCGAACCAATCTCATCTCGTTGGAAAAAAACGCTGCACTAGAGTAGCAAAATCTGACGACAACAAGCCGAGGAGGAGTACAACTGTCCTTTTTAAACCTTGGATTAAGCGATCAAAGATTTTGGTTGGCTGGTATTGAGAAAATAACTGCAATGAAGCTTACTGAATCGAAATATCATTTTTACCAATTTCAATCTTAAAAGCAAAATTCGGTAAACTCAACAATCTACAAAGAGAATACAAACCTCAAAGTCATGCCATAGATAAAACCTTAGCCACTTAGTTAAGTTCCTTTTCGAAAGATTTCCACTTTTTCCTGATTAGAAATTTTAATCCATAACCTCAACTTTTGCTGCGTGACATGTCAAAACTATGTTGAACTATTGGAAATGATATAATTTTTTGAGCAAACATTTTTTTCTTTTAATGAAGGGGAAATAGAATGACCGTTAAATCCTCTGAAATCTCATATAAAAAGGAAAACCATCATAACAAAATTCCTTCTCTTTATTTAGTGCTTGTATTAAATCCATATAGAATGGTATCCAACCGTCAACCATTTTGTCATTTTGTCGTTAGGTTAGTTTTGGTCTAAAAGTTAAGTCAAAAAAGGCTGGACCTAAGCTATTATCTTTTGTAAAAATTGTAGAAATTGAAAAAAGAACTCACCAAGAATTTCGAAAAATTATCGGAAATCGATTTATCCTGAGATTTTGAAATTCCATGCCAGTTTGATTTTACTTACTAACACCAAAATATTGTATTCCTCCTCACCTCAAAGTTCTCTCTTTCCCTGATCCGAAAAAAACTGTACAGTTCACTTTCTTTCTTTTCTTGTCTATTCTTTTTGTTTCTGCAGGTCCACTATATCTAGCCTATCCAATATTATGATTGCATAAATTACACGAGAGCATAATTTCCAATTTTTTACTCCCGGGGGGGTACTACCCTTGTCGACCGACGGGGGTGCTCCGCTGAGGTTCGAAAAATGGACCCTACGTGGGACTCGAAATTTGCGAAAAAAGTGACCCTGAATGGGACTGAAATTCCAAAATTTTCTACTTTTACCCCAAATTTTCCAAAAAAAGGCACCCTACGAGGGACTGATTTTTCTATTTTGGTGTTTTTGCGACCCTACCTGGGACTCGTGGAGGTTAGAAAAGGTACCCTGACCAGCGGAGCATCCCCGTAACCCATCTTGCCCTAGTACCCCCCCCCCCGGGTTGTTACTACAGTAGACTTGTGATGTCACCTAGTAGAAAAAGCTAATCAACTTATTCGGTTTAGTGAAATTATAATCAGATTTAAAATCTATATTGATGAAGATTATTTCTAATGTATTGCGTACATGAAAATACTGTCTATCCTACACACATGAAAATTATGAAGCAACCCCAGGAGATCGTCTGCTTGCTTATGTATCATCAAAATCCGGGGATCAGTAACCATAGAAACCAAACTTTTAAGAGTAGATTCTAAACTTAACTATTGACCGTTTTATACACCTTTTCGACCGTAGCCGCCAATTGCCGCGCGGGCATCCCCCTAAACTCGATTCAATCCTTTTTTGACACTTTTTTCTATTGTCTTTAGGTGCGAAAAAAGACTTGGTCGGTTTTAGGGTGGTAAAAAATCATCGAATCAACAGTCTGCCATTAAAAGTAAAAACTGTAAAACCAGGGCAATCCAAAACAGTAAATAAATATTTTTCGAACAAATTATTCTCTACGTGAGGAAATCGACTAAACTTTCCCAATAAAAATTTTTCTCTACCTCCAGCAATGCATGTACGTAATAATCTGGTATGAGAAAAAATCCGAAAAAACTTACTGTGCAAAATGTATAAAAGTATCAGAACCATTCAGAAAAGAGTATTCGAAGTTATTCTTAATAAAGTCTCAGTTTTCATGGAGTTTCTGATCCCTTAGAGCTGTGCTGTTTAAGATCCACGATGCTTTAGTGTCTCACTCATGCTATGCACAATGTTCGAAAATCAGAAGCAATATCCCATTGATTAATGGCTCAAATTGCTAAATGCTCATCTCGATAAATTTCCACTCCCTGTAAACAAACAGACCCGATATCTACGGAAAATTCAAAATTCATTGCCATACTACATTACGCCATACGTGAGAAGTGAATGGACGCAGTTTCCAAATAGTACCAGATAATGATACATTCAGATCAATATTTTATAAGCTCTTAAGGCTGCTAAGGTCCAAATTTTTGTGAATCTTTTAAATTACCATGGCTAATCAGTCTTGTAATTCAACAATGGCCCAAACACACCCTTACAGTGTATCCAGCTAAAAGAAGATCCTTGCAGTGCACCCTCTCAAAAGTACTACCTTACAGTGCATTACTACTGGTACCTACCCTTAAGGACGGCACATGCCGTGGTGGGTCGGACCATATGAGTGCCCCCCGGATACAAATGACAAATGTCTGTAAATGATGCATATCAAGTAGGGGCGTACGGTATTTCGCAAAAATGGACCCTTTTTTCTCCGGAATTTCGGAAATCATAGGCAAAATTCCTCCAGTATTTTGGAATGCTGAAATTGTTTCGGTATCGGAAATCCATGAATTTTTGCTTCGGAATTTCAGTATTATAAAGTTTTTATCCCCCTTTTTCGGAATTCATACATGAAAAATCAAATTTGATATAAAAAATTAATCTAAACGAGGAAAAATACCCAAAAAAATCGGTATCGGAATTGAAAGTATATTTTTACGGAATCTCGGAAATTTTAGCAAAATTATTCGGTATTTCAAACCCCGTACACCCCCCCCCTATTAAGGATTAAGTGTGCAGATATTAAACATCCTTGTTCATGCGCCCAAGTGCGTGATAAAAATATGAATGGGCAATAAGATTTAACAGGGGACAAGGACGAGGGAGGGGGTTCCTGTTGAAAAAAACTAAATTATCAGGAAAAATCAGGAAAATCGGAGTGGACTACAGATAAACAAGATTCTAGTTGAAAGGATTTTTTTTGAGACGAAAAATGAACAAATAGGAAACATCTCACTAGATGATGGAGAGGTTATTGTTAGTAAGTGATACAAAGGTATGATAGATAATCGGCTCGGTTGCCATATCTTCTTGGGGAGTTATATGGTTTCAAGACTACAATCCCCACCGTAATATCTTACACTTAACGGCTCTGACCATAGTCAAAAAATTGATTTTGGTATTTGAGTATAAAAGTTATGTTTCCGGTTACTTTACTAAAGTACGATTGGAGGTTACAGTTTTAACTCTAAATTCTTAACCCCGCCCCCAAATCGAAAAATCAAATAAAATACTTAAATCGCAATCCTCGCCCGAGCTTCAAAGTCTGAAAAACGTTAAAATACCCAAAATTTGTGATATATTTCGGCGGATGATTGTAGCAACCAAGGCCGAAATTATATCATAAATAGTTTTCTGATTAGTTACACGGTCAACATTAAAGTTAAGTACGGTGTACCATATTGGACGAATATGTTTTACATCGTTCATAACATAATTAAAAAGCGTTACAAATTTCAACAAAAAAAATAACAAACAAAACAAGACGACTTAAAGTCGAAAATTTCGCCTAAAGTTTAAACTACATGGGAAAAAACAAGAAGTAGAGATGGAAGCTAATCTGAAGTCTACTTTACATCGAGCCTTGACGAAACAAATTTATATGAACAACGAGGCTCAAAATCGCTAAAAAGATAAGATCAATTTACGAACAATGGTTGTTTAATTCTTAAGAACTAATAACTGAAGGGCATATCACCAACTATAAAGAGATATTAGTTTGATTCTTATAGAGTATATGCTTATAAGAAAAATACCTTATCAGGGAAACTTCGTCGGGGAAAAGTGACGAAGTTTTTGGCCAAGTGAGGAATATTTTCCCCGACGAAAAATTTACCCTGGCTAAATGCGTTTACCAACTACCAGCAAGTGACGAATGTTTTTTCCGCGACGAAGTTTCCCCCGATAAGGTAAATATGTTCATATTGCGCGCCATCCCTTGATTACTTTGTAAGAGCTACTTACCGAAAGCTATATCACCTTCTATCGAGAATTATTGATTTGATTCTTATAAAGTATATGCTTATAAGAAAAATAAATATGCTCATATTGTGCGCCATCCCTTGTTTACTTTGTAAGAACTAATTACCGAAGTAGTCTGGCCGAAATACAATAAAACAGGGGTGAACGTAGAAAAAAATTCCGCGTAAACTTTCTTGGTACCGTTGGAAGCGAAATTTTATGTGTAGATTATTATACTCAGAGCCTCATGATGAGGCCCTTGGGGAAAACTTTTGGTAAAATCAAGACTGAAGTGTACTTCTTCGCCCCAAAACAGATACGTTTTTAGCAGTGTACTGGTCATCAGCTACACTAAAAACCTATCAAAGCTATTCAAAGTCTTTGAAAGTCAGCACTATCCCCATGTGCTTTCGCCTTGCACTTGACCCATTTGATATCATGGATGACCCTGTTTAATTGCTTGTGGTTTCCAGAAATGTGTTTGTTGGGAAATCCCCCTCCCCAGATTTTTGAGACAGGGGTATACATATTTGAGTGTTTTGAAAGACACCTACCATTGCAAGGATAGCACTTTTCAAGGCATTTTATATCGAAAATGGGTCCTAAGTGTTTTATTTCACCAATTTTTTCCCCAAGGGCCTCAACATGAGGCTCTGAGTATGTTAAACCTCGTAAAATTCCGCTTCCAACGATACCAAGAATGTTTACGCGGAATTTTTTTCCAGGTCAACTTTTATTTCTGCCAGACTAAATAAAGGGTATATCACCGTTTATCAAGAGTTATCGATTTGATTCTTATAAAGTATATGCTTATAAGAAAATAAAGAACAAATCAAAACTGTGAAGCTAAAGACACAAAGATATATGACGTAATCCAAAGAAAACCCGCGAAAATCGTCCGTGGTTATACGAGCGTGTAATTTGTAAATTGAATTTAGTGAGTTTGTCCACCGTATCGAGTACTTTCGTTTTCTAATTTTTTTATTACACCGCCGCCGCCGCCGCGAAAGGCTATCGTAATACTTTCGCTAGGCGAAATTAAAAAACTAAAAAATCTAAGATGCAAAAAATAGAGTATGAAAAAAATAACAAAAGGCTGTAGACAATACGATAACGGTGTCATCAACTTCATTGCTTATTTCTTCTTCTTGTTGTAAAAGTACTCTTCAAGCCATCCCCTATGAAAAATAAATCATGTATTGCATTAGCAAATAAATAAATTGCTTAGTTTAAAATGCAAAAAGAAAGTTTGGAGATATATACTTGCATGTCCGTACCTTTACGATATCAAAAAACATTCAAATTTTCTAATTTGCCCAGCTTATCGAAAAGGCCGAAAAGGGCCTTTCAAATAGAAGTGTCTGTGGTTAGTGGTTCGGTTCGCCAAAGTTTTTGCGATAACAGCGCCTTGTTTTTTTTTCTAATTCTGCTGTATTAGCCTCCTGTTCAAAAATTTTCCACCCAGGAGATTTTAAGTTGCTGGGCCTTCACGCCCCACGGGCTTCTTGTCTTACACAATACATCTTTGGCTGGGAAACTTTTTCTTACCATGATTTATTAATGTGTTCTTTTTCTTTTAAGAGTCTTCCTCCTGATGGTCGACTTGTAGTCCACCATGGGCGCCAAGTAGTCCAGGGTCGTCCAGTGGTCCAGGGGCGCCAAGTATTCCAGGGTCGTCCAGTGGTCCATGGGTGCCAAGTAGTCCAGGGATGATCTGTGGTCCAGGGGCGCCATGTAGTCCAGGGTCGTCCAGTGGTCCAGGGGTGCCAAGTAGTCCAGGGTCGTCCAGTGGTCCATGGGTGCCAAGTAGTCCAGGGATGATCTGTGGTCCATGGGCGCCATGTAGTCCAGGGTCGTCCAGTGGTCCAGGGGTGCCATGTAGTCCAGGGTCGTCCAGTGGTCCAGGGGCGCCTAGTAGTCCAAGATCGATCTGTTGTCCAATACCACGGTCGATCTGTGGTATATCCATTTGATTTTGATTTAGGTAATCTCCAACTATCTGTTGTAATGGGTTGAGATGTAGTATGATACTGCTCTGTACCATCCAAACTCTCAGCACCTGGAAAATGTAATAGATTATTACTAAGTTACAGTTCTTTTGGTACCCTTTTCCCCTAATTCAATGAATAATGACTTTGTAAACATTTTTATTCTTGCTAACAGGATTATTGATAATCAGGTTCAACCACAATAGTATAAAACGAAAAAGTACGGAGGTCTCCGAATCAGACCAAATCAAATTTTATTTTTTTATCGCTTTGTTTTTAACATTATTTTTGCAATTTTTGGCACATGTTGCTATAAATTCTTACGTCTTTTCGGATATTCTCTTCTGTATTGAAATCCTCCTTCTTCCTCTATAGCTAAAACATCATAAAGGTGTGTAAATATCGATTTTTCTGGGAGGTAAGTGTCCTGAGGGGATCAATCTTCCTATTATTTGTTGTAATTAAACTCTCTTCCAAAGAACTTAGCAGTCCGTCGTAAATTTTGAAACATCAATCTTGGTAAAAATTAACGTTAAAAAAGAGTACCTCCTTGGAAAGATAACGAAGATGAAAAATGAAGAAGAAAAATTTTTCTAATGGGCAAATTGATTATTGTGGCCATGAATATTTCCTATAATTTTCGACAAAGGCTGAAGTAAAATAAATATCAATGTCAATGTATTCTCCGTTGTATTGATGATAATAACCTTTCTTTTTGTCAGCTAGAATATCGTACACGAATTTGTTGTACGCTCTTCGGCGTTCATAGTCTTTCCAAGACAGTGGCTTAGCTAGAAAAAAAGTAGAAAAAAAAATCTATGCACTATTTCGCTACAAATTATTATCTCGTGTCAACTCAATTTATTCTTACGGAAAAAATTAGGCCACACCCCACACGACCAAGATTTTTCGTTTTATTTATTCTGCGTAACATTAAAAATGCAGGGTATGATAAAATAATAATTCCCTCCCTTCAGGGTTAAATGTCTTTTAAATATGCCTGAAGAGAAAATGAGCTTGAAGAGCAAACTAGAATTATCATTCATTTGAAATAATGCTTACTTACCGTAACTCAGGGTTAGAGCTGCCAAGAGACAACAAGCCAGTAACCCTCTCATCGTTCTGTGGTTTGCCTGATAACTATCCTTCAAAACTCTCAAACGTGACCATATTTATACACTTTTTACAGTGCTGCTCTAATTAAAATTGTAATTTCAAGGCTTGTGTCACCTTCCTGGCAGGGTGTAACAGGGATGCGGATTAAAACTTACAGAGAGATTCCAATTTTTATTGCAAATCATGGAGCATTTTAATAAAGTGGACATTTTTGGGGTTACAACCATTAAAGAACACCAAGATGTCTTTACAGAAATGACGACATTTACAAAAATAATATATGAACGGCTTCTATTGAAATTTAATGAATTTGCTTTGATTTTTATTAAAAATTTATTATTATTTTTTCCACTTTATGGTCGAGTCGGGCATGTTGAGCTAAAATACAAAATCAAGATTCATGCACTCGATAATTAAAGTAATGTCAATTTAAACATTGACAGAGTTTTACGATGACGTGCAAAGACTCAAACATTCTCTAGGCGGTTTACAAGAATTTACTGTGGCAATCTTGCTTAATTATCAAATCTCTCTTGAAACGGGCGAACGGAAAGTTTGAACCCCGGGGGGGCACTCAAGGTAAATGACCTACCAGACGTTCGGCCCTTAAGGGTAGGTTTTTCATAGTTCAGCTAGTGCACTGTAAGGGTAGGAAATTACAAGACTGCACTGAACTGCACTGTAAGGGTAGGAAATTTTGGTAAAAGGGCAATTTTTTGGTAAAATTATAACAAAATTGGTCAACTTTGGAGGAAAAATTCCACATTTTCTTGGAAAATTGCAAAAATTTTCGCCCTTACGGGCGAGAAATTTCGAAAAAGTGCACTGTAAGGGTATGATTTTTCATGGAAATTCACTGCACTGTAAGGGTCCGATTTTAGAAGCCAAATTTTGGGCCGAACGTATGGTCGATTTCAGATCGAGTGCCCCCCCCCCCCCGGGGTTTGAACCCGATTGGGAAGCACTTAATAGCGAGAAAAGTAAGTTGTCATGAAGCCTAATCGGAAAGACCTTCCCATTCGGCCCAGATTTTTGCCCGTTCGAGAATAAACAAAAATTCCTCGTTCGTCCCACAATCTACAAGACCGTCAGTGTGTTAAGAACACTGCTTGGTTATTGGAATATCACTTTAATCTTAGGCGAGACCAATTTAATATGTTGTTCTACTGGCCCGACCGACCCTATTTTTGCTAAAATCAAGAAATAATAATATTGTATTTCCACTACAATATATTTTACACACTAGTTATTTGTAAGAATTAAATTTCAATAAAGCTGAAAATTAATTCAAGAAATTGAAAAATTTAGAAAATCAAGCATTTCATACACTAAAATTTTATTTTGATCTGCATCGAAGATAAAAAAAGTGAATTTTTGATCCAGATATTTTTTGGAAAATATTTTCGGTACCTTACCAACCCTGATAAATGAAAAATTTATTCTTATTTTACCGACCGACCGACCCATATTTTTCTAATGATTTGCCCGTAGAACAACAAATTAAATTGGTCTCGCTTTAAATGATGCAAATTTTCTCCACGTTTACTATTACTACCCGTTGAATTTTTCATGTACAATTTTAAAATACAAAAGATAAAATAACAATTTTCCATAAATAAAATAAAAACTATTCTTAAGCCAACTAAAGTCTGTTCACGATAAGTGAACTCTTTTTTTTTTACTTATAACTTTTGAAGGAATTCTTCAATCTATCATTTTCACTGAAATGAATCCTTGATCATCGAGCTAGTTTCTGCTGTTTTTTGGGGTCAATCACTTATTAACTTTGTATCATAACTTTATATTGAATAAATATTTTAGTGAAATTTTTTCACAGTGATGACCTCCAATAAGGTCAAAGAATCTCTCCAGTGAAAATGAAAGTTATTGCACTTTTCTACAAGATCTTCATTTTTTTCTTCTTTATTTTCATCTTCGTTTTTAGAATTTTTTTAAAGACTTTTTTATTTCAAATTGTTCCACTCACAAATATCTCTCCAACGAGACCAAATTTATAAAGATTGAAGAATTTCTTCAAAAGTTATACCGGGTGCGCCACAAAAAAGTTTCTCTCTTTAAAACTAATTTTCTCGAAATCTAAAAATTCTAAAAGAACCATTCCTATCCCATTGGAAAGAAGAAAGATAACTTAAATTTTGATGGATCATTTATTAAATTTGGTTCATTAGATCGAAAGTTATGCTCAATCGAATAAAAAATTTACTTTCTGAATGTGCTCAAAAACGTTAAAAATTGACCTATCAAATCAAAAAGAAGCATAATTACATGATGCATCAGTAATTTCGTTTTAATCATCAAAAATTATAATTAGTTGTCTAAATGACCTTTTGTTATATAAAGGATGGTTGAAGTACATGAAAGGAAGAAAAAATTTGTCGAAAAAAGCCAAAAGATCTTGTAAAATTCAGAAAAATACATCAAATATTGGTTTTCGACGGTACATCCAGCCTTCATAGACTTTATCCAGTCTACAACCAAAAATCTGAAGAAAATCTGAAGAAAATCTCGGTAAAAGTAAATTAAAATGATTTTGATGAAGACTCTAAACCCTTTTGACCCATTAGTTTCAAAATTTATGTTTTTGATTACTGAAAAATGTTCTTAATCACGTAAAGCCTATTGCGATTGCTAGTTTTAAAATAAAACTTTGATAGGTCGATTTTTAACGTTTTCGGGCACTTTCTGAAAGTAACTTTGTTTTTCAATTGAGCATAACTTTTGATCTAATGAACTGAATTTATTAAATGACACCTCAAAATTTAAGTTTATCTTTCTTCTTTCCAATGGAATAGAAATGATTCTTTTAAAATTTTTCGATTTTGAAAAAATCAGTTTCAAAGAGAGAAACTTTTTTGTGGCGCACCCGGTAGGTAAAAGAAAAAAGAGTGCACACTTATCGTGAACAGACTTTAATAATTTCAATTTTGGGGACATGAAGGGCCAGCCCTTCAAAATATAAGCTCATTTAAGGACACCGCGAAGGGGTGATATTTCTAACAGAAACAGTCACATATAAGGGTAAAGCATTTTCAACACTTCTCCACAGAGTTTATTCTTTCAAAAGTTGTTCTTTTTCTTCTTCCTCGTCTTCTTCACTAATAGTGACGTCATAAAAATGTTTCCTTTGCAAATCGAACGTTTTCTTCCAATAAACCCTACAAAACAGATCAAGTTCAGGTCTGATTTTAGATTGATTAAGAGGCTTGATTAAGGCTCAATTTTAACCAAGACCTAAGAACAGATTTCAATCATCTTGATTTTAAGCCCCTTTAAAGCCATATAAAGAGAATTTTCAAAGAATATGAAAGTCTAGACATCAGGAAGAATAAAAACAGCCGAGCCTTATTCAAAGGGTGCTGATTGGAATTTCTCAATAAGTTTTAATCCACAGCCCTGTTACACCCTGTCAGGGAGGTGACAAGCTTTAAAATTACAATTTTAATTAAAGTAGGTCTGTATACTTTAATTAAAATTGTAATTTCAAAGCTTATTTCACCTTCCTGGCAGGATGTAACAGGGATGTGGATTAAAACTTACACTTTATATTGGATCGGGCATGCTGAGCTAAAATGCAAATTTAAGATCAATGCACTCGATAACTAAAATGATGAAAAATTAAAAATTGGCTATAAAGCCTTTTATGCCCACTACGCACTAACTTGATCGAAAAGATTCTTCCGAATAGACCTTACCGGAGTTTTTGATTTTTCTAAAAAAGCGATGCATTGTGGGATTGTTTCGAGTGTATTACAATAGAAATCTCTTAGGAATTCCTCGAGGGAATTCTATGTAATACACTCGAAACAATCCCGCAATGCATCGCTTTTTTAGAAAAATCAGAAACTCCGATAAGGTCTATTGGGAGGAAACTGCTCGCACCATCTCGATTTTTTCTGCCCCTTTGGGAAGATTTTTCCTAATCAGGAAGTCGAAAAATGACTGAAACTCATACAAAGTTGTACGATGACGACTTTCTCTAGGCGGTAAAGAATTTGAAGGTTTTACTGTGGCAATCTTTCTTAATAATCATCAAATCTCTCTTGAAACTGGTGATACGGGAAGTTTGAACCCGATTGGGAAGCGCTTAATAGTATAGTGAGAAAAGTCATGAAACCTAATCAGAAAGAACTTCCCATTCGGTCCAGATTTTTGCAAATCCGAGAAGAAGTAAAAAATTCCCGTTCGCCCCACCATCCACAGTCAGTTGTTTGATTGTCGAAATATCACTTAAATCTTACAGCCCTTTCGATTGACAAACAGAATTGCGAGTTTTGTCAGGAATACCACCTCCTCTTCATTCGTTTGACAAAAAAAACGGCATTTTGGGAAATTTTTATTAAAACATGTCATGAATGCCGATTCAACAACTGCTCGTGAAGGTGGTATTCTTGGCTGTTATAAGATGCATATTTTCTCCACGATTACTACCCCCTGAATTTTTCATGTACAATTTTAAAATACAAAAGATAAAATAACAATTTTCCATAAATAAAATAAAAACTATTTTTAAGCCAACTAATAATTTCAATTTTAGGGGCATGAAGGGCCAGCCCTTCAAAATATAAGCTCCTTTTTACAACACCGCGAAGGAGTGCTATCTCTAACAGAAACAGTAACATATAAGGGTAAAGCATTTTCAACACTTCTCCACAGAGTTTATTCTTTCAAAAGTTGTTCTTTTTCTTCTTCCTCGTCTTCTTCACTAATAGTGACGTCATAAAAATGTTTCCTTTGTAAATCGAACGTTTTCCTCCAATAAACCCTACAAAACAGATCAAGTTCAGGTCTGATTTTAGATTGATTAAGAGGCTTGATTAAGGCTCAATTTTAACCAAGACCTACAGCACCTGACCCCGAGAATGTAGTAAACCCCGAGAATGTAGGTTTCTCATTTTTTAGCATTGTAGCCCTAACGATAGTTCAACTTCATAAAAATTTGTTTCAGAGCATACTGTTACATCTTATTGATTATTTCTGGACAGAAAATTTTAACTTGAATTAATTTTTTCCAACGAAAATCTGAATGGAAGTTGATTGGATATTACCCGAACTGAGACATTTTTTAAATAAATCCTCTCTAAATCGAAATCTATTGGAATTAAGTTTATGATGATAGGGTATTTTCTTAGTCCTAATGAACTAAGGAAATGGGGAAAATAGTCCATTTCAATATTTACTGTTCTGAGTTAGATATTTTGACGAAAATGTTTGACCTAACTTTTGGGGTTAGTTGACCTACAATTTGGGGGCCTTTATAACCCGACATAAAAAGTCTGTCAAATTATATAAAAACTTGTTTGTTGTACTTTATAACATGAAAGTACTACCTGAGAGATGATTAATGTTGAAATTTTGAGCTTTTTACGACGTGTTCCAGACCCGTTGGGGCCCCAGCCCAATCAGAAAATTTGCCTAAGTTTAGAGCAATAGAATTTCTATTCCAATTTGGACTAAGTAGAAATTTTTGGACCCGATGTGGGAAAAAGTTCCACCGGGCTGTGAGGCAGGGGTGTTTGTTACATTATTCACATATTTCAACACAAAATTTTCAACCTACAAAATAAAAACAACTTTCTTGTCCCTTCTTTTCGTCCTTCTTTTACTTTTCCTCATTTGTAGTACGATGAAATTAATATATTTGTTAATTTTTTGTCATCGTATATTTCTAAAGTATGAATTTCACTTAGAGAACAATAATTTCAGATGAATACCGAAATTCCATTCTCAAAAACCTAATATTTTCACATACATTCTGGGGGTTAAAAGTGAAAAAATCCAATTTTCAGAATAACAAAATGCTCTTTAGAAAATTGTTTTCGCATAAAACATTTCTAAAATTTGCTGTTAGAATTAATCCAATTGAAAAAAAATCAACATTTTACTATTACTAGATTTAAAGCCATAAAACCAAACCTACATTCTGGGGGCTATAACGTAAATGGGAGTCAACTTCAAGGACCAAAAAAATTGGTCTATCTATCAAAAGTAATGAAACTAACCCCTGGGAAAGGATTTTGGGAGTTCAAAATTTCGTTGAAAATATTTAATATCTTTTAAAATGCAAATCTACATCTTTCAGGTCTGATTCAAATTTCACCTACATTCTCGGGGTCAGGTGCTGTAAGAACAGATTTCAACAATCTTGATTTTAAGCCCTATAAAGTAAGCATATAAGCATTTTAAAAGAATATGAAAGTCTAAAAATCAGGAAAAAATAAAAACAGCTAAGCCTCATCCAAAGGGTGCTGGTTTTATAAAAACACAAGTAACTTACACAGATAAAGTAAACGGCATAATAAGCATTATGGCCGGTATAAGGAAAAACCATCCGGGATGTCCAATATCATTCAAATGTGCGTATGATGTATTGAAAATGAAAATTCCCAACATGATGAGCAGCATTTCTATGGATGTGATGACCGAAAAGATGGCTCCTGGAAAATTGGGAAAGAATATAGAATTTTAATATTAAGTAAAGATCTACCATAAATTCATTATGCAGCGATTAGGTATTCTTATCGCCGTTTAAACCCACTGCGGAGAAATTATGTTTTAGAATTTAAAGCCAATTATTGTTCTAGAGGGAAAACCGATTACCCTCAAAATGCTCCTTTCAATTTTGCTCGGGGTTTTCTTCGCTATAGCACAACCTAGAGTATAAGCTTCTTGCTTAACCTCGCTATTTTCATTGTAAAACAATAGTCA